>NC_134030.1:2710339-3021902 GCF_964204645.1 Tubulanus polymorphus
AATATTTTGTAAGAAACATATATCATTAAATGTAATTATATTCTATGAAACATTCAATCAATCAATCAAACCAATTTACCGTTGTGTATCCTGTTCTGAGTTCATATTCAATGAGTTAACTCTGAGTGTGTCACAGCTGTAGAACTGCGACCTGGTTGTAAAAACGGCACGTGATCGGCCACCTATGATTGTACTCGTTCCCAGGTTTTACTGGGCACACACAGTGATGGTTGCGTCGGGTTTAATCGCTGCCAATCTTCACCCGATCGAATGAAAGGTTACTACTTGAGAAACTGCACCGTTTGACATTTCAGTTCTTTAAGATACGCCACAGCTAACAAACAGGTCGCTGACGTCACGAGAGCGTTTCGAAGGATGAAGGTTCTCAACCCATAATTAATTCACATAGGACTGATATAATTACAGTGTTCGTCTCTGTGACATGCGCGAGGATGGATATTTCAGTAACCGAAGACAAGGCGGGTATCTGCACCAGCTCGCGCCGACTATACGATATCGTCTTTCAAGTTTTCCATTCTAATAACGTTCCTATGGTAACACAATTAAACATCTCATGAATGAGATTCACTGAAACTTTTCAGGTTTCAAACACGCGGCAATTTTGTAGACACACAGAACGCAACGAATTTGATTATATTAGTCGCTTTGATGTCGCCATATTGAGTATTCAAAGCAGCTTTTCTGTTTATCATAGAAAATAAGCATTTTTGGAGGTGCAATGAAGTAATATAGGGTGCTAGACACGGTCACTGATAATATGAAATCCCATACCGAGAATAAAGGAAAAAGATGTCGAAAGCACTAGGAAACATTTCGCACTCGCCATTATATATCGATGTTTATTTATCATTCGTAGAATTCGAGAAATTATGGATGGATTCTACAATTGAATCTGAGAAGAAATCCGGCATCGTTGTCCGAATGCGCACAAGCGACACCTGTTGGATCCTCGTGAATCCTTGATTGCCACAGTAGAGTTATTATTGGTGTGAAGATTGGTTTACATGGCAACAGTGGCCACAGTTATGAAAGATGTAAACGTCAAGGAAGACTTCTTCGGAAAGTGATGCATGTTGCTACCACTCATTCTTTTGTCACCGTGCATTATCAAAACTGTTTGTTTCTGTCTGATAAATGGAGACAGATTCAATATTTATCGTATCAATTTTGAGTAAAACTAATCCACGTATATCAATCAGTGTCTACTGTAAGGATTTTACGCTACACCCCAACATTCAATACGCGATATTTCAATCGCCTTAATGAGAAAATTATTTTTGTAATAACTATAGATAGATTTCTAGTTGGTGAAGTCCCTCGTCTGAGTGCGGAGACGAAAGGTAGGCAATGATAATAAGATTGACAAGAGAGCGAGAGAAAGGAGGGTGACGGAGAGGGGAGAGAGGAGGGTGGCGGAGAGGGGAGAGAGGAGGGTGACGGATGGGGGAGAGAGGAGGGTGACGGAGAGGGGAGAGAGAAGGGTGACGGAGAGGGGAGAGAGGAGGGTGACGGAGAGGGGAGAGAGGAGGGTGACGGAGAGGGGGAGAGAGGAGGGTGACGGAGAGGGGGAGAGAGGAGGGTGGCGGAGAGGGGAGAGAGGAGGGTGACGGATGGGGGAGAGAGGAGGGTGACGGAGAGGGGAGAGAGAAGGGTGACGGAGAGGGGAGAGAGGAGGGTGACGGAGAGGGGGAGAGAGGAGGGTGACGGAGAGGGGGAGAGAGGAGAGTGACGGAGAGGTGAGAGAAGGGTGACGGAGAGGGGAGAGAGGAGGGTGACGGAGAGGGGAGAGAGGAGGGTGGCGGAGAGGGGAGAGAGGAGGGTGACGGAGAGGGGGAGAGAGGAGAGTGACGGAGAGGGGGAGAGAAGGGTGACGGAGAGGGGAGAGAGGAGGGTGACGGAGAGGTGAGAGAGGAGGGTGACGGAGAGGGGGAGAGAGGAGGGTGACGAGAGAAATCAGGAAATTTTCGAATCAAATTAGACATTGAGCCAGCAGTGATTCGAATACAATCTAAATCCTGTTTATCCAAGCGTCTGATATACGAGTCTAGGTTCTTACAGCCAAGTGCTCTTCCGACTTCACCGCCGCCTTGTTGACAAACACGAGTGATTTACACGACAGATCCTCGAAGTTTGTAAATCCCCAGATTATCTTTGTTGTTATATACGGCAAGACTCTAGATGCCGGTTCCATCGTTGAGAAGTCCAAAAATGGTCTTAAATCAAAAGGTTAGTCTTAATTTGTTAGATTTGGCTTAGAACGAAGATGATCGTAGCCTGGTGTTAAAAAAGCCGTGAGTTTTGGACAGGACCTCTGCACTGGTTGGCATGCTATGATGCAAGACCCAGCGACCATTTGACCTTAATTTTTATGATATCAGATACACATTTTATACGGGGAAAAAGTGAACGCTTCGCGTGACGAGCGAATCATGATTAATGTATCGGATTAAAGATTTAGTTGTAGCGAGAAGAAAGTTTGTGTGACGAACTGATTTACGAGGAGCGATAGTTATTTGATGGAATGCATACGTCACATTTACAGCGTGACAATTCAACGAACGTCTCATGTACACTCGACGACCAACAGCCCTCTGATGCGCGCGCTGCCGTTAACCAAAAATTCTTTACTCGTACTCGATAAAACAGTAATTGGATACGTCGGGAGCCGGAGCGGAAAACCGGCGACTACAATCAGCGCGATAATTACAAC
This sequence comes from Tubulanus polymorphus, assembly GCF_964204645.1. NCBI lineage: Eukaryota > Metazoa > Nemertea > Palaeonemertea > Tubulaniformes > Tubulanidae > Tubulanus > Tubulanus polymorphus. The sequence goes on from NC_134030.1 coordinate 2,713,071, forward strand.
AGTAGCCCGTGTGATTACCACAAGCGCTGATACCGCGCGCACAAACCATGAAGTCCTAACACTCTCTACATCGTCACTCGGTGAATACAGATTATTTCATTTGATAAACCGAACTACAACAGCGGAAAAATTTAATGCGCGCCACGAATATCGATCTTCGTTTTCTCTGAATTGGGAAGCAATTTGCTTAATCGTTCGTGAAATACTAGACTAACTATATTTTTTTCCGAGTTCGAAGTCTTATTCGGCCATCTTTTTACGCTCTTGTTTTTGCCTGAACCGATCGATTGAAGGAAAAAGATCGTCGGACTTTCTTGTTTTTGTTTGGTGGAAAAAATGGCTGTTCTTGGAAAAAATAACTGCCACCGAATAGAGATTTCCTGGTAATGTATACTCACAGATAAAGACACTCGTGGTCACCACCTGATGACTGGTCTCAAAGATGACAGAAAACCACCACGGCGCGCGGTGGTGTACCGGGCTCTCACCGGGGATCGAACCCGGGTCCCAAACGTAGAAAGCAAGCGTGCTAACCACGAGACCAATAGAACTAGTCTGTTTAATCAGTGGTTATACATCTTGTATCGTATGCGTTGCAGGGTTCGTTCTCTTATCAGGGCTCAATCATTGATTTTCGTGACGACTAAATCCATTTTTACCATCTTATCATTGAAGATTATCCATTATCATTTCTATTTACATAAGGGAAAAACGCAATTTTTTTATGCGTGAAGCAGAAATGTACACGAGAATACTGTACACTGCTATACGACTCGAAGTTCAATCGGATTCGCTCGAATTCTTGATATAATGTAATCCTTCATTGGTCCATCAGATCGATATCACGTCTTTCACGAGTAAAGGCGAACAATTCACGACGTACTCGCGAAAAATCGACAATTTCAAATCTCTCGATAAATGCCGACGAAATGAACGATTGATTCGTGTATCATCGAAACCCGAAGTTCAACTTCGTTAATTTCGTCTGATTGCGTAGAATGCGCTAACCGCAACTCGTCCGTCAAATACTATCAAATAACTCGACGATTCTTCCCGCTAAGAAAACGATATCGTTCTTTTCTCCGCGGAGTTGAAGATTCGATCGTAAAAGATAAAATAGCGGATTCAGACGGCAGTGTTCTGTGTATCGTCTCCCTGGGTGGGTCTGGATGACCGAGTTGCACTTCCTTTAAATTTGATGCGTTATTGTTTGACAAGTTGTCATTTATCTTCCCATATCATATCAATTCTACTTTATATATGAATAATCTGAAACAATTGATCCGTCAATTTGTATTTGACATCGTTTATTTTATCCCGCATTACGTCGTTTGAATCTCGGTTATTTTTTATTAGATTGCTCATTTGACCTCACGACGAAACCTTTGTGATAGCAGCCACAGCAGGACTCGAACCCTCTTTTAAACTCAGCACTGATAGCAAGTGAGTTTTTTAATATATCAGGGATGAAAACTGATATAGGGAATCCCACACTAATGAAACGAGAATGGTTTTCCTCCAGGAAGGTCAATCTTCCATTCCTGAATATGACTATTAGGTCATTGTCGAAACGTTGAATATATAAATCATTAGCTTAGAGGAAACTTCACTTCGGACTTCATTTTCTCATCAGATTAGTGTGGAGATTCTTTATATCGTTACAAGACGGACTCAGAGTGTTTCAACCCTATGGTTATGAAAACTTAACTTACTTTTATAAGTACGACGAGGGGTTAGGGTTAGGCAGGTAGGCTGTTGTTAACCTTTCTCCTTCGAAGTGACTTTTCATCCCTGTTGTATATCGACCTAATGGACACAACATCATCACGACGCCTTATCCCACTGAGTCATTGGTATATCATTTCTAAAAGGTCATCTTTCATATTGATACAATTTCATTGTTTTCCTTCCGATAACAACGTAACGCGCAGGTGACGAGACACACCTATATACTGTATAACAAACAGTCACAGTTTCAAATATCACGCGAATACATAGAATCATCCGACTGAAATATGATAATTAGACGAGAACAACAGGAGGTTTCTTATGACGATATTTGACGACAAGGTGCAAAATGTAAACTGTTGAGATGACTGGTGATCGTGCGTAGACTCAATATTGACAGACGCCGGTCCGAGTTATACTGGTGTCGGGGAAAATGGATGACGTCGACAAAACTGAACGACGCGACTGAGATGTCTAATCCACGAGAGCAGAAAGTGACGAGAAACTGTCGTAAATCAATGCTTGATGATCCATTGAAATTACGAACCGTTAAAGAAATTACTGCCTACAAACAGCGTCTTCTAAATATAGAAGCAATATCTCACTTCATCGACCTGCTTGAGACCTCGAACAGCCGTGGCCGATTGGAATATTTCTTTCTTTTGAATAATAGAACCTTGTTCGATGCTGAAAAAGCCTTCTTGTTAGATAGAGCTATCTATCGACTATCGACTATCAAAAATCATCCGAACATTCAGTTCTTAGAAGAGTTTTTTTTTCGCTGTAGAAAGCATCGTGACCTTTCTGATGTGGTGTCCAGTATGCTTTCCTGATTATCAACACGTCACAAAGAGTACCCACTGTATAAAGAGGCACCTTTCTAGTTATCTTGATGATTTAGTATAATAATAACTTCCATCATTATTCATATATCACATATACACGATTGCTAATAGAGTCATATAAACCGCATTCATATATGTAAATATCAGTATTAACCATAAACCACATTTCTGTCGAGATATTCTTCAATAACTTGCACTGCATTCACCAAGCACTGGCAGTGGTTGTCTCCACCAGTGATCTCCGTCGCTCTACGATCCTTCAGACACTAAGATTCTTGGTGAAGCACTGCGCAATGATGGTCATATTGCGTTGTGTAAAAGAAGGAGACGCGCGGAGACGTTTCGGAAGAAGCCATGGATACAATTCGACCGATTGCAAACGATACTGATTGTGTTTGGACTAGCAAACTTAAATATGATGTAAAGATCATAGAACTGTGGAAAAACAAACAAATATGGCGATGCATATGTCTCATAGCACCCCGGGGAGAACCGGTCAATCCGATAGATATTTGTCTATATAAATCTGCAGAAAAATCCAGACATCCAGACAAATATAAGCGCGGTCCCTTATGCCCAATTGGCTGAAGAGATTTGACTGTTACGGATGTATTATACTGGATAAATCAAATACAAAATTTCATCGATGTTTGAAATCAATAAACATAGGCTTCGATCTCACGACGTTGGGTTGTATCTTCGGTTGAGTGTTTTTTGGAACGATTCGTTAGAAAGAGGACAGGCCGACAACGAGTTGATAGCATCAAAAGCGAAGCGTCGTCGTTTGTAGCTTGTCGATCAGTACTGATGTGGACGTCATCTCTCGTGTCTGATCGGTCTATAGTCTGTCCTGAACAGCGACAGGTGTTGTTTTTTTATTACTGCGTGTGAAGAGTAACATGTGTCAACATCAGCGCGTCTGCCGCTTGTGATATCGATAATATTTACATTCAGCGCAGACCTCGCGACGGCCACTTCTATTACTTATCGCTGCTCCGTGTAATCCGATATTCGCGTTTCCCGCGCACATACGATCGTGTTTATCACCGCATCTTTACTGATTTAATCAAATTACAGAAATCTTTTTCCGTGTCACAGAGAAACCATAACGACGATATAACAATATATTACCATAGAAAACTCACTTTAAGCCAAGAAAACATTTCTGAATTGAACATGAGCTATTAGAATACTGTATAATTATCATGCAGTATGTTATTTCCTGTGCCTGTGGAAATCATGTCGGATCTCAGGAACTTGGGCAACCTGTGACCGTGGAGACCACTCGGTCCTCTGACGTCCTGTACCCGATATTCGAACTGTAGGGAACTGTGTAGTTTAAAGAGAAAATGTAAACTAATGAGATATATGTATATCGGTGGAAATGTTCAATTAGATACTTCTAAGAACGACTGAAGTAGTCGAATGAAACACTCTAATCCGTGTATACTGTAGACAATTATATTGAAATTGTATAACTGTATCATTACAATAATTATATTGATAATTGATTAATTATTATAATGAAACCACAACGTTGTGGTTTCATTATGATAAATTCTATCATATAAATTCGAATTGTGAGACTTCTTCAATTATTAATAACTGAAATAGTTTGATTCAAAAAGTAAATTATTTTTTTGGGCAACGGGTCATCTTCATCAAGACCATTGACTGGCCGAAATATTTCTACTTTTGAATTAGATAATTTGATCATTTGATCATTGAGGGTTCTTTTTCGTGTATCGACTATAGAGTAACAAATCTTTTTTTTCTTAATCTGCGGCATCTCGGTCGTCGCAATTTCTAACATGAGTAAAACGCCCATAAAAAAAACTAAAAATTAATTTCAGCGCGAAGTGGAGGATATTTCTGTTCGATAATCACCAGACACATTTTGTCTGGTTTCGAGTAGCGGATTATGGATTATAATCGATTAAAAATACAAACCTAGAGGCCAAAACAAATTACTGATATCATTTATTCATCGCTGCGGAAAAAGTAGAAGTAACAGGTGCGCAAACAATATTAGCTCCCGCTGGTTGTTTATAGAATAGAATAATTTGACGATTTGACGACAAAAGAATTACGGAAAAACGAAAAAAGGGAGAATATCGCGTTTGAATGAATGTGTAACTCACGGATCCAACGAGCAATCTTCTCATCGACATGATAGCTCGTAGATGTGATCAGTGAATTTCAATATAACTAATAAAACGTCGTTCATTTCTTATATCATTTTACTTTCACATCATAGTTTTCCAATCAGTTAAGACCTACGGGCTGATATCAAAGGGGACTAATTTTTGCTATATGTTCACGAACATTGTGTTTTCCATCATTCATAGTTCCAACGTTATGATATTTGTAATACTCTAAAGATGTGACGTTCACCAAGCACGTCATCATTACGTACACTTAAACCTGTCATTTTCATGTATTGTTTTCTTTTTTCGTATTAATCCGTTCTCTGCAAATGTCGTTTGTTGAGCAATATACTTTGAAACTTGCCGGGTCTGATCCGTGCCAATTTGGCCCGGGCCAAATCTTGTACGTGTAATTACTTAACAAATCGATCGTGATTAGTTTTATCATAGTTTTTTTTATCACGGAAAACACACTCAGTTTCAGTTTCAGTTTATTGCTCCACAATTAATACTTAATGCACAAAGCAAACTAGAGTCCATGATTTTATGATACTGGACCCTGAACCGTTCTCTGTCATTCGACAGACAATCCCTGCACGGTCGATCAAACACACCGATAAATAGACATATAACTGCAGCTGCTTGTACCGACACTGTCGTTTGCTGGTACATGTATCCATTAAATCAAACGTCTAATCGTGTTCTATTCTCTCAAACGGAAACCAAACATCGTTCCATGAATAGAAACGTTTTTAGAATCGGAAAATAATTCTTCGCGTCATTTGTCAAAGGTAACGCCGATAAAAACCGGATGTTTCAACCTGTACTTCCGCTTATTAAAAACATGACCGACATTAGAGGTAGACTCACAGACTCGGGTAGTACTTCATAAACCACTCACAGTAGGTTATAATGAGGAAGTTATAAAGTTAATTTTGAATAGATTGAACTGAGAAACTCTCAGTATTCGAGTAGTCTGCGATGGTTGTTATTGGGATATTTCATCGAGTTCAGAATCCGAAAACTGTAGACACAGTTTTCATTTTCCAAATCAATGATAGCAAAATGTAACTATAGTTCGGAAGGGTTTCGAGTAAGAAAGAGTCTCTGCTTGATATCGACGGGACATCAGCCTAACAAAGAAATAGATGTCGACATTCCAACGATCTATACAAAATCGTGCAACAAAATTTGTTTTGAAATCACCAATATTCAAAACGCGTTTTTCAACAGCTAGTTATATATTGTGTAACCAATCCTTTTTAGTTATGTCACCATCAGGCACCAGATGGTGCTGAGATTTTTAGGTGCGTAGGTGTTGCCATTAAGGGTCTCGATTTTACGGCAATCCATAAATTGATATCCTTTCGGAAATAATTCACAGAACTGTCGTTTTATTTTCAATTTGCCGGAACATTTTCCATTATTTCAATGCACATAATGCTATCATTTATTATAAGTTCAGCTGTGGTTCATTCGCATTAACCGCATTCGTAAACGGTTAAATTTAATCGGTCCACGAATCCGTATTAGCCGCTATATTACCGTAAATATAACATGAAGTGTATATCGATGAGAAAATTAACTAGTATAATACATCAAATAGAAAACGCCGAGGACGGACCTTGTATAATCGTATTAAGTCTATGTATAACGCGTCGTGAGAGTTGCCGCACGTCGTTACGAGGATTACGTGTAAAGTTTCCCCGAGGCGATTTCAGCGGATTATAATTTGCAATTCTCTCGGCGACGAATAACGAGAAACCCTCGATCCGCCGCCCCCTCGCGAATACGCGTTCTGGAGATTTAAATCGAAAATTAAAATGATGAAAATTCCCATCTTTTTTGGAAAAAAAATGACGACGAGTCGACTGGCGGTAACTGTCGACGCTGATCAGTCAGTCAGTCGGTAGAACTCTATAGGACAGGGGCTTGTATTTTGTTTTATTAGAATACACCGTTAAGCAGCGGGGTCGGTTGTCGTGACTAGTCCTTCTCAGTTCTATAACAATCTACCATCTTTAGTATTCACGTTTCGACTAAGGAACCGGCTGTTTGCTATAACGCCCTGCATGCACAGTGTCATCGCCCGGAATGCTCCGATCAGTTACAGTCCAGTGGGAGACGACTGAATTCACTCAGTTGTTTCAAACAATTTAATATGCGATATTGCCGCTACATAATAAACCCATGGGTAGCATCATTAAAGGAAAATATATGCGTAAAGCGGAAGGAAACCCGGACGAATTGATACAAGAGGGACGTGTATAACGGATTCCAGACATCGCGAACAACCAACAAAAAACTACGCTGGTTTCCACGAGAATCCAGGCACGCTACAATGAATTACATCAGGTCCAAGCTCACCAACACACACAATCGTGTAACAATTTGAAATCTTATTGATAAAAAAAACGTAGACATGGTTGAAACAAACAACCGCTGATTAAAATTCGCCGATGAAATTCTCCTAGTCGTCTGTTGTCACAAGCTTAATTAGACAAGGCGTAAACCGGAATATGACAATCTCTGCTCGTTCGACGAAACATTTAATGAGAGAAATTCAAAAATGAGGAATTAATATGGTCTACATGCGTCATTAAGTAGCAGAAAACGTCATCATCCACTCGCTGAATTTGTCACTATAAAACTGGGTACGCTCTTATCGAAAAGTATCAACAACCCGATAATGAATGGAACTCGTTGACGTGACGTTAATGAAGCGCGCGACGTATAAAGAATCTCTATTGTCAAATATCAAATATAAGTTCTCACATTATAACAAATCGATATGAGCGTCAATATTTGCACCCAAGAATATTTGTATCTCACGAACTGATTCTAAAAGAATGTCGGTGTGTCTACGGTGCAGAATCATCGATCTGAATCGATTTCAAAAACAGTTTGATGAAGATTGTAATGAATGAAATTGGGTTGGTTGATTTCCCATCATTGCAGTAACCGGTCCCGCAGTTGTTATAGAGTTTGGTGGAGAGTGAAATCTTGTCGATGTCTACAACTAGGAAGGACGAGTGATGTTGATTTGTTAAATTATTCAGTTATTCATTTCCACAATTGTTATCACCCATCACCCGACCGCGCATATTTCGAGGTGGAGTGCAGATAGGGAGGGAAGGTGGTAGGGAGGGTGGTAGGGAGGGTGGTAGGGAGGGATGGAGGGAGGGTGGTAGGGAGGGATGGAGGGAGGGTGGTAGGGAGGGATGGATGGAGGGAGGGTGGTAGGGAGGGATGGAGGGAGGTAGGGAGGGAGGTAGGGTGTAGGGAGGGAGGGAGGTCAGGCCCATAGCGCGGGAGTTCAAACGAACCCATATAAATGTAGTTCCCTATCGTTTTTCTTCAAAATCAATCAACAAGGCGAAACGTATTTTGCATACAACAAATTCAATCTGTTAAATCAACAACAAATCAAATGATTGAATTCGGTTGATTTATTTAGATTTTTGTTATATCGACGGAGCATCGAATTTTCTCAAAGTTTTTTTCAAATTTTCAAACGGGGCACCCAGACCGATGCTCAGTTCCAACAAAATCAAAAACGAAACCCATCCACATTTTCCTCACGTAACGGGCCTAGAGGCAGGATGGTAGGAAGGTAGGGAGAGATGATGGGTCTTTACTGATCTCCGTTTGGGTCAGGCCTTTGGTGTTTCATCACCTGTATTTCACTGATCTGGTATAGGCCTACTCGGTGGCATGTATGCCTGATCGAATACAGCGACTCGATGAACGGATTTACAGCGTGAACTTTAATTAAGATCGCTGTCAAATGTTACTGTTAAGTTGTTTAGGTCGTCATCGATCACGTATCTATGTCAACTCCAGGTGGAATCGATCAGTATCTAACTCCTTGCGGCAGTGGAGGGGGGGGGGGGGGTGACGTGACACCGCGTTGACGTTCAGTTTGTTATTTATCGGTTTTTAAATAGCTTCCGATGATAGACTTCGATCTGGACAAATTCTATAATACGGTTTGGTGATAATAAACGCCTGGTCTCAGACGAGAAACGATTACTGACGTCGACGACAATTTGACTGATCGAATATTCGATTGTTTGCGCTCGGGATCTCCAGTGTGTCAGTGGGTTTCACAGATATCACCGTGGATGTTGCGGAAGAACTCCTCCGGCGGGAAAGAAAAGGCCGGACGTGTCGCGGGTGTAATACGACACAGACGGCGCGGGGACAGATCGCGCCGGATGATCGATGCGTCTGAGATGACTTGAATAAACAAATAGAAACCAGTCATTTCATTCAGATAAACATCGTTTTGCGCGTTAGTATATCTATCTATCTCCCTGGCTCTGACATGCGGCACTTTGCACCGGTAAAACCGTCAGCTGAAAGACGCCGAAGTTGTCATACGATAGCAACATTAAGTATTTTATGATTAGTTATTCGAGGATTAATTTGGTATTCGAAACTGCAGGCGATGATATGGATTTGAAGGTTTAAAAATGACGACGAAATACGACATTTTCGAGAACACGGGCTTTTTAGCCTCTCATTTTCATTTTTGAAGCAGTAAAAACCGTTACGATGACGTTTTATACACTGATACCTATGCGTTATTCAAGGGGTTCTGTGTGAGTCGATGTGCACTACGTCATCAATATTGGCGTTTCAAAATAACAATTACAATCGTGAATTTGCATTATTACTCTTATTATACTTTTGACAAATTTTAATAATTATCATCGAGAGACACAGATCATATCAGGGCTAGACTGGTTGCCGGTTAATTGAATTCAACAAACCCAATACACAACTAGATCGATCTTTAAAATCATACATCTTATCATACTATTCATCGTCGACAATATTAACCACTATATGTGCTATTTGTCAAGGCGTGAATGAGTTCTCAAGTTAGTATTCCCGCTGTACGATGAAACGGCCAAAAACGGGAATAAAGCAGATCTGGTTTTAATGCATCCACTCCTCTCGGAGTACTCCCGTGTTCGATCATTCAAACCTTAATTCAACATCGATTGCTAAATCGTGCTCGTTCACGACGTGGTGTAATATTCACTTTCAAGACGATTATGGATGTATAATCGCGTCTTGTCGATAATCGTTTATCTCATTGCGAAGTGTTAAATAATGCAAAACCTGCCGTGCAGCTCGGTAAACAACCCAAACAAAGTCAACAACACAACATCGTCTGCCGCGCCCGCGCTGTCGATACTCGAGTCGTTCACTGTCTGGTCGTCGTGAAATTAGAAATATGAATACATAGACTGTGGCATTTCGTGAAGGGTCATCGGTTTTTCTAACGAGGGCTGATTCCGCCGCCATTTTCTACCAGTCAAGAGGTTATAACGTCATCAAACGTAAGCGAATGAACGACGATGAGAGAGTTAAGGAGGTGGTTCGTTCATTTATCTTAAAAAAAGCTTCTATTCGATGATGAACGATCTGCCAAAACGGATTCGTCGCGCGACACCTCAGCGGTCTGTGCTGTGTAGGTCTAATCGTTTCATTAGTGGTAATCCAGGCTCGCGCCCAGTAACGGAACACGCACTACCAGAATCAACGACCTATATCGCCAATAATACTCGATGATGGAACGATGACCACACTCAAACGTGGTGAACGGATAATAAGATAAAATCCCACTATTTACAGATTAAAAGAATTTAAAAACCAGAATTTATTTATTAAATCTAAAATATTTAAAAGACACGACGTTTCGATCTCACCCTAGAGTCCCACACCTGACGATGATCTCTAGGGTGAGATCGAAACGTCGTGTCATTTAAATATTTTAGATTTAATAAATAAATTCTGGTTTTTAAATTCTTTTTATCTGTAAATAGTGGGATTTTATCTTAATACTCGATGATGAATTACCGAATCAGATCGAGAAAGAAATTCGATGCGGTCGCCACCGAAAAGTGGAGCGTCGACTACCGACGAAGCGTGACGAAGAACAGCCGTGTTCGAACGGAGGACGTGACGTTCGCGTTCAAACAAAGAGAAACACGAATATACGCTTTTGAAATTAATAAATGAATAATTGAATATACGCGGCGGGCGACACAGTGTAATATCAGCGATGAGTCTAAGAGCGCAAAATCAGCGAATTCCTAAACGGCGAAAATATCAAAATTACCAACACACGTCACGAATATATAGATTATATGATTAGTATAAAGTACGAGGCTATATAATAAACATGTCGTGATAACATATCCCAATTTCCACCGGTTATTGCCACAGTTTATCCGGTACACGTCATATCCACCTCAGTAACGACGATTTATCCGTTTTCATCAGAGTCCAATTTTTTTCTACGTTGAAATAGGGAACTATTCGATCTTTATAGTTATTTGTTACGGCCGGGGGTCGAGAACGTAATCAGAAATATGGGTTTCGGTTCGTGTAAACATCCATCCAGTCCGAATCAGCAAGCGACTGATTGGGTTTTATTTTCGTTGACTATCTAATCTAATACCTCGGATATTCTTAATGCATTTCAATTAAAAACAGGTTGAGATCAGGTTAAAAACAGGTTAGGGGTTGAGATCAGAGATTGTCTGATTCTTAAAATATGTTAGGTTCGTTCCACGTGTTTTCCGAGTACGATTTTAACCCTCGATCGTTTTCTCGCATCGGTGAAGAACCCGCCATTCCAACTCATACAGAACGCGGTCAAGCAAAACCCATCGCCACCTCGCGACGCAACTACCCCAACTGCAAGCAACAGGGGCCGATTTCTGAGTTAGATTTTAGTCTGAGTCGAAGTTAATTCTTTTTATCAGTTATGCAATTTTCGAGTCGTTCGGATGATCAAACCGATGTAGCAAATTGTACGTGTGTTTACACAGCAGTGTGAGACTATGGTACTCTCCCGTCGCCTCGAGTAACTATCAGCTCAGATCGGTTCTCTGACCGGTCGCCTCTACCTCTCGACTTCCCGAATCTCATGCGATTCTGATGATCGGATGTTATTGGATTCCGATGACAGAAACGATCAGGAAAACCTGCATTATCCGTATTACATATTCATAAGAGAGATCATATTGTTCGATAGAGCGTAGACCAACAACTGCCATAACACCACGACCAGCCTCGAGCATCGGAATTACATCAACATTCCATCACAGGCAGCGTAATACAATTCAAATTGAGTCAACTGTTGAAATTCTAACGGCGATTTAGGCCTACTCAAACAGGTCGACAACATCGCCGAATTAGAAGTAGAGATTGAGAATGTGGCCGCGGTGGAGAATGTTAGAATTCGGACAATGTAGCTGGATGTAGATTACAGCGGTCAGGTAAAGTGGTCATTGACTCGCATCACGCGATAGCACCGACAGCGCTTAACCGCTACACCCAACTCCTCGGTTCTGAGTTTATAGAAATGACTCGATCCTGAATTCTAGCGCTATCGTGTATCAAGGCAGAAAAAGAAAAATATTACTTTTAAAAATGTAAAATATACAGTAATTTCACGAACTAAAAATCTCAGATTTTAAAGTGAAAGTCTCTGTTTCGTTCCCGGTAGGACGCGGATAAAATCCACCCCGATACTTCAAAATTCAACCTTTTCAACAGCACGCGTATATAGTGAGTGAATTGTAAATAATTCTTACCTTTCTAATGAACGATTGTTTAATTAATCCAATAATCAACGAGTGTATGAAATATAAACAGGTTGTTATGAGAATGATATGCGCAATGGTGCACCCTGATGGAAACGTTGCGTGTATGTGCGTGTCAAGCGCATACACGCACGCGCGGTCGCTTCAAATTGCTGCTGATTCACGCTCGCAATTCTATCATCAAATATTCATATTTGAAACCTTCAACAGGTCTGGTGTAGAGTGGGATGTGGGCGGGTGCAGGGATCCAAAAATTTTAATGCTTTTCACCAGTAAAACCATTGCTTGAAACTTCCCCTTCTCGTAGAATTCGAAGTGACGCCGCAATCATACGAGCGTTTTTGACCCGGCCAAATTTTCCAAGCCCACGTGTGACATCTTCACCCGTCAAGGGATTCGAACCCACTACGCTAAAGCTGTTCCCCGAACCCCTTGACCTCACGAGTCGTTGGAGTCGTTACTAGCCGACCAGAATCCGGTCGTACCAATCACAGCGCTTATAACAAACCGTCAGTAGACTTCTGTTGGTTTTCCCGTTAAATGGACCAATCAGCGAACGTTTTACCGAACAAGGAAGTATTTCGCAAATCGATATATGACGTCATGCGCAACAGCGCCAGTAATCAGGTAATGAAATCACGCTTCGTGAGGCCAGGGGGCTGGTGGAAGCGAGTTCGGGAGTGATACTGGACCCCTGGCAAGCGAGGATGACGTGTGAATACTAATTAATGGTTGTGGAAGTGACTCGCCTCACTTGCCACTGAAAGCATCGTTTTAGTAGCATTTCAGTAACGAGCGAGTGATTTACGTGTGAACGCGCTCTCTGATTAAACACGAGATCTCAGAGATTTTTGTCAACATTTTGAACAATAAGGTTATAAAGTATCTTATGATAACGTCGTAAGAAGAAGAAACACTAAATACTACATGAAAAATGTCGTTCCTGAATCTGTATGATCCACGGTATATGTTGAATTGAAATACCGTATATAGTTTTTAGCACGTGAATTAGCATATGAATTCAATATGCATATACATTTTTAGGTTAAATGGAATCGATTGACCGAATAAACCGACATTACGTTTGTGTATTTCTCTCTTAAAAGGGTAATAAAAAATCCCATTATAAATCCGCCATTGATATCGTCGGACCGCCAGGTGAAAACCTTTCGTTGAAACTAGACTCATTTCAGGTTTGGGTTTCCTAATGAAAATATGTGATACGTTAATGAAAAAAATACCTTTCTATAAAAAAAGGAAGACCACCAACCGACTTCCGCACCCGCCGCCACTACAGAGAGGTACTACTCTTCATCGCATTCCCCGCTAAGGGATGAAGAATGTTTACTAACATCTGAAAGAATGGAGTGTTTATGATTTTGGTGGATAGATGGTGTATTGTGCTTGCCAGAAACTACTTAACGATAGCAATCACAAATGACGCATTCTTAAGGTGTCTATGTACAAATATATTATTTTAACGGTCGAAAATTGAACCAATCAAAGTAAGTCGGCGTATGTTCTCTAGCAGAGTAAGAGTTATCCCATTCGCACCATTTCCTTTCCGCCGAATTCTATGTCGTCACCATATTATATAATCCCATAAGGGATCTTCAAAAACTATAATAAAAACGTCCATCCGTCATGGAACCGTCCTTATTTTCCGTCTGTCCGGATCTAAGTACGTGAAAACAGCGTATTAATATCTCCAGTATCATCTCAATACAACTGGTCTCTACGTGAAATCTCGTTTATAAATAGTTGAAAAACTAATCGCTAAGCAAAAAGTTCAAAAGTATTGATCCTTGCTTCTAATGATATAGTTTCATAAAATGAATTAATGCTAATAGCTGCAGTTAAAACCATATCCAATAATAATTGATAAACAATCATTAAAAGAATGTTGTGTTTACGCGTAACGGCGATAGATGGCGAAATGGTATACAGCGCAGCGCGCGAGTTACACACGCGCTAGTCAGAAATATCGTCATATCACGCATTTACGGTAAATATCACACAATAGCCGTAGTAACCTCCCCAAACGTCTTGTTCTGGAAAGTTGATACCGGTTGACAATGCGCTGGTTCGGCTAACGTTGTATCAGGAACAACTGCAAGTTAAAGGCCACGCCTGCTTACCACTTATTCAGTGTGTGTTTATCCACAGTACATTAGTGACAAAATTGGAAAAAGTTTTAGGGTTATTTATACTCAACTGGACCCTTGGTTACTTATATGCCTGCTTAATTATGAAGGTCTATGTCCTGGTCACTTTGGCTACTCATATGCCTTCTTTATTATGAAGGAACTAGAGGTCTGTGTCATTGTCACTAATACAATTTGTCATCAAATCAATCCATACACATGATATCAAAAATACATCTCTATGTCCCAATAGTGTCCCCAGACGTGCGGTGTATGAATCGGTGATGGATTTTGCTAGTACACCGCACCGCGGTGTATTGATTTAATTAGTAATTAGTACTTATCTCTATTGAAAGATGGCAGCACCTGTCAAACATAGTGAAATATTAGTAACTAACGATACACCGCACCGGGGTGTAGACGTGCTATAGTGGTATTCCCGTTATTCAACACACTAGGGTGGAATTTTTCGAAATTTCTGAATCATCTCCAGCGCTATAGGGTATTGATTAGTCAGCACTGAAAGGGTTAATGTTCCTTACCTTCGACTCTAACACCATCTGATCTTTGACACCAGACGGACCTCTTATTGCCGACCCACGGCCTCGCGTGCCAATAAAACGTGTAACAAGGCCCGCCTTCACACGGGCGTACTTCCCACAGCTCTTTCGGACACGGGGCTCCACGTTCGCCCGGGTATCGTAAGATAGCCTTCGATCGTGTTTGTATTCCGGCTGCAAAATACCGAGAAACCGATTTTATATTTTCACATTCGCGATATCGAAATGTCGATTCGCTATATTCGAAAAAAGACTTTCCAGTGATTCATCTTTATCGGATTTAATCCCAACTGACAGAACCATTCAAAGAATCCCCTCAATCAATTCACAGCAATTGATGTGTCTACACAAGATTTCAATCAATTCATTGACGTTTCAATTTACTACATGCGAGATTTATTTTTTGATGTAGTATAGAAGCTTCAAAGAATATGAAATATCATGGTTTGAATTAAGATTAATGTTAATGGAACTCTGTGTGACCTCCTTTGCCTTAAAAATCAATATATGATGTTAAAGTTATTTCACATAAACATGAATTACTTGATGGTCCAGGTGCGACTGCAGGCCTTGTACAAGACCCTCCAACATTTGAGTAGCCCTCTGATGAAAAAAACTCATCAACTTTTACTACCTTATCACATGGAATCTTATAAACTTCTCTGGTAAAATTGGTAGTGTGGTAAGGACAAGCTTAGTACTTGGTAAGCATCAATTACCCATCCACAAATTTTCAAATCTTACTTGCTAATATACCTCCAAATATGCCTTTTCAATGATCAAAATGCGTCAAAAGACATAGACCTTGGATTCACCCCTGTTGATCCTGTTTTGAATTCAATCTATTTAATTTTGATTTAAAATGATCTAACCTTGATTTAAAATGAATCATATCAGTGTACTGAAACAGTAGTTTGATGTTTCGACTCAATTGAAAATCTATTTGAGTGGCAACATCAAAATATTGTTTTACTTTAAATTTTGGGTTTTTCTTCAAGTGTAGACGCATCACTTTCATTGTCCAAAACTATACCTTGTTCACTCGTATCACAGTTTCTATGGCAACTGCTCCATGATGACCATTCGGATAAAATACAGTCCCCGGGACACGGTACGAAACAGATATCTTCCAACTGAAAAAGAATTGAAAATATCATTTATAAGCTTAAGCTATAGTCTTTATAACCAGACCCGCGTCGATGAGTCTTGTTAGCCCGGTGTCAAATAAGTTAACATGAAGACTGGTGATTTTTATTGAGTTTGATTTTTTCAAAAATACTAGCGTTTGCTATACTATATCGGGTAAATGAGTCTCATTTAGCTTACCTGATAAAGCTATGATGCACTTGTAGCAAAAGCTTGTATTTTTGGTAAAATCAAGTAAACCTTAACTACAGTACTTCCTGTTCTCAACTTTACAGATCATACTGATCGATTTCAGTACATTCTGAATAGAAAATGTTTGAAGGCTGTGTTTGTTTTCTATTCCTACATCCATCATGCTGTGATTAAAATGACTTTTTTTGAATTCATCCTGCAGGTGAATACACTTAATCTTACACAGTGTATCATTTAGCAGGCAATAATGAAACCAGTGATATCCAAGCAGAAAGTTAGTAAGTACAATTCATACTTTTATCCTACCTATAGATTGGGGGAGGTTGCGAGGAGAGGCGAAATCTCGTAAGCTGAAAGCGGGAGGTGAGAGACCTTACAACAAACTAGTTTTTACTGCGTGAAATTTTCATCGGCCCGTCTTGGGTATGTACCTGATGGTACTCCATAGTAGACGGGGTAAGCAGATTTTCACACAGCATCGCTATGTAATGTACACAAAATGTACAGATTTCATACTCGATGGAACAAGTTGAAATTGACAAACCGTAAAAGGGTCTGCTAGGGAGATGGTTACTACTCTACTGAGGTCGGATCCACAGTCGAGACTGTAGTGATGATAAAACCCCGAGTAAACAACTTGACACCAAAACTTATGAAATATTGAAGTATAACAGTATCGCAGTACTACTCTCTTCCTGAAGATGGCAATTAGGATAATAGTCGAAACGTCGAAGTTAATTTTACCTTTGCAGAATCTTTTTCTCTTTCTGAGTGAGGTATTTTCTATATTGAAATTAAGATTTGTAATAGTCTCGATTGTGAAATCCGACTGTGTGGCTGTTGATCAAAAAGCGCAGGAGTGATAAGACGAGGTAAGCATTGATGTGATGCGTACAGATACCACACACACACACACACACATATGTGTATATTGATATGATCATGATCATAATGTGTGTAGATTTAGATAGATAAAGTACATACCCACCAAAGGGACCATTCAATGGAGGATGACGTAGAGGACTGGACCTGCTGTTAATTAAAACCAAGCAAAAATCAAAAATAAAATACGTACGGTATAATCTTATCATATCTTCGGCCATTGACTCACTGGTCGACATGGTAAAATCGACCAGTATATATATATATATATATATATATATATATATATATATATATATATATATATATATATATATATATATATATATATATATATATATATATATATATATATATATATATAGAATATATGACCACATATTGACTGGTCATGTTCAAATTAACTCAAGCTGACTTTAAAATGGCCGAGACATGAAAAGAGTTTTACAGATAAGTTTGGTAAATTTAATGTATCGAAGCCAACTCCATATTTTTAAATCTTTGTCAACTGATGAGCAGTCAGCATTCAGTACTGATGAGCAGTCAGCATTCAGTACTGCTGAGCAGTCAGCATTCAGTACTGCTGAGCAGTCAGCATTCAGTACTGCTGAGCAGCCAGCATTCGGTACTGATGAGCAGCCAGCATTCGGTACTGATGAGCAGTCAGCATTCAGTACTGATGAGCAGTCAGCATTCAGTACTGATGAGCAGCCAGCATTCAGTACTGCTGAGCTGGTACTGGTGCCAAATGGGTTCGTGTCTGTTTGAAATGGGCCAAATCGATCCAACTGAAAACATTGGAACAGACCCATAACAAATTTCAGTGCGGGTCAAACTGTTTCTGGAAGTAACTGACCACACTTGCCACAGGAGTGAGCAATTTACTCGTGAACGCGAACGGACCAAATTTGACTTGGGGCCTCGTCCGGGCCAAATAGTCTCTTTGCGATCGCAGCTTATGTTTCAAAGATTCGAGAAGCCTCAATACGACGATGAATATAGAGTTGTTTCGTTTAGTTTAAAACATTTAAAATGATAGGAATTAAGAATTTAGACCATGCAGCACATGGACAGGTGGTAAATTGTATTAGTAGTAATAAATTAAAGCAAGAATTCTTTTCGATACGCGTCTGAAAATAATTTATAAAATTCAAGTAGTAGAAAAAAATCATGCACATCGAATGAAGATGAAACGTAATGGAACGGAAGTATTTTAGAGGGTTAATTTTAGAAGAACGATGATATCGATAATATGTAATGGTTTGAGGTAAAATTTGGTTAATGAAATTGCTGAAAAATGTTAGTTATTAGCACATTGAATTTCTATAGAAAACATAAATTAAAATAGATGTTTTAAGAGACGTGTTAATCAACAGGTGCTAATTAACATTTTTCAAAAATTTGACAGTTATCTCAATGGTTACTAGTTGAAATTTGTACCCGTCTATAAAACTGAATACAATTTTTCGTTACTTACAGATTTTTCGGTGTTGACCGAATTCAATTGTTGCGATCGACAGAATTCTTCATCTACGACATTTCCGTCGTCTTGTTGACAAATCACCTCTCGTCTTCTGATGCCTTGACCACAACTATTATCCTGCAGGTATGAATTAACTGACGTGCATGAAGAGCTATTTCGAGTAATTCGATATCATCAGCCATCAGTCATTACTGCGAGAACCACAAATGCAATCAACCCCTGATAAATCATCACTCCGGCTAAAAGCCTGGGCAGGGTTTCATAGATGAGGAAGAAAAATAGTCCCTGGCAACATTTTGAAATTTGTCAGTTATATCAATGGTTTCTCATTGTTACTATGGTACTTGTCACCCAAATTGAGGAGTTAAAACCCTAGGGATAACTTTGATATCCAGTCTATGAAACCGGGCCCTTGTTTTTTCTAAGGATCCGTATTTTGTCTTAGACCTACTAGAAATTAACTGTACCACCAAATTCCTAAATCACTGATGTGGGTGATATATTAGGGCCGGCTTTACCTTTAATGTGACCATATAGCTAGGGGCAGCGACGAGGGTGCCAAATTACAAGTCTTTAATGCGTCATCTTGTTTTATGTCCTTATTTTCAAGGTATCCGGGCAATTTGATGGAACAGTTACAGAAGCGATAAACTTTACCTCGATCTGACATTCAGACCACCTCGTCACATTCCATCTATAACAAATCGTCATCGGACACGGCTTCCGTTGAGTAACAATTGTTGGACATTCGCGACCTCGGCCTCGATTAGTTACCAACACCTGTCGACTTCGCTTCTGATATCCTGAAATCAGGTAAGAATTTGATGAGAACCCCCGTATAACCAGCGATCTCACTAGATGGCGTGTGTATCAAATATATAAAAATGTATAAAATCAGATTGACGTTTAGGGTTCATATATATATATATATATATATATATATATATATATATATATATATATATATATATATATATATATATATATATAAGCAATTTTCATTCATCATCTATAGAATTTGATGAATTGTGGACAGATTGTTGTGGATTCTCACTTTCCACACGTGGAATCTTTGCTTGCCACGTATAAACATATATCGGGTTCATACGACTGTCGTCTGTGAAAGATTGTTATAGAATTTCTTACCGAAACCGCACATATTTTCGCAGCTGCTCCACTCCGACCAATGAGACACTAAACAATCGATATCGCAATCTACTGAACAC
Source organism: Tubulanus polymorphus (assembly GCF_964204645.1). Lineage (NCBI taxonomy): Eukaryota > Metazoa > Nemertea > Palaeonemertea > Tubulaniformes > Tubulanidae > Tubulanus > Tubulanus polymorphus. The sequence goes on from NC_134030.1 coordinate 2,733,049, forward strand.
GCCTGATCCATCATAGGTTTCTCCATTCCATCCATCTACAAATATTTCTAGACATTTATTCAACACATCGCGTAGGTTTTAGGCATCAAACAAGACCATTTGATTCTAGGCATGTCGTTTGATAGAAGTTTTGTTGGCCTGGATTAAAAAGCGTTTAGTGATCGCAGCTTTGGTGATTATCACTTTATGGAGAGAGGCATACCTGACAAAATGAATCGGCAACAATACGACCATCGTCACGGTTACAGTAAACGGAACGATACTTCGTTCCTTTCCCGCAGTTGCTAGCGCTGATGATATCGCAAGTGCTCCACGCCGTTTTAACCCAACTGTATTCAAAACAGGTAACATTACGAACGCAAGGATCGGACTCGGAATCGGATTCGCATTTCATCGATTCTCCGGGATGACGTAATATCTGACGAGTTCGTCGTCGTTTTTCTGTTTCATTGCATGGCTGAAAAATAAGCGATATTTCTGCTTCATTCAGGCTGGCGCTGGAAAAAGGGATTTTCTTTTCTTTTAGGTTAGGGAATTATGTTGAAATTGCTTGATTGCACATAAAATCAAACAGTTTCTGTCTTCGTCTTAATGTATTTGACTGTGTTAATTGATTGGATTCTTAGCAGATTGACTCAGGGAATAGTCAGGGAAAGAGTTAAAGTGGACACCCTGAAATTGGTTATCACAGCTCACTTTATAGAATAGGTTGTATTTTATACCTGTTTACAGATCGACCAATCGGACCAATCGCTGTGAACACATTTCCCGGGACACGGAATAAAACATGAACCTTTACCGACGGGTTTCATCAAAGCGTCGCATAAATGTGAATCGACTGTTTGAGATTTCGTTTCATTTACCAGAACACAGCTAAAAAATACAAAACGTGCAATATGTAGGTGCCAGGGCATTTGAATTTATGGCACCAGTCTTGTGGAACCAACCGCCCTTTAGTATTAGACTAATTAAACTAGTCAATCAATTTAATGTTTTAAGAAGAATTTGAAAACTCATGTTTATTTTGTGCCGATGAAAAGCACTCCGATTATTGGAGCGCGCTTAATAAGAAAGACCATTTCTAGACTTCAGTCATAGCGGCGTAACAATAGGTCCTTCGTTGTCACGTGTAAATATCTACCTAACGTTCCTGTGTCTATTTCCGAGACCGCAGCTATCCTTCTCATTGAGTTTACATTCCTTCCACGGTTCACTGAACCATTCATACGCGTAACATGTAACACCTTGACAACACTTACGGATATCCGTTTGCTGAAAGTTTAAAATTACAAAATTACGGAATCATTGAGTTGAAAGAAGGTAAGCTCAGGGGGTTGATTCGGGGGGGATGCTGACCGTGTAAGTGCTGTCAACTGCTGGACATTTACGTCCGCCCAGGTGAGGCCAGTCGAGCATCTTACGCGATCTTTGTTTAACTCCGCAGCCGCAGGTAACACTACAAGCCGACCAGGCAGTCCATTCGGTCATTCGACAGTCCGTATGACAGTTGATCACACAAACCTCTTCCTCATGCGCTACAATAGACAAATCATTTTCATCGTTTTCCAGAATCTTAAAAGTTGATTAAATCGTATTCTTTAATGTTTTATTCATGTATGAAATAGTTGTATGACGCAATCTTACTTGAATCAGTGCAGTCTTTCGCTTGTCTCATCACTTCACCGGTGCGTCCGTTTCCGATTTGTCGCGTTTCGGCGCACACTAAACTCCGGTACCTCCGTCCGCTGCCGCATTCGCCTTTTATCCCGTGTCCGATCACATGACCCGGTTCGGTATCTAGGATACAATCCGACCAATCACCGATGGGTTTAGCGATGATTTTAGTGCAGGTGCACTGAACGTGTTGTTTCAGCGGGTATTTAGTCGTATCCAGGCAGTCGCGGTTCGATACGCTGTTGCCCATGATGAATCTCGTTCGTGTTTTTGTACCGTTACACCGGTCACATGACGAATACTCCGACCATTTTGAAAGTTGACACTCGACGTTCTGTTGCGGTATCGCGCATTCTTCGACCACTTTCGGAGCGCGACCCGCGTATCTGTAGCAGAAGTCAATGCTCGTCTTGTTGTGATCGGCGACGCAGCGAACTCCTGTCGAAGAGAAAAACAGATTCTACATAAATCCCTGCAATAGTACGATGAATGTAGACCTGGTACGATGAACTTCTCTGATTCAACAAATATGAATCCATGATTTCTCGAATTCGATCAACATTAATTTGTGCTCCATGTGTACCATAAAGATCAATCTGAGTTTATTTATATCTGAGAGTCATAATTTAGCCTGAAATCTTTTATGTTGAAGGCTCAAAATCTAATTGAAAGTATATCGAAAATGAACTAAATTTTGATTACATTGTCGTATTGACACGCACGCCATCTAGCAGGAAAGCTGTTAGGATGGGGTCTTTATTGAGAAAAGCATAACTAAAACCTGCTTATAATGCTCGAGTGGTGCTTAGTAGGGTAAGGCAGGTTAAGGGATGAAAAAGGTGATCAATAAACATAACACATGCGCACACACATACCTCTTGTTCGAAGCCCTCTTCCGAATTGTTGTTTTCTGTGCGGTAGAACGCACTGTGACCACGGAGATGTCTTCCATTCATACAATCGACACGGATTCAAATCGGCGCAAGTTCTTTCTTCGACCAACGCGTCGGGACAATTCATACCTCCGTTCTGTCCTTCAGTTAGAACAAATCGTCTTCTCGTCTGATACGGCTCCACATGTCCATTCACTACAAATATCAGGTTTATTTGATGTTCCTTGATTACAAAACTACTGAATTAATGGTTCACCGAGATGAACTGCACCGATATGAATATGGGATATGTAAGTGCTGCAGATGCTTCCTCCAAATGTGAAAACTCTTTATATCCAGGAATGACTGATCTGTAGGGACCAACACTTCGATGGTATGGGGGAGGGGGAGATTCACTTTAAGAAAATCTCTGAAGATGAGTCGAGACTTTCTACCGGTTTCTTTTCATTCTTCAATGTGTGGGTCTTTTACACTACATATAGACTACATTGATTTCAGGATCATTTTCTGTTTATACTCTACGAACAGCTACTTGTACAAGTACAAACCTTTCATGCAGTTTGTTGGGCATGGCGTCCACTTTGTCCAAGCAGTCAATTGACAATCTTGTTTACAAGGTATTGTACAGTTTCTTTCTAATGCAGGTCCAGCCATACCGGAACACCTAAAACAATGATGTATGAATATCTTCTACATCTATGTAAATTATACCGTGGATTCATAGATTCACTCATTCGCCCTCTATTGGTAAATCATACCTTCGATCGGCTACGCTTTGATCATCTTTAAAACAGCGAATGGTTCTCTTTCTGACGCCTTGTCCGCAAGATTTATTATTCGGCAGATGACAAATCGACCATGCGTCTGCCCTCCAGTAATAGGTAGGACACAGTTCAAGGTTTTCACACACTTTGAATTCTACGGACTGATAGTTTGTACATGGACCTCCTCCTGAAATGATAAACCGCAATGATTGCTACCCTAACTCGATGAGAAAATATGGTTTCCGCCATTGATTGGGCCAAGAAGCCTTGAATCTGCTAATGATTACTTCTGAAAAGTGGTGCTCAGTGGGTTGAAAGATGAAGGTATCGGATGGACAATATGGAAATATGACATCAAGCTTTAAAACCATTAGCCAACATAGAGCCGTACATAGTGGCGGCAGGGTAGTTGTCCCCCCCAGAAATTTGGGAAAAGTGCCTTTTTTTCAAAATATCCAACAGAAATTAAATGTAGAATCCTTCACTTGGGACTGACAAGTATTTTGTCATAGGCCTAACACGAGTTTATGTTATGGTATATAACTCATGAAGAATTGTTATATTGGTTTTTGACTTAAGGTATCTGCCCTTTCTTGGGTATCCCTACCCCGAACGTTTGAATGCCAGGTACGGCCATGTTGCTTCCTGGGTTTGATTATTCTGGAATTTTTACAGTTAAAGCTTTCGACTTACTGTACAAAATGGAAGAGCCATAGCTTATACGGTGTTGAAGCTGATATTAGGCATGATGTAAATGCTGATACTATATCGCTATCTATACCTAGGGGAACCCATCGATAGAATATAGAAAGCACTGTAAATGAATTATATCCACACGCGTTTAATGGCAGCACTTACACTATAAGCCACGAGAGAGGCTTTAAATGATTTACTGACCGGAGAATATGTGAATGAGTTCTACAAACAATACACTGCGCAAAAATTAGTATCTAATGAGAATTGTGCTACTGCGGCAGTCTAGGATTTCACTTGTAACACTGGTTGAATGATGAAATTATGTCGTATTTCCATTTATATCGGGATCTATGCATATTTTGATAACATATTTTGATTTTATTACCACATTAAACTGCAAAGCTGTGGTTTGATGAGTTATTCTGTGTTTATGGTATGTTTCAAGGTTTTGCATACGTTCACTAATGGCGAAATTGTCAAGAAATGTTCACCATTGGTTTCTGTGTATGTGTTCATATTGATGTGGTGTAACAGGAGCTTCTTGTATTTGATAGTGAATGAATAAAACCAGTATCACTGACCAACTCCAGTATATCTGTAACAATTGTTTTTATTTTACGAGGATTCATGGGTTGGTCGGTGATCTGGTTTTTCGGGGTCATCACTGTTTGACTGTACCTTCTAAAGAATGAGCGACAACTTTTCGATATCGCGATCGTCTGCCCTGACGTTTGCGGGTACCGCAGGTTTTCGAACACGGGGTCCACTCGCTCCACGGTGAGAGTACGCAGTCATTATGACACGGCCGGTAACACAATGACTTACTGCTCGGCTTCGGCTGACCCGTGTTTAAACACACCGCTGATGGAGCTTTCTTCAACTGAAAAATCACATAAAACTTTGCTTAATTTTCAAAAAGTGTAATTTGTTCAGTAGCGAGACTGAAGCATAATCTGCAGGTGTGTACATATCAGGGAATTCCAGATTTATTTTTCCCTGGAGGGAAACTGATCAGGGAATTCTGACAGGCTTCTTGAAAATCAGGGATTTGAATTTTTGATGTCTTGTTCTTACCTAGAGTGGCTCTAGAAACCACTCTTGAGAAGAGACAGCCCTCACTGTGGATATCTTATGACTTAATCAGAGAATTTTAGGTCAAGGTTTAGGGGGAAATATCAGGGAATTTCGGATTCCCTGATCTGTCAGAACCTTGATATCCAGACAATCCCTAGAATATTAGACACTGATAGTTGAGATACTTACTGATTCATGATGAACACATTTGATGGCTCTTTTCCGAATTCCCTGACCACATTTCAAATTCGGCTCCAACAACTGGCAATCACCATATTCTTGTTTCGCCCACACAAAACAGAGCGGGTAGTCGCACGGTTTCGCTTCTACTAAATGAGGACAGTCCATTCCTCCGTTGAGATACGGCACTATTACAGTACGAGTTCTGAGTTTGTAACCTAGATAAAATAGCTTATAGATTATGTTAAATCACCACCACTCAATACTCTGGGATAGCTGGTCCCGGATCGAGCCAGCCCACAGTCCTGACCTTTAAGAGGAACTTTTATATGCAGACATACCGAAGGTACATAGGTTTACATAGTTGGGCGTCCTGGGAGTGCTGCACCCCAGAAAATGGTAGTATAATCCCACAATAAATGATGAAATGTCTAAAATGTTTATTAAAATATCAGAAATATTTCGGGCGGTTGCTACCATCATTCTTCAGTCTAAAAGTCTTTTTAGACTGATTCACTCCAGAAAAATGTTTCAAATTAGATGTAAAAAGGACCAATTTCACGGCATCTGGACATTCAGGTGAAAATGGATGAAATCCTCCAAATCACCTGGTACTAAGAAAATCTCGCTCCTGTAATTTGGCCTTGAATTAAGTAAGTTTAAAGGCATATTTTTAGCAGGAACTGGCAAGAAAATGTCGATAATTCCAAAATCAATGCCCATATTTTCTTTAGGCTGGCAGGGCAGACATTTTTGATAAAGATTCAACCCCCAGTACCTCTGACCCTTATGGGCCCGGGTAGTTCTTATATAACTGGGATGTAGATTTGTATTTATGAAATTCACTCGTCTCACGAACGCAGCCGAATTACATCAAAAGATATACAACTAGCTGAATCGCTGCCGGGCTCATTGGAATTCTGTTTGAGTTAACACAGTCATTACGAGAATACATGTCTGGAGCGCATAACAACTTTTCAAAGAGCTTTTACTAGTAAAAAACCCTGTTTAACTCGACGATGGCCACTTACCGTGAGACTGGTTGACGTGTTTCTCATCAATACACGACATCGGTAAACAATCAGACCACTGCGACCACTTAGAAACTACACAGTTCTGCACACATGACAAACGACATGTTTGAACCTCTACAGGATGCTGTGTGTGACAAAAATGATCGGCTACGGGTACCCCATCTGAAAAAAAAATCCAAAACAATACACTCCACCTTGTGCTGGTAATGTTGAACTCGTTTTTATCTCATCGAATATGGACTACGATTTAAACCAAAAAATTCTGTAAATTCGACCGCCGATCACAATATATATGTACTTTCCGATTTCAAAATCAAACCCCCTGTTTCGCTTATGGCAGGTGTGGAGGATTTCTGAGGGACAACAAATCCAAACAAATCTGACCAAATCTTCCAACCAAATGAATAACAGGGACAATGCCGATGAAAACATATTTCTCATCGATTCGGCCGAATACCGAGTTGAGAGATGGGGAAACGGAAAGCATTACTTAATACATTTTTTCGCAAATTCACCGGTACCCTGTTAGCCCAGGGGAGTTTACTGTGGTGTAGTAATAGTAGATGAGAAATTAAGATCGTATGAATCTGATATTCCCACGAGTTTCCCATCTGAAAAATGAGCAATGTTTTAAAATGCCCGATATATTCACTGATATACGATGGATGGGATTTTAACATAGTAGAAATCTATTTACAACATCATTAACCGATAAATAAATCATTTACAGAACTCCCGGGTTTAAGCTATTACAATCCGGAATTGCCCGTAAAAGCTTTCAGGCCATTTTCATCAACTGCTCTCGCTCTGTGGACCATTTTAATCAAGTTTGCAGCCAGTCGTAGCCTCTATATACATATCGAATATTCGGCTGACCGACTAAATGAACTGTTGCCTAGAGGCTAATCAAGTTTGTAATTAACTCGCGCAGCAGGTCCTGCTGTCTAGTGTGGTCCTTTAGAGCCGGTTTGAAGGTTTATCGAGAGGCTGTCTGTCAAATTGTGAATGCGTTCATTACTTTGAGAGATTATGTTCTTAGGCGACGATTGGCAGCTACGATTCCGATTCGGGACTGATTGTATTACTTCGTCGCCAAATCAAATCGATTTAGGTTTTTTTTCTACTTCCTTTTTTTCCCAGTTTCGATACTTTATTTATAGTTCACAGCGCGATCTGATTTATGAATAGGTCGCCCACGGGAAAATAAAGAAATATTTTTGAAAGTTTATTTTAATGAAACGACACCAGAAACCATCAGCTGGAGATGCTGACAATATCTTAAGTCATTTTCACCTGACGAAAACAGCCAAAGTATCGCAGTTGCGTCATTTTCAAAATTCAGACTATAATTTTTTTTCTCGTTTCTGACAATTTGTATTGCAAAAATTTTAGATAACAATAATCCTCTTTTTTATAACAATTATATGTTGTTTTTATTCTTTTTACTTGCAGGATGAGTAAAGTGGAACCGCTTTAAGACCGTTTGATCGCTTACCTTCTTTCTGTATGCAATACATACGTCTGTATTGAATACCGATAGCACCACACGGACTGGAGACGATCAGATCTCGTGGATGTCCGGGCTGAATCTCACATTTACTCCACGATGTCTTAATTAATTCGTACCTAAAACATATAAATCATAAATTTGAAGAATTTGAATCATTAAAGAACTTGTTATGATGTGTTAAAATGTTTACGTTTACCAAAACTGCGGTTATTTTGAAATCTCGTTAATTCGAGGATTTTTATGTCAATTTCCCCCCAAAAAAAACTTTATTCCTATATTCGGTATCTTAACGGTGAATGTTTTTTTTTTTCGGTGCAAAAATGTTACGTATTTTATGATTGTAGATATTAAAACTGATCATCTTGTGATCAAATGTGAATCAATAAAAACGAACAAGTCCATAACAGAATCAGATTTCTTTTTTATAACTACGATCTGAAAAAACTTCTTTTTGTAATGGTGGTGGAGAAAAACCTTACGGCAAATGACACGGAGAACGAAGATTAGGTGGTTGAGGATGTCGACGGTGATATGGGTGGGGATCCTATAACAGTAATTGATGGGAGGTACCGGTCCTATAACAGTGGGTGATGGTGGTGGCGGTGGGGCACCGGTCCTATCGATGTCAATCACTGAATGACAATGATTACGGTGATATAATGATAAGTATATAAACACTGATGATAGGGACGAGTCTGTGAACATTAACAGACAATCCGCTTTGATGGCTGTACGATGAATATTTATACCCCCGTACACCGCTACTGCGTTACTAGGCGATGAGCGCGGAGTTAAAACCTAATATCCTGGATGATCTACCCTTTCCTGTAAGATAGAGAGGGATGGAGAGAGAGAGATGGAGAGAGAGAGAGAGAGAGAGAGAGAGAGAGAGAGAGAGAGAGAGAGAGAGGGAGAGAGGGAGAGAGGGAGAGAGGGAGAGAGGGAGCGAGGGAGAGAGGGAGAGAGGGAGCGAGGGAGCGAGGGAGCGAGGGAGAGAGGGAGAGAGGGAGAGAGGGAGAGAGGGAGAGAGGGAGAGAGGGAGAGAGGGAGAGAGGGAGAGAGGGAGAGAGGGAGAGAGGGAGAGAGGGAGAGAGGGAGAGAGGGAGAGAGGGAGAGAGGGAGAGAGGGAGAGAGGGAGAGAGGGAGAGAGGGAGAGAGGGAGAGAGGGAGAGAGGGAGAGAGGGAGAGAGGGAGAGAGGGAGAGAGGGAGAGAGGGAGAGAGGGAGAGAGGGAGAGAGGGAGAGAGGGAGAGAGAGAGAGAGAGAGAGAGAGGAGAGAGAGAGAGAGAGAGAGAGAGAGAGAGAGAGGAGTGATTGCGTGGACACGATACATGGATATACCGTTAATACCATAAAACGTGCTATGAATATGACCGCAATTTTCAATGATCAATTCTCAACTCGACCTGGGACGATACCTTCAACCCGAAGATTAATGATCATCTTATTGTACCGTGTTCCTGTGTTCGCGGCCATTCAAAGTTCGCCCCCTTTTCAAACTTCCATCTTTCCTTCCGATTTGGCCATTTCATTTTGATCTTGTAATATGGGATTGTCCTTCGCTCTTATTTTTTATTTGATTGAATTGATTTCAATCAAAACCACCAGTCACACCTGCCGGGAACGAAACAGAGGCTTTGGACTGCATTTTCACTTCATTGACGTTTTAACAAATTGAACCGTTGATAAATAATGCGCTACTTTCAGTCATTCAAAGAATAACAGGCGCGGTCGATGTATTCTGGAATAGATTGGAAATAGTGCCCTTTCCCCAGTGTCCTTTTGAATTTCTGTCATGTTTTATCAATAAACAACTTCACAAAAGATTTCTACCGGTTATATTTAGAATAACAGTCTTTACGACATTTCATCAAGTGAAGGGGTCTTATATGCATGCGGACCCGTTAAATAGTCAGTGGCGTAAAAAGGTGTCCCGTGCAGAATATAAAGTGCCCTTCTAAAACCCGATATACAGTGGAAAATTGGTCCCGGATCAGCTGCTGAATTAGAAATGAAAAGTGATGCTGGTGATTAAACTATGTGTATAATTTTCCAGTCGTAAACCATTGTACCGAGAAGTAATGGTCGTTTGAAAGTAGTAGCCTTGCAATTTTCATCGTCGCAATTAAATCGACCGTATCGTCGTGTAGACCATTTCTCAAGTCGCAATTGACATAGAAATTAGCCCCTCAACGACCATGCTACCGTCTACAAGTGGCTCGCAATTAACCATGTTACTACCAGTATTTTATTGACACGCGGAACCCTTCTTCTGGCAGCCGATAAATGACGAATTTGGATTACTAACCACGAACGAGCCTTCATTACAGCAAAGACGTGATCGGCGCTTCCAGGATGAGAAGCGCGCACCCGCACACTTAACAAGTTTCAAATGTGTTCCGTGTCTTATCGAAATTGAAAATTACAGTTTAGTATAAATAATTAAACAGTCGCCGACAAAATTGCCTCCGAAATTTCGCCCTCATCTCAGATAGAAGTGTTTATATCTATTTATTGCCGTGAAGAGAATTCAATTTGAAACAGCGCTCATCACAGCCAAACACTTACACAGTGCACGTATCAACCACTTCATTACGAGCGTCGATTTGCTGTAATTCTCTGAGCGTGGGACAGGGGGCGCCACCACCGACTGATAACTGGATCACCTCCCGATGTCGTTCCCGATATCCGGGAATGATTTCATTGTTTTCGGTGAGACACGATTTGTTGATCGGTTTCCAGGCTGACCACGCCGATACGCGACAGTTAAACGGTACTGCGCATGTCTGTCTCGAGTACGGAGTTTCTGCGGCGTTTTCCTGTCTGTTCATGTGACACTGACTGAAATAGAAAATAAAGGTTTACACTTGTGAATCCAATTCCACAGTTGTGAGTTGAATTTCTGGGCCCCAGTTTCACAATCATGAATTTCTAGATGCATTAAGATGCATTAAGTAAAATTAGTGGACGACACACACTATAGTTAACATGCAATTTCAATTGTCACCATGACTAACTCGTAAGTGGACCCGTAGTTAGATCCACTATAGATGATTTTGATGAATTTTCACGAATCCTAAATTCTAGCGCACATCGACACTGCGATTGGAGACAACTAGTTGCCAGGCAGTTTTCGGCGCATGAGAGCAACTGGCTGGATACAATCAGTTGCTCGAATTTGTCGACGTGAGCGAGCTTACGACTGGTTAGCGTCCATCTATCTCCAGTTCCACCCAGTTGCTCATGTTCTACTTTTGAGCAACTAGTTGTACTCAGTTGCTCTCATATCCGTCGATGTGAGCGCTCCATAATCAACAACACATGGTTGTAACTGACTAAAACAAAGCTATTTGTCACGTGACTTGTGATGCCCTCAAGAATATTTGCTAAACCACATCTCAGTTGCTGTCGATGTGTGCGCTACGGACCTAGCGACCGGCATGAGCCACGCAGTTGCTGGTTTTTACTAAATTTTCGATGTGCGCGGGGTACTCGCTCACTAGCAACTAGTTGTCTCCAGTCGCTTTGTCGATAGGCGCTAGGCTTAACATTCTATTTTCTCACGCCAATATCCCCGATACGACAGGACCTGGATTCCGTCACCAGTACGACGAAGTGAGTGGAACCATGGACTCAAAAACGTTTCGTCCACGGTCAAACGTTGCTTTGATGAAACTAAATCGATTACATCACTGTATATTATTATTATCACTGTATCGCGATTATCTTTAGAATATCATCTTCAAGTGCGCATCATCCTGATCGATCTGAAAACTACGAGAGCGGCTACAGCGAGCCAACAGGACATTAATTAATGTTACCATATACTGTCCGATATCGAACGGCCGGACAAATTTGAATAGCGATTACGTGTAACCATATACAACGCGTCGGTCACACGATTAATGAATCGACTGAGGCGTCCGATATCCTTCTGACCGGAGAATTGAACCCTCAGTCCATCTGTGCCCGATAGGAAATCATGATTTAATCCATTAATTTTTATAGACAGTGGGTAAGATACGGCGGCATCGGGCATATTTATGAGTTTTATTAATGTATATCGATGCCAGATTCGCCTGACAGACGGCAAAATGATCAAAACATATTCGACGAGGCACGACAGTAGTATATATATATATATATATATATATATATATATATATATATATATATATATATATATATATATATATATATATATATATATATATATATATATATATATATATATATATATATATATATATATATATATATATATATATATATATATATATATATATATATATATATCGAGAGTTCATCTCACCACTCTGATCGCTATACATTCGAATTTATCTCTCGTCGTCTTGTGTTTGACCCCGACTGGGCTCTTTATAATCGTGAATTATCGAAACCCCGAAATTAATTAGACGGATCTTAAAACGACGCGAAGACGAGATGAGAAACTGAACTCAGGTCAACGCGCGCATCCAATATTCAACGGATATCCGCCATTCCGGGGTCAAGGTCATATAGGCGATAACGGTTATTCGATGAAAAAAAACCCTAGAAATCCACGCTCGTTGAAAGAGACTTCACACTCGTTTAACAAGTTCGAAAAATTATTGTCAACAAGTTTTTTTTCCGTCCGGTTAATGTATATCCATTAGTGCCGGCAATCGTGCGGGTTTAACCGAGAGTTTCTACGAGGGTTCGATCTTACATCTAATAATCATTTAAACTTCCCTCGCGTCGACTTGTGTAAACGCTTCATTATGCCACATGGAAATTATAGATAAAGTGTCATACGACGATAGCCACGGACGATGCCGGCCAATTACTGATGACGCGTCGTGGTGATAAAACCTCGGGGATTATTCGCTAATTTATAAAACGAAATTTGCGACCCGTTTCTGAACTGTCGTTCATCAACTTAGACAATTTATAGTATTTACGCGTTTAGCGTCGCATAAACTGTCAACTATATCGATGATTGTAAATATGGTTATACATTCTCATGGATACGAGTTTGTAATTTCTTCTGATGTCCATCGACTTAAATTACATTACATTATCATCACCTGTAAATTTCTAATGTTAATTAATTCGTGAAACATGAAATCATTATTCAACACTTTGTAAATTTTCATTCTATACAAACTTATGTTAATGTGTAATATGTGAAACTTTTTTTTCTTTCTTTTCGCCTGTTAATTACTTGTGTGCATGATGTGTGAGTGTGATGAATGTGGTGTGGATGCTTCTGGGTGATACGGCTTAATAGATAGACTGTTTCAGTCTCTCCGTGTAGCCCCATTATCCTGTTACATTTTTCTTCGTCTAATCATACTTATTATATCGTTCAATAATGTAACATCGTAATGAAAATAAATTTCAATTTCAATTTCGTGAATTAAGAATGAAAAATAGTAAAAAGTTATCGATTAGAATTTAGGTCGATGTCTCGTTAGTTTTCAATTCCTCAAATTAACGTTTTTTGTTCTTCGTACTTTTTCGATTCTTACCCTTCCGAAAAAATGAACCCTTTTTCGTCCAAACAGTCGACCACTCTGCGCTGATAGCCGAGAGTGTGGCTCAAATGTTTCTGACGTTTCCCGTGAAACGGGCGACATTTGTTCCAATGATTCAACTTGAACACGTAATTCGCCGCCGGTTTCTCCGAGCACGTGTGATCCCGCGAACACGGCACCATTTCCGACAGCGACGGACAGTTGCGCCCCCTGTTGAGCGGCGGTACTAACACCGACCGGATCCTCGTGCGATTCGCCTCGGCGCATTTCGTGCACGTGCTCCACTCGCGGAAATCGCTGACGATGCAATTCTGCGGACATTTCAAATCGCAGAATTTTTTCGTCTGCGGTTTAGCGACGAAATACTCGCAGACGGAGTCCTCTATATATTCACCGGTGTCTCTCATCTCGCACCAGACGTTACGTTTTTGAACACCTGTCGGGTAGGCGCAGCCGTCGTCGTGTTCCGACTTACACCGCGTCCAGTGGCCGATTCTCCAGTGTATTTGATGTTTATGAACGGCGCAGATTTTGAAACATTGTCTCTCGTTGTTGGGTATCTGTTTGTGGTAACAATGTTCATCGAGTGTCGCCCATCCGTCTCGGTGTTCGCACCAAACCGACCGAGATTGAACGCCTCCGAATCCGCATTTTGAATTGCGGCATTCGCCCCATAGACCTGAAGAAAAAAACCCAAACTTTATCACATTTTAAGATATGTATTCGATTTAACACAAACCTGCTTATGAAAAGGCACTTGTCTCGGGCAGGAGTACCTAACACTGCGAGACCCTCAACCCTAACCCTCGGGACCCTAAACCCTAGTTCTCAAACTTTATCCATCACATTTTAAGATATGTATTCGATTTAACACAAACCTGCTTATGAAAAGGCACTTGTCTCGGGCAGGAGTACCTAACACTGCGAGACCCTCAACTCTAACCCTCGGGACACTAAACCCTAGTTCTTCTCCTGTCCCAACCTAGAAGTAGGCTGATGTCGTTTTGAGATCGATCTATCGTTACTCCCCACATGTGGAATAAGCTCCTCCTCTCGTTAGGGAGTCAGACAGTTAGCGATCTTCTGACGACGTCTAAAAACATTCTTTTTCAAATAATGTATACACAGTGTCTTTGATCACATCCTGTGGATACAGGCACCAAGATACAATATTAGTAAATAATAATATCATTATCATTACTATCTTCGGTTGAAAAGCCGTCATTTTCTCTATCGAACAAAACCTTTTGCCTTTAAAGGTTGGGCTTATCGGGGATACGACGCGACGGATACCGACGCGAACCGGGGCAAGAAACCGCTGACAGCCAGGCTTATGTCAGCTGCGCTTGATTTCCTGAAACTGAGAGAGCTGAATTAGCTGTCGGCTTACCCGATTTCCACTGATAATCTTGATATGTAACGATATAATTGTCGTTAGCTATAGACATCTGAATGACGGACAGCACAAGAGTAAAGATGACCAGGACCCGTGTGACAGTAATCAGCGCCATACTGCGGGCGTTAGAGTCTTCCGTCTCTACGCTCTAAATTCCACCACACAGTTTACTATCATTCTTAACAACCTGGAAATAGTAAAAATTCATCCATTAGAAAAATTGATAACGATATCATATTTCACATGTTCTCCTGGTTAGAAAATTAGCGATCAAATGAATTCACATTAATTGAAAAGAAATACTTAAACGTTTAACCTAGGATTTCAAATATCCTTAGAAGACTTAGTGATGATAATGAAGAAAAAGAGGCTTTATCTGATCCCGAAAATGTTCGTGTTAATAAACTGTTATTTCTCATTACAAAATAGAAGAAAGTGTTTTTTTCTTATTACAAAATGGACAGCCGAATCCTAAGATTTAACCCAAAATTGTCTGCACCCGCGAGAGATTCGATCTCGGACCTACGGGATCGTAGGCGATATGATAACCCGTTCAGCCACGGTTCCGGACGTTTGAATTGACTTCCCATTCCCTCATTGACCGTGACGTCATACTAACTCAGAAGGTAGCGTGTTCCTCGACGGTTGACTGGTTCCGAATCGCAGAACTCAGAATCGACGGATTTTATTGTTTTCGTTTTTAATTTAATGAGGATATCTAGTAAGAGTTTTTATACAGTAAACCTCTCGGGAATGGATTGATGCAGGAACGAATGCGCGATGAATCTCGGTTTAGTGACGAGACGTCAACGACTCGTGTAAAAACCTCTCACAACTCGCGGGTTTCCACTGACAAGTGATTGTCTAATTCAATTAAATAAAAAACCCATATCATGAATTAAACTAATAAGAGGATCGACGTTTCGACTCGAATGCCTAGAGCTTTTTGTTCGTTTTTTCTCCGATACCGATTCCAGTTCATACAGTTTGATGAACGCAACTCTAAGAACGATAAATAAATGTCGATAAATCGATAAATTATTAATTTTTGTTGATTTGAAAATCGTTTTGAGATCATCAAACGCGAGAGCGTCACGTGTGTACATAGTACGATCGCGGGCGTTAGAAAATATCTGATAGATTACTACAAATCGTTTTCCATATCGACGATTGCTCAGTGGTATATTCTACTGTCGACAACATCGAGTGCGGTGGAAATCCCGCAGGAAATCGACGCTGCGAGACATCGATATTCTTAGAAAAACAAAATCTAACGGAAAAATAACACATTCGACTGGTGGATTTCACGCGCGACAGCTGAATATGACTTTAATATCGATACCTGAGTACGATCGAGGATGAAATCTCCTGACAGCAACAGATAAACTAATTGCACTGTACTATTCCGATATATGTATGTATGTATTATAAGCAAATCACGAACTCTTGCTGCCGTAGCGATGGGGTCGTAAATGTTCCACCGTTAAGAGTCCGTGGAATCTAGATTACAATATGAAATATGATAATGATAATATTTATTTCATCATATATTGATGATAGGGACCTGAACAGAACCGTAGAGGATGTACAATCACTAGGACTTATTAGGAACAGTTTAACACTCATACACTGGATAAACTTTGATACTCACAAGAGCAAGCTTTCACCTACATTCTGTAGGCATCGTCAGGCTTAATGTGACGTCACATTAAGCCTGACGATGCCTACAGAATGTAGGTGAAAGCTTGCTCTTGTGAGTATCAAAGTTTATCCAGTGTATGAGTGTTAAACTGTTCCTAATTTGGATATTCCTGGATAGTAAAGAATGTTTAATGGAATCACTAGGACGTTTAGGGCCCTTGGACAAACAGTTAAATGATATAACTTTGTCCCATGTTGCACCACGATGTGGATCTGGTGGTCTCTTATTGCGGGGTGTCGCATGTTGTACCACGATGTGGAACTGGTGGATCTCTTGTTGATGGTGGATGTCTTTTGATCTGTTTAACTGTATAAAGTAACGATTGACGGGGAGTTTTTTATTCCAGTGAAATGATCGCAATAAATCCAGCTTCTTTTTGAAGAGTTCAAGTTCCTCGTAAATAAAAAAGACAGAACCGTCTGGTGACAGAACAGAGAGATCGTTAACACAGACTGTCAGACGAATCGAAATACCTGACACGTGATCATCACCAGGGTGAGATCTAATCGTCTGTTGTAGATATATGTGTAATTCTCATGTCGTTATTGCGAGGTGTTTATTGCTCGTAATTACGAGCTGAATTTCCACTCGTTTTGACGATGAATCCCTCGCACGTCGTCGCGACGACGCTCATTTCTATGCAAATCGAAACTATAAGACACCGTCATTTTCATGTAAATTTTACAACATTTATCAAATAGATTAGAACGCGTCGTGATGTCATATCAATGGCATAAAACTTGGGGTGACGTTTCCGTGCTTTTAAATCTTTCGCCGGTTTTAATTTCACTATATGGACCTTTAGCGCCAGACCACCCTCTCAGGACTGGTCGAACTTTTACGAAGATAGCATCGCCTGCCAACTAGTCCTAGTCCGCGATTTAGTTTTTTTTACTGTCGATTGCGCTATGGCAACCGGGGATTTTACGACTTTCCGGAAATAAAGCACCTGTAGGTACGAAACACTTTCCTCAATAAATAACTACATCGTGTATTAAATGTTTGTAGGACCAGGGAAAGGGGAGAGAGATGGAGAGAGTGAGAGAGAGAGAGGCGGTTGTCGGGAACACGACTGGTAATGATAGAATAGCGTGTTGATGTTCA
Source organism: Tubulanus polymorphus (assembly GCF_964204645.1). Taxonomy (NCBI): domain Eukaryota; kingdom Metazoa; phylum Nemertea; class Palaeonemertea; order Tubulaniformes; family Tubulanidae; genus Tubulanus; species Tubulanus polymorphus. Next base: position 2,750,591 of record NC_134030.1, read on the forward strand.
CACCCAATCCGCCGTCTGTCCGTTACTTCATAATGAAGCATGACCGATGAACGACTATATAGCGTGTTTATGTGAAACACACCTTATCCTGTTACAACTGTCTCTAATGAATCGTCATCTGACAATTAATTACACCATTACCCGCGTTGAGTGCAATGATTTCTTAAGGACGGCTTGATTAAAAGGGTGTGTTACCGACCGATCAACAGGGGCAATACGGTCTCTTGAAGTACATGACGTCACGGCGTCCATGATGGCCGCCAATGATAAACCGTGAGTAGATGATGATATGACGACATCGCAGCAAGACCTCTTCGAGTGTTAAGTCACCTGGGACCTTTTAATATACTCATTCATACTTGAAAAAGAGATGATTACTCCTCGATTTTATAAATTGATTTCTATATCGGCGTGTCAAAACCCACCAGTTCCACCTGCTTGGAACAAAACAGCGGGTTTGATTTTGAAATCGGAAATTGAAGTACAGTACAGATATAAAGTTGGAAATCGGTTGGATACTTTGTAATCCATGGTGATGACTTTTATGAATATCTCACGTAACCTAGAACCCTAGCGTCTGATGTCACCGCATTCGGATGCATTCATTACATATCACTGTGGATACAACCACACTTGCAAGAAAGTCGCACGAAATTAAGATTTTATTTCTTTGATTGCGGTGAAGGTCACTAAGGACGATTTTGAACAGGGCGGTGATTATTGGCGTATATTGTGTAGCAGAAATCGGAATTGTTTACGGTTTAAGTTATGTGTGTTTTGTGGCAGGTTAATGGCATAATCGCATGTTGTCGACCATTACCTGAAGTCGGGTTCATCGAGAGATTGAGATAAACGAGAAAATTGTACGTCACTTTTTTATTCGATGGTTAATGATTACAGCAGATTGTGTACTCAATCTTCACAACAATCCTTCGTTCAACTCTCAACGCGTCAGAGATAATCCACAGATTCACGAGCGAGCGAAATCTCCAGCGATATCTCATCAACTCTCAGTTGAAGACGAGTTTACGTCGACCCGTCGCGTGTAAGACAGCGATATTTATCACTGAAATCTCTCTTCAAAACTCGTAAATGATGAATGTAACAAGCTGAACTAGGAACATTTAAGAAGATGTAGACCTCGGATAGCGACTGTAGTGAATCTATAAATTATCGCTAACTTTCAATGATCATTTATTACATTCATCCTTGAAACTTGATTATAACAAAAGCGATTCGCAAACAACACCGTTCAGTCTCAATAACATTTATCATCTTGTTTTATTACATTTTGTCAAAAACGCGTGCCATACACAATATACACATCATTTCTATAATTCGAGGTCGCGTTTGATTTGATTTGATTTGAACACTTTATTTTTCAAATATAATTTACAGCATAGTGTACAAAGCATAATACAAAATACAGTAAATTAGACCTGGAGGGGCCTGTAGAAACTAAGGAATAGTTTGTATAAAACAGGTCCCTCAAAAGAGAAAAGAAAAAAAGAGAAATGCAATAAAGAAAATAATATGCTCACAGTCAACCCTTAACACACAAAATGCAATCAAAGTAAACTATGATAACAGCTTGATTAAGATATAATCATTTAATAAGCCAGTTATTTTCTGAAATATTCCAAAAACAATAATTTTAGTTCGAATAACTGTATGATAAAATCAAGCACAAAGTTGCTTTCTATAATTTCTTAGGAACAGTTTAGAATTTTCCATGTTTTTTAGATTTTCACTGATGTTATTCCAAAGTAAAGGGCCGGATACTTTTACTGAAAATTTTCTTCTTAGACTATTGAAAGAAAGTGTTTGTAAATCTTGACGTCGCCGAGTATTGTGACTGTGGATTTGAAAATTTTGGTTCCAATAATTTTCGAATGATTTTCGTTTGATTCCAGTCTCGATTTGGTTTCATCAATTCGTATTGATATTCGTAGTTGCGACTACAGTGCGGTAATTCTAAACATTTCGGTCGAGAGCGGATGTTTCAAATGACTCAGAAATAAACAATGCGTCTACGATATTCTTCAATCAGCCAGAAATTCCCACAAACAGCTGAACAGAATCCCACAACCGACAAAACAACACCATCTGATAAAACTGAATACATAGTGTATGGGCGTATTTGTGTACATATGAATAACTTCATTTTGATTTAAACATTTGTGAATGTTTGGAGAATGGAGAATGAATCTATTGGTTTAAAATTTTACAATTCATTCTTTTTTTCATGAATCACGTATTGATATAGAAACGTGTGGTGAACTTAACACATCCAAATTCCCCGAGATTTTCAGGTTTCTGGCAAAATTTCGGTGGTGAGTTTTCCCTAATTTTTCAAAAGATTTTTCTGATTCCCTGACTTTTCCAGGTCAGTCATCGCCGCGTCATCAAAAGGAGAAGATGTAGGGGTCCCTTTAACCAATAATCTATAAACAGGGCAGCTGCGGCCGTGTTTTCTGGGCTGGTTTTCAGTTTTAGATGATATCGAAATAGAGAAATCTATTTACGTGGTTTGTTCTGCGGTTACAGCATGGAAAAGCTTCTTATCTGTAAAAATACCCGACATTTTTACAATCGGAGTTTCTGACGTAGATCAAAGTAAGATTTCTTTTCAAAGAATTATCACATCACAATAATCTGAAGATTTAAATATTGTATGATTTCCTCCGCGACGGAGGCGGTTAGATTACATCTTTCTTACATTCGCGAACATCGGAATAAACTTAGAATGAAAAGATAGCGAACACGTGACAAGGCGGCGTCATGATTCTGTTTGTAACGCTCGAGTTGTGACGTCACGGGTTTTTCATAGTCTCGCACTGTCCCCGGTAGTTATGGTATGTTTGTAAATTACATACCAAAAACTTTTATGAAATAATGAAGGGCAGCATGCCTAAGATTTAAAAAAAACTCATTCCCAATTGAGGAGAGACCAGAGAAGAAGCTTCGCCCAAGAAAAGAAAGTCACGACCTGGGTTCGAACCGCTGAAACCTGGATTGATTGAGGCCAAAGACCGGAGGCCAAGACCACTCGGCCATTGCCACGCAGTTTAAATCTATGACCTGACACAGTCACCTCACCTGTGAATGGCGTGATCTGCGTGTTTACAATAAGAATTATAGAGGAGTCGTGTTCATTTGGTGTCACGAGAAAACGTCACATAATACTGTAACTGATTTTATCAGAAACCATTTACAATGAAACAACTTTATGCACCATTTACGAAAAGTTCGTAATTTCAAATGAAATCAGTAACTTTACAAAGCACGACGTGTTTACAATAAGTATTGTGAATCGATTTGAATCCCGATAATACATCGACTTTATTATCCCGATTACGTCAGTCTTAAGAGACATCCATAACGCGGCTTATAACACTGCCCTGATACGATCCAGATGTCTCGAGAGTGCGAGGTTGATCTTCTTATAAGCTTCACATAACCCTGTCGCCTGCTCGATAAACAAACATTCACAGTCCGCTCTCAGACACGAGACCGATCGGTTTAACGTTTAGTGACCGCCACCACCAGTAACAAGACATCGCTGCGGTCGAAAATATGGTCGGGATTAATGAATGGTAATGATGAGAATCCTGAGAGACGTCAAAATCTGATCCACAACAATAAATTATTCACACATAACAGACGGCATACATGTATTGAATTCCAAACGTAAAGCTTCCCCGTATTAATTCTGTCAGGTATTATTTACATTCCCTGCATTTTAAGTCAATGGCGTCCACATATTTCGCCTTCACAATCTCGAATAGAAGCCTTTTGGTTTCCCTGTAAAATTTGCGGTTGCAGAATTGGAAATATAAATAGGTTACAGACATCCAATTAGCCAGTTTAAATCTAATAACAATAAAGATTCCGTCCTCAAGTTTTTATCTTTATTTTCTTCATGAGAGCTACATTCAACTGTTGCTTCAAAGCAGTCCTTCTACAATGTATTATACTCCGAGTATTATTTTCATCATATGTCGTTCATCCAAGACTTTCTTAAGACTTTTGTATGACAGAATTCATATAATTTCATGTAACGCAACATTCTAAAGAAATACGTACAAACAATATTAAGATTTCAGACGTCTTTTATGTGGGTCAACCTTACTGCAGTTCTTTTAATAGCCTAATCTAATGTCATCATACGTTATGGTAGATACAACAGAAGGCTTAGAAGGCGAAGGAATAAAAAGTGAGTGTCCGCTCTTTGGACAGGGCGCATCCTTTCATAGAACCAATAATTCATAAGAAGTGGATATATTCGGATAGGATAAGAGACCGGATAAATGGTGTGTAGGATTAGTCGGAGCGGACACTATCGGTAACATTAATATCCGTATCATTTCTGGAATTATGACGGTAATAAACATTGACCAGCGGTGAAGCACCATCCAGTGCTCGAAGAGGACATCAATTTAGCCCGAGCGAGAGAGTGATACATTCTCATTCCAGGAAACAATCTGTTAATGTAAGTCTCTTCAGTTGGCCCCGGCTTCTGTTTGCTGACCAAATGACGTCTGTCACAAGCCAGCCAAGACCCGACAGTGTTTGCAGCTTGAAATACTCGATCACATCGAAAGCTCATTTTTCATCGTTAAATGCGCGCATGGACTAAGTCTGATCGTCGTGACGTCACGCCAAGGTCACACACACTCCAAGGTCGTTATTAAGCATGAAAACTAATAGAAGCCTAATAGGTTCACTGATTACTGACAGTATCTTTATCCCGTAAATCGCGAACCCTATCATTATTCGGTAACATTATTTGCGTTTCGTTTACGATCTACCAATTTGATTCTATTAAATTCTGTCTCATTGAACACTCAATTTCATCATGTCGCCTTTAGATTCAGATCCTTTACTGATTAATTACTTTATAAAGCTTTGTTAAAAACATTTCTCTAAGCAATATTCTAGTCAACTATCTTAGTTTGTAACGTTATATCACTGTATGTTTGTAAAGCGCGCTGAAATGGAGTACGGAATTATTATTATTATTATTATTATTATTATTATTATTATTATTATTATTATTATTATTATTATTATTATTATTACTAATAAACCACCCAGGTTTAAAAGCGCTCGTTCTCTATATACACCGACGACGAGAATCATTTCCATTCGCGTTAGTCTCGAAAATTAGCAGTCAACTGAACAACTGAAAAGCTGGATACGCGACCGTCGACTATGCACACGATGACCACTCGAATTATGAAGAATCGCGCTCGGCAAGTACAGCCGCAAATTGACGCCGAGAACAAGTCGCGCGAAGACGCCGAGAACGTGTTCAGATATGATAGAATCGACGGAGCGAAATAATGGGAGTAATACAGCGTGCAGCAAAAATATCAGATTGCTGCGGATATTACCATAGAACCCGACTAATCTACACCATGTTTAGAGTTCACACTTGATTACTTATAGAAACTGTTGATTCAGAATAATTTCGACGCACGGCGCAGATTCCTGCGAATAAGACACAGATACAAGACGGGACAAATTAGAAACGAATCTAATGATTATCGATCGAGTACCTGGAGGTACGTGAGAACCGGTCTGACGAGGCCAACTGTGGCAATCGAGGATCCGCTAGGCGCGCTGTACCGCGCTTCGATCTCGTTGCATTGTCCAATCAAAAACCTGCACCCAAGTTCACTTCGTACACAGTTGTTGGTTGATTAAGAGTCTACTATAACTCACAGTGGAACTCGATCTTCAGCAATGATATGATATGATTTATTTTTCAATTAAAATTTCTAAAAAAATTAATGAATAAAGAAATGCATTAAAGATGTAATAATATTAAATGAGGGACTACTTTCAAGCAACATTTAGCTTATACAAGAAAGCAGCCCTAGAAATATCTTTGTATATACGAATACGAATACGAATATATATAATTTAAATCATTTTCCAAAATAAATTTTAATTGTATAATTGTTTAATTTCATTGGTAGATATGATATCTATACAGTGCTGCCAACATGCGAGTATCTGTAACAGGGACAAATCTTAAAGGACATAGCGAGCAAATATGATGAAATAACCACCTCTTTTCGGGGACAAAAGAAAATAGCTTAAGGGTTGATGGCATACTCAGAATATGGCATACCCAGGGATCACTATCAGGGATGGTTAGCAGTTTAGTCTATAGATTTTGTAATTGAATTTGAACCAAATCTGATCAAGTATGTTTAACCAGGCGGTATGCCTGGCTTTGACGGGCCTTTTCTCCATAGAACTTTCTATTTGATCCACCCCTGTCGATAATCTGTTATATGGTCGAACGATCGGATCGATATTAAATATCACTTCCTACGAAGAACCGGAGAAAGCTTTAAACAACAGTCGCACTAGACGAGAAACAGCAGAGAAAATGTCACACACCGAATCGAACATTGCGACAAGTTTCACAAAGACACGAGCTTCAAAACTAAGAAAACCCCGAGTCAACATCGATCAGGTAAATTTACGCCATTTTATGAGCATCGATTTAGAAGGAAACTTTTCAGGTTATTGATAAAAGTTTATTTCGTTGAGGGGTTAACTGACTCCTTTACCTAACTCCTAACTACAGACTGACTCCTTTACCTAACTCCTATAACTACAGACTGACTCCTTTACCTAACTCCTAATTACAATCATTTGGGACCGGTGTTAGTCGTTAGTTCGAACTAAGCTCTGAGAAATTATCTCGTCAAGATAATTATCTCAAGGCTCGAGAAGGCGATAATTCGAGTTAGGAAATGGAGTTGGAATTAGCTCAAATTAAGAACTAGAATGAGTTCATTTTCAATGAGTGAACTGACTCTAAACTGTGGAAATAAGTCCTGTATTTGCGTTTCGTCGGCAATAAAAGTTGTTTTTTTTGTTAGATCGGATAGTCATATCTCTCGGTCTGACTGGCACACGTTATACGACCGTTCTGTATTTTTAAAAACTGCCTCGTATTCGTATCTCAGTTCATGTGTAAAGTAATAAAAGCCCATTATCAGCCATTACCGTCATAACATGATAATACGACATGTATTCCTGACGCACGCACAGAATCCTCGGGCGGCAATTCCAGCAACGATCACTAACTATAGTACGTGTCGCAAACTCACGTATAATCTAATAATGATTTTGATATCAAAAAACAACGGCACTCGCTTGCCAGGGGTCTAGTTTCGCTCATCAGAACGGGAGAAGATGCGACCGGCCGCGTGTGTGTGTGGACTCTACGTACGTTCAACTGCGTGGCATTCGACCAGTCTTGTGGCGAGCCAGGATCCACCAGGTGTCGCTAGTGCGCATTCGGACAACGATGCCGGATTTCTTCTCAGATTCAACTATAGAATCCATCCATAATTTCACTAATTCTATGAATGATGATTAAAAGTCTCGCTATGTATACAAACCCTGAATATCAATCTGAGTTTGTCAAGAGACACGATTTGCCAAAGATGTATGATGTGTAGGGGGCTAAGAATTGAAAATGAACTAAATTTTGGCGACCCATATATTCCTATCGATACGCACGTTTTAGTGGGTTGAAGCTAGTGGCACTGAGTGCTCATTATTCCGTGTCCACGCGCGGCTACTTATCGCGTTGGTCATCGCCGCCGGTTTTGATTAATAAAATGTGACTATGTTTGATTTGATGTTGATGCGGTTAGTGTATTGTAGAAGCCTCTCAGATAATAGTCGCCTGAGAGGAAATATGAGTCGAGACATCGGTTCCAGCAGGATACAACGTACGCCGGATAATAAGCTGATTTCACGAGTCTCCGGTAAGAAGAGATATCCAGAAAGAAGTGAAAGCTTTAACGTATATTGAAATGGATGGAACGTGAATTTACAGGGGCGGAGTTTGACGGGAGCAAAACATAATGAAAAACGCATATACTGAAAAAGCGCAAGTATCCACGCCCAGCGAGCGTGAAGTCTGGAAAAGTCTGGAAAATGTCCAGGCACTATTTGACTGCTCCTCTATTAGTTGTGGGTGTTTTTGATTGCCGATGTTTTTCAAAAGGGCGCGGGGAAATTGAGACGAGAGCGCTCGCTCCTTGTACTCGCTCCGCCCTGTTTATGATAGTTCAATATCTTGTTCTAGGAAAACAACTAGTTTTCCACATCATCATAGTAACCGTTATCAATAAAATGCCTCGAGTGCAAATTATTTCGCACCTCAACGATTTGTTTCACGCCTCGAGGATAAGCGCAGGTACTTACGCCGAATATACTAAAGAATCAAGTCAGTATAACGGCAAGTCAAAACACAAGTGTTCTCGCGTGACTCTAGTAATGAGGAAGTCTGATAATCACAAGGGTATATGAAAGAATGGTATTGAATTGTGATAACATTTTGTTACTTTCATATACAAGTTAATACAAGATAACTAAACAAACAATCACTGTATTCGTGTGTTTTATTTCTATACCATACAAGAAGCATTACAAATGTTTTCTATACAGGGCAAACTGGTGGCAATAACTGCAGCATTACGAACGATTTGTCCGAATATACGTGTATCAGACTCGATTGTAATTCATGTTCCGCATAAATGATATAAATAACCGCATAAAAGGTATATACAAAAATCCGCTCACTTATACAGATTCCAACTCATAATGATGCTTCTAGTTTTCCTCGTTCCTGATGTTGAATACGTGGAGACTATTACTATGGCTTTACACTCCTGACGTCACTGAAACATTATAGTCGAAACGATGAAAATAGATCCCGTAGATCAATACTAATTAATTTTGACCTCGGCATTTAAACACATTGGGACATTTTGCCCCCGTCGTGTGGAATGTAAAAATAAATACCCTACCCCAACCCCTCCGGGATATTGACTCTCTCCCAGCGCATTCAAAGCCAACCGCGACACGTTACTGTGCAAGCCATCAGTTTCGGCAGAGCACCTTTGATAGTAGTTGTAGTATTTCCAAGGCGCTACATTCATAATACTATCTCAATCTAGGGGTAAGATCTGTGGGAGTGTTACCAAACATTTTCAGGGAAAATTTATAAAATGGTTTTGTCCTGCTGTGTCAACTTTTTATTGGTATCTCTGACAAGATCACGCCGTTTGTCTTACATAAATTGCTCTTTTAAAGGTTTTTTCTGCAAATATGTATGTAACCTTTTTGAAAGAATAGCCTTTAAACAAGAATGGGTTTTCAAAGTTAATAAGTGTTTTATGGAAGTCTCAGAAGATTCCGTGGTTCCGCCGGCAACACGCGTTTAGTTCCAGAACATTCAGAAAATCGTCGCTCAATATTCAAACTTTCCGATCAATCGAAACAGAATTTTCTGATCGAAGATGGAAGGAAGTTGTTTGTTGATATTCTATTTGATACGTCGTGTGATATTTATAGGCTTTCTGCAGGTGGAGACATCATTTTGGAAACGAGATATCATTCACGGTGGGTTGTATTTCACGAATTTCTTTTCGTGTCGCAAACATCGACAAGTCTACCCTCCGCGCGATCATTAAAAACACCGATTTCTATTCGACATTTTGAAGCCGATCAGAATGAAATGTAAACGCCAAGGGGGAGACTAGGGTAGAGAAAAACTTATGCGTCGTAGAGTGGATTTTTACCGTTCATGAAGATACCAAATTGATCGTTTCATTACCGTAAATATCGATAAGTTGAGACAGAAAGAGGGAGGGGGATTGGGAGAAAGAAAGAGGGAGAGGGATTGGGAGGGAGGGATTGGGGAGATAAAAAGAAAATCATAGTTAGAATAAAACGAACGACAAGGGCTATTGAGATGAAGGAATCTCGGGGAGAGAGCCACAGAGCGAGTTGAGTTCCCCGGGGGAGGGAGACACACATCGCACAGAACAAAGCAGGAAATGAGATGAAAAACCGTCGTCCACATGTGTGTGACCAACTCCCGACGGCGCCAAGATCGATGCAACACTGAATATTACATATATATGTAGAAATATGCTCATATTTTCTCGTTGTCTTGAAGAGTGTACGAAAAAAATATTTATTCATACAGTAAAAAGCAACTCCTAGAGGTATAGACGAGTTTAAGTCATGGCCAGCGCGGTACCCCTATGAATAAAACGTCAATGAGCTAAAAAGCTTTCCCTCTTCGCAAATAAACCGCTTTGACTTTGACAAATCGAAACGTGCTTCGACTAGATGACTAACTCAAGCGTATGTGACATCGGTGACATCCCAGTGGAAGGCGATACTTGAAGACTTATTTTACAAACCAAAGACAGTATCGATGTTTGATTTACATGTGAATATAGGCTCTATTTTACGACAGTCGAGATTATGATTATCGTCTGTCGAATGACGATCGACGATCATCGTCTGTCGAATGACGATTATCGGATGAAGTTCATGTTTAAGCGATCGTGAAATATTCGCATTAAAACTTCTTCGAGAAGAATTAAATCCGTTTACAAAAACCGATTCCTTCATTTATACCCCGAGAGAATAAATATCGTTATGTCAATACGATTCAACAGTTGAAATCGTGACGCCGATTTTCTGTAATGCAACATGAACGCAAAGAAACGCAAGCACTGAAGATAAATAATGAACGACATTCGCAATAAATTTAGGAAATGTTCTAGAAACAAAGTGCGTCTGAAGGTTGGTTTGAGTGCAGGATGGAAGACCGAGGGAGAGAGCAGGTATTCACTACGATGGCAGCTACACCAGTGAGTTAAAATCTGGCCCCGAATTGCGTACAACGTTTCATCAATAGATAACATAACCTTGAATAAAGTTCCTGAAGTAATATAGGACCGGTTCAGTTTTAATTAAAGAAAAATGCAATTATATATTTCTGCTCGTCTATACAGATTATGACGAACACGTAATATTCATTTGTGGTTTAATACTGCGTGCATGAAACGCGACACCAGTGAAATAACCATCAAAGAACGTCGCTTCATTGTGATTTATGAAACGGAATATGAAACATTGATCATAAGAATTACGGAATCTCCGCCTCACGACATGAATCGACTCGAATTCACTTGAAGTCCTGATACGTGCTTTCACCGCGCTCATTTGACGATTTCGAGACACGAAAAAAGTCCGTCGCGGTGAACCGCGAATTTATTTAATTGGAGCATTAATAGTTCTTCGGTGATCACGCAAAGAAACCTTCGGCGCGATTGGGAATACGGAACCGCGAGTCGGAGTAGTCGAGTGTAGCTCGGTGTAGGAAATTTAATGGAAAAAGACGTGTCTTCATTAAGGTTTGACATTTTAACAAGCATTAAACATTCCACCGTCTCAACAGCTGCTGACGACACGCCCGCCTCTGACCTTGACCTTGCTGGGAAACGCGTCAGCAGCCGAACGAACTAGAAAGCATCCAAAGTCTTTAGAGATGACAGATCTAAAAACAAGAAAATCTTTGAAACCTAGTAGCATTAATGATTAATGTCAAGACTCGGGTTTTCTTTTCAGGTGATTTGTTTTTCCTAGACTCTGAGAGATCCAGTCCTGACAATCGCAGCCAATATCAACAGACATTTTTAAACATTGTCCCGTGGCCTATTGTTTACAGTTTGTACAAAAAAAAAACACTACTGCAACAATAATTCATCACAGGAGCTTTTGAATGAAATTTAAAAAAAAGAACATCATGAATTGTTAATATATGGTAACACATTCGATAACCTGACACAATACTGAATATTTGCTCTCAAAATACGATGTTTTCCCTTTTAATTCACGTCATGTAGTACAATAAACTGGTTTTATCTCAGCCGCTCGGAAAAGCAAATATGATCGTATATGAACCTATATAAAACGGCTATAGCGCCACTGTATTGAACCCATACATCAGCGGATACCGGCAGATTACTCCAGATCACATAAAATATAACATTGAGAAACCATTAAGGGCAATGTCGGTGATTAATCTCGGCTTGTTCTACACGGTATAAATTGATAGCAGAGCGCAAAGATTGTTTAGTGAATCTATGATTTTAGAACACAAGTTCAATCGAACCAACTCCCGTATATCAGTTACATATCCGTCACAGAGAGGCTCAGAAAGGTCTCCTCAATCTTCCAACGAAATATATTGTTTCAATTAACTCCATGTCTCGATGAAAACTTTACTGGAAGAAGAATTAAACGACAGCGTCAAAACCTAAAGTTATAATGGCCTGACAACGTGGTAGATAAAAAAAAGGTTACATCTCAAATAATGACGCCCTTCACCTTTCTGTAAGATATAACCGTTTCAATCATCTTAAATCTTGATGAAAACTTTGATGAATGACAAAAGATCTTTATTCATCATTCGTCGTAACCTCAACTCACTGAGAGTGGTGTGACAATGTTTGGATATAGAAGCTTACACCAAAGGCATCGCCTTCTCGTGAGATATATTGTTTCAATTTTAAACTAAACCTTAATGAAAAACATCTTAACAACCATTGATCCACGAAGAGATGACTAGGATAAACGTCGAATGAATTATCAGCTCAGGAAACATTTTTATTTTCAGTGTGAGATTTTGTATCATCGTTACAACACGGACTCAGAGTGTTTCATCAATGGTGATCAGTCGCCTCGTATGCCTCGTATTTCCTGTATTCTTTGTTCTGTGAGGGCTTTTTCGGGACTTCGCAATCTAACTAACACCATCGTACGGTATAACTATCGAGGAAATTACAATTTCTTCAAATCTTGACTTTCACAATATACACCGTTATATTACCATACATTGTTTATATTTTAGTTCATGATAGTTTACACACGTTGGTCGTCGCAGCTCTGATATACGCAGCTCCCGTGTAGAAGTAGCGAATACCGAACTCAATCACAGAATAATCCAGCGCCTGATCCAAGTATGTACAGCGGAGGAAATTAACTCACGAATTCATTAGGGAGCCACTTTTCTTTTTGCACGAGGAAAGAAAAAACAGCGCCTCTAATAATTGGGCGGCGGTGTAAAAAAAGTGTCGACCAAATCTCGGCGTTCGTGTGAAATTACGCGGCACCGAATCAAAAGAAAAGGCGATGAAATTTTCGCTGATTTGCAGCCGTGGGAATAAAATTCAATTTTGTTGTAGTTGAATAAAAGTGAACAGCTGAACACTGAACTGCTGTAGAGGTGGCAGGTTAGTTAACATCCCAAATCCGTCAAAAAAGGCGTGGCGAGGAAGGAAATAGAAGATAGAATCCATCTCGCAGATCCCGATGCTATCGGTCTCCAATGGGAAGTTGCTGGGATTCGAGTCGATTGCGTAGAACTAGTTCTCGAGACCGAGGCCGAATCGAACTCTCTCAGGCTGCTCGTTTCACTCTGCGGAGTACTCCAAACAGTGCCATCTAGCGGAATTCTCGCTGCCCCACCAAATTTTGTGAAGTAGCAGAGTGGCGTCTGAAAGAGTCACGTGACCTGTTCTAGTGTATTTCTTTGCTCCGCACAGTGTTCGGAGTACTCCGCAGAGTGAAACGAGCAGCCTGTCTGACTTTCTACTGATGACCGCTAATATCGGGATTCGAACCCGCTGACCCTCGATTGACAAGACCCGATGGCTCATTGCACCTCAGTAGTTTTCTTTTATGTCGTGTGATTGAATAAGTGGACAGAGCGGTAGTTAGCTTAGTTTACCATTCCCCTCGCAGATACTGCATTAGGTTGTTGATTGCTTTGATCTAAGTTCGGTCCACTGTTCGTATTTCAACGAGCTATGTCATGTCTATACATGATCAAAACCAGAGTTGAGTAAGGCGCTTACTTTCACGATTTCAGCGGCGACTATCAGAGAAGAGATTACGGCCAAATCGATGCTGAAAGTCTTCTAATATTTAGTGGTCATAAAATGAAATGCCATAAAATCTACAAAAAAGCAAAACAGCAGAAAATCTGTGGGATGATTTCTGCCTGGGTCGTCACTCGATGGAAGCCAATCACTATATGTCTCCAATCTACAGACAAATCTTACGAATCCTGTTGACAAAATTGGCTCCGTGTGAAATAACGTTATCAGATCGGTGATAAAGTGTGTATATATATATATATACACACTGGGGATTGACTCTTTCCGAAAAACAGATTTATAAGAATAATAACTGTCAGGGAAGGGTATTAGGTTGCATAAGCCTCTTTAAGAAAGGATGGATCGGTGTGTGAGAGAAGAGGGAACCGTATCCTCCCGAAACGATAGTCGTATATTCTCCAAACCAATACGTCAATTGCTTGACCGTTTATCCAACAGTCGATATAGTGTAACCTAGAATAAAGGAAAGAAATTGGAAACCAATATTTATCGGGATATGTGCCGAATATGGAGGGATAATGCCGGCTCTTTTTTCATCGGGAAGTAGCTCTAAAATATAGAATTACAGACTTAACCTTGATCTCAATATGCAGAGCGGGTATACGTGCTAAATCATCATCTCAAACTTGCTGGTTCAATTTGAATCGAGAGTCAAATTGGATCATTTCCAATGTTTTGAGTCTAGAAGACTCGCAACACTGTGAACCGTTAGAAGCGACCAATTGAGAAAATCTAGATGAAAAAGGGAGTCCAAAAAGTTTCATTGAGCTAGTAATTCATTTCGACGTTTTGACTACAATATCCTAATGGTCATCTTCAGGAATACTCTTTAAGAAGTTTATCGAACACACGGGATGGTGGCGCTGCTTTCAGGGAGTGATAGTGAGATTATGTGACAGCGCGAGTTGTTTTTTTCCCTCAGTTCTAACGGCTAACGACTGAACAGCTTACAATGAACACTCGGGTCGTTAGCAAATAGCTAATGTATAATCCCCGATTAGAAATAGTAGTCACGTCAGACATGTTTGAGTGTATAGACAGCAGTGACGGGAAATAGATGACCAGGTACAGAGAACTACACAGTACACGTAGTTGTGCACTTACTGTAATCAGCTAGGAGGGAGAGGGGCGCGGAGTGAGAGGAGGGGGCGAGCGGGGGGGGAGAGAAGTGAGGATAGACATAGAGGAGAGGGCGAGCGAGGAGAGGGCGAGGTGCACTTACTGTAATCAGCTAGGAGGGAGAGGGGCGCGGAGTGAGAGGAGGGGGCGAGCGGGGGGGGGGGAGAGAAGTGAGGATAGACATAGAGGAGAGGGCGAGCGAGGGGAGGGCGAGGTGCACTTACTGTAATCAGCTTGGAGGGAGAGGGGCGCGGGGTGAGAAGAGGGGGCGAGCGGGGGGGGGAGAGAAGTGAGGATAGACATAGAGGAGAGGGCGAGCGAGGAGAGGGCGAGGGGAGGGGAGTGGTGGCAGGCGACGGAGATGTTGTCATCTTCTACCTATTCTTGCGCTAATTATTCTGCACGATACTGAATTATTCATATAAATCTCGTTTATTATCTCGATTCTCGCGCTGGAAAAGTACAGATTTTTCAGCGATAAAAACACTTATGCACACAACACAACCGCGGGCTTAAACACAACGCCTAAAACTCATGAATATCAAAAAAACAACAACAACAAAAAAACAATAGATTCAATTGCAAGAGTAATTTCCCCTCAATCTGTTGTGTGTGGTGGTTTACACCTATACTTTATACTATGGATCTTTTCGTTAAATTTAGAAGTTTTTGTTTCAGTTGTGTTCGGATATCGAGCACAAAATCTATACCGAAAACGCTTCGGGGAATAATAAACGTGCGCGCGACTTTCGGCGTAAGTTTTTATGTCTCTCGGTGATGAACCTGGCATTGATGGTATCAGTTCTGAACTCAACGCGGAAACCTCTCGTGGCGTGAGGAATTTTAAACCGCAAGAATATATATATATTTTTTATAAAGAATATCCCACGATACAAATGAAGAACGATTTCCTTGAGCTGATGATATACTATATGACTATGAGGAGAGAATCCCACAATGATAATAAAAAGTCCGAAAATGAAACTTCGAGATAGTAGTTTATTCAACGTTTCGACTATATCCTAATAGTCATCTTCAGGAATAGGATATAGTCGAAACGTTGAAATAAACTACTATCTCGAAGTTTCATTTTCGGACTTTTTATTATCATTGTGGGATTCTCTCCTCATCGCGTCAACACGGATATAGTGTTCTACCTATCGTAACTATATGACTATACTATACTATACTATACTATATTATACTTTACTATGATATCTAATCCGACGTTTCGATTACAGTCGTTTTCACAGGAATCATATACTTATGATAAATACCCAGGGCCCGGTAGCAGTCGTGACTTAGATTGAAGACGAGGGCTGGGTTTCATAGATGTGGAAGAAAAATAGTCCCTGGGAACATTTTGAAATTTCATTTTATCATTGTAACTATGTTGGTTGTCACCCAAATTGAGGATTTACCCCCAGGGATAACTTTGATACCCAGTCTATGAAACTGGGCCCAGGCTAAGACCGACTTAGTTCTAAAGCCAATTCAACGAGTTAGGACCAGTCTTTGCATTTAAGACCACTTTTGGACTGGCGGTTTACGACTGCGCAACTGGGGCCTAGAACAAAGTGAAGTAATCATCATTTTGTTAATATTCCTGAAAATGGTTATAGCCAAGAAACAACATCGAATAAACCTGAAGGGAAGTCGTTGTTTCTATGAGGTTAAGATCATTCATTGTTGTGTGCCGTTCCGGTGCAAGGCTTCATTTATTCATAACAGATATTCGCGGGTAATTAGACAGGCTTTGTTGTTCTGATTTCACTCTTCGCGTTTCTCTTTTTTTCAGAGAGCACTCGACGTTTCGGATATAAATTATTGATGGAAAAGATACGACGAAACGTTGTAGCCACATTCCCGAGGGGATCGTCATAACTTTCACTGCGAATATTCAAATTACCCTCGTTTATCCTTATGCGGATTATCGATGATAATATTTCGTTATCATCATTTCTAATCATATCAAAAATAGAGTAATTATACCGTATCTTAATTGGGTCTGAACTTTTGAAAAAATGAATATAACTGGACCCAGTTCCACAGTTGTGAGTTAGAGTTAACTCTGAGTTAAAATTAGTTCATTTTCAATGAGTTAACTCAGGGTCAAACTTTAACTCCGAACTGTGGAACTGGACCCTGAAGTCAATCTAAGCAGCTTATAATTAAATCTAAAAATTGCCTATGCATTTTATGTCAAAGCCTTGACTGTGTTATATACCCCCGAAATTCCTACGTTCGGAATAATGCCTCTACACTAAACTATTCTCACCTTCTAGATTCAACAACAAATACGAGAATGACGTCGATTTCTAATATCGCAGCGGCGGCAGCGGCATCATTTCACTGAGAAAAAATCCGTCAACTTTCTAATAAATTCCTGAGACGTCAATCTATGACGTGTTGTGTAGTCTGCGACTGTGGCATCTCTCTTAGCTTGCAGACGACAAGAGCGTGCCGAGAGAGCGTGCCGTCCGTGCCGACGTCTTCCTTCACTCACTTGCCGCTATAGTTACCAATTTCTCATTAAAGTGGAAAGCAACCAACACAAAATTAATATTTCAAACTTCTAAGATGTATACGAACGTCTGAAGCCCGCGCGTTGACGGTGAAATAGGTAAATATGACCGACGAGTAATATTGTATCTAAAATGAGAATCGTCGGCAACAGGTGAAGTAAAGTAATTTCGAGATTACTTTTTGGAGGCAGGAAATAAACTTTTGTGTCGCCGGTAGATCAAAGAATAACCCATATATATATACGTATGGGAGAGGTTATGGGAGACGTCTTAGAGGCAGAGAGTTAGAAAGGGGAGTGAGAGGATGAGGGTCTGGGATACAGAATGAGATGAAGGGGATCTGAGAGGGACCGGGAAAGAGGGTCAATGAATGGGATATAGGGAGTGAGGTGATAGGGTAGAATCGGGGACGGAGAAAGAAGAGAGGGAAGAGTTTGTGGTAGAGAGAAGATGTAGAAGGGAGATTTGGAATGGAGAGAGAGAGAGAGGGAGATATCGATGTTTGTCTGTATCAGCGTGAAACCATCTGAAATTCCAATATCCATTAATAACTCACTTTACAATTATTGCTCATTATCGAACACGATCCCATTCCGCGGAGCCCGCTGACGTCATTTAAACACTCGGCTGATATTATAACAATGGATAGATAATTTCCTCCAAGCGGCGTCGAATGAGAATTACCCCTCCACGGGAGGTAGGTTATACCGAGTCTCAGCGATGATTATTTCACTCGTTTGTGGTTCGCCGGTCCAATTGATTTATGATGATAATTGCATTAAATTGTTTTTATGATACTCGCTCGCCGTCTGAATAGCGCATCGCGTGCAACAGATAAACGCGATTTATGGCTATTTGTCGGGAAAATCAGGCCTAGAACAATCCTCGCTTGCCAGAGTTTCTTGGACAGACAGGTTGCCTTCAGCGGCCACCAGTCTATGTATTAAGCCAATCAGCAGCGTTTTTCACTGGAAGATTTGCTTTATAGCTACAACGTATCTAATTGGCTAGATTCTCTATAGACTGGTGGCCGTAATAAAACCTTGGCAAGTGAGGACAGTCTAGAATCGATACGCCAAACGTACTTAGGCAGAATGGGAGAAAACACGATATTTTATACACAAAGAAAACAAAGTTTTGATCGATCAGAATTGTCGTATGTCGTTTGTCGTTTGGTTAATGATCAACGATTTGTCTTAGCATTTTGTCGTTCAGGCGGAAATCACCGAACAGCCTCAGAGCTTTAAGAGAAAGATCCAATTCAAATTCAATATCTTAACCAGCTATTTCTAGACTCATAGTTCAAACGAATGTTAAATGTGAATGAGGGGATATCATGTGAGCTTTCGGCATTTAAACTTTCACAGAGCAGGCTGCCCCACATTTTACAGGTGATACACGTATAAAATTAATGTCTTGATGTAAAACCTCAACAAACTTCGGAGTAGAATTGCATGAATACGATCCTCATCCGTAACATATACGGGATTAATAACCATTGATAAAACACTATACCCGCGTGTTATGGCGAAAATTCCACAACAATAACGAAATACAATGAAAATGTTTCCTTGAGCTAGTAGTTTATTTGACTTTCGACTATAGTAATTTTCAGGAATACTAGGTTACGTCATGGACGTATAGAATAGTTTATACGTCCATGGTTACGTAGACTGCAGACTATTCGAAACAAATAAACTACCAGCTGCGATCAAGGACTTCATATTGTTTCGTTTTTTATCATGGGATTCTCTATAGAATACATGTGGGATTGAATAATCAGATTCGCGACGGAATCTGTTTAAAAAGGTGGAAAAACTGAATTATTGGAAATGTATACAATTAAATTACAATTGCGATTCTACCTGAAGACACACGCGTATGAGGGGATAATAGATGAAACTGAATTCAATTCCGTGTCTGAATATCAAGAACACAACTATTGACGATACAAGAAACTCTAGATCGAGACACAGTGAAGCCTGGGAGAGATAGAGAGAGAGAGCTTAGCAACGTCACGCGGAGAAAAGAACATCAGGAACACCTGACAATTCTCAGGTTTAGAATAAAACAACTTTTAACAATATAGATTGAAATTTTCACTGAAATACCGTTCCACGGACGAGTCTGACGATGAAACCTGTCTAATACAGGCCACAAACCACAAAACCATAACCTTTCAGGAATATTAGTAAATTGAATTTGAATATCTATGGTGCCAGAAATCTGGGAATTTGTACGAAGAAAAACATAATCGTATGGGCGTCTAGACGTAAGTCTGATTCAAACGACGCGTTTTCAGAAATTCACCGCAAATTTATTTCAATCGTTGAAAAGGTTTCACGACTACTTTGCATTTTTCAAATTGAATTTTGGCCGAGAGAAAATGTGGAGAGTTTCTCGCGGAATGTCTTAAAAAGCCAATCTATATTCAACGAACAATGTTGGAAATTGTGCTGAGCCTTTTAGACTCGGGTGCCGCAGCCTCTAGAAATGGACCGTCGAGTCCGCGATAAAGCCCATTACTACATCATGTGTGATTAGAGTCAAAATCACCTGAAATTAACCGCGCTGTCGCAAGCCATTCGTTTCAACGTAAAATTGCGGCTTAAGCCGGTGAAAAAAACATCAATAACCCATCAGAAGAAGTAACCACCCTGCACCGCCGCCGCCGCCTCAGACATCTCTATTCAAAAACGACAAGGAAGTAAGTGGTCAAACTTCGACGGTTTAGCAACACCTACTAAAACACTTAATTCAGTAATTGACATAATATCAATCATCACTGTAAGGATAACAATAGCAAAACTCTATAGATATTCAAACTTGACTCCAATGGACTTGCAGAGAAGGCATCTGCATGCAGCTTTTAGGTTACTCCGTGATATAGAATGTAAATTGGGTAAGAAATCTCTTTGTTCTAAGAGTGTAAGATGGAACGTCACAAATCTCATTTAGCGCAGTCTAGTTGTATCAGACGCCAATATCTATTCGCAAAGTACCTTTTTCGGTGTGAAATCCCGAACCGTTTGATGATGGTTTTGTTTTATGTATCGTGTTAGCGGTTTTGGCGGAGTTACAATAATAACTG
Source organism: Tubulanus polymorphus (assembly GCF_964204645.1). Lineage (NCBI taxonomy): Eukaryota > Metazoa > Nemertea > Palaeonemertea > Tubulaniformes > Tubulanidae > Tubulanus > Tubulanus polymorphus. Next base: position 2,771,125 of record NC_134030.1, read on the forward strand.
ATCATTCCTGAGGGGGAATCGTTTTCGCGAAGCCGCAATTGCGATGTCTGGACAGTAGAACCTTCAGCCGACCCGATGGACACGAGAGCTTATTAGTTTTTCGTCAGTGACGTCTCACCTGATCAACTGAAAGAAGTTGTGGCTAATCTAATCCGTGTCACTGACAATAATCTAGATTCGGACCCTTGAGAGACGTATTCACGTCAGTCAACGCGAGACTGTACGAGAAAACAGGAGATGACGTTACCGTTACTGTCAGGATCAAGGTCGACATCATTTTATCATTTTCTCTCTCTCTCTCTCTCTCTCTCTCTCTCTCTCTCTCTCTCTCTCTCTCTCTCTCTCTCTCTCTCTCTCTCTCTCTCTCTCTCTCTCTCTCTCTCTCTCTCTCTCTCTCTCTCTCTCTCTCTCTCTCTCTCTCCCTCTCTCTCCCTCTCTCTCCCTCTCTCTCCCTCCCTCTCCCTCCCTCTCCCTCCCTCTCCCTCCCTCTCCCTCCCTCTCCCTCCCTCTCCCTCCCTCTCCCTCCCTCTCCCTCCCTCTCCCTCCCTCTCCCTCCCTCTCCCTCCCTCTCCCTCTCTCTCCCTCTCTCTCCCTCTCTCCCTCTCTCCCTCTCTCCCTCTCTCCCTCTCTCTCCCTCTCTCTCCCTCTCTCTCCCTCTCTCTCCCTCTCTCTCCCTCTCTCTCCCTCTCTCTCCCTCTCTCTCTCCCTCCCTCCCTCCCTCTCCCTCTCTCTCCCTCTCTCCCTCCCTCCCTCCCTCTCCCTCTCTCTCCCTCTCTCTCCCTCTCTCTCCCTCTCTTTCCCTCTTTCTCCCTCTGAATATCAATGATTACTCCAAGAAGGGTACAAGTCCTCTATTGCATTTCTGAACCTATTAGAAGAGATACCAAGTCTGATTGGGTAATTATTCGCTAAAATATGCATATTCAAATCACCTTGAAACGTGTACAAAAATACGAGAATGAAACGCGTGATTAGAAGAAGCTTCGCATTAAACAACTCGATTATTTTAAGGATAAGTCGCGCTGTCGATCAGAGATCTGAGAGAGATGATACGCTAGTTGATAAAACAACTATTCGATATCGTCGAATATCATCTATAATGACTAGATTATAACTGCGAGCTAATCTCAGATTTCAAATCAATACAAGCTATGACTATATTGAATGTTTATGATCGTTTCATTCAGATTTTGTACCCTTCTCACTATCCAAACTGGGTATGTGTCGCCATTCTCCTATTTGGACATTTATGTAACTTGTCATATCCGGGACCTGGGCTCGACAATCATATCATGACCTCAAAATCAATAAATAAAAATAGTAAATCGATCTTAACTGGACCCAATGATTCACCGACTGAAAAAATCGCTTATTTCGTATTCTGATAAGAATCGCTGTTGTCAGATTCGGTGCTAATCGATTTTGAAGAACCAGCCTAGCGGTTTTTATACGCAGTTTCTTTCGACGCGGCAAAAACTTCGTGTTTGTTGATTTTTTTTATTGTTGTTGTAAAAACGACAAGATCTGCTGGCCATCGGTTGTCAAACGCATTAATCGAAAAGTGATCTCCCGCGCCACCGATCGTGTCAGCTCGAATTTTTTATATCCGAACCTCGTGATACAGGACATCGTCCACGCGTTCATTCTCTGCATCTTAATCAATCACTTCCTTCCTACTATAACTCGTCGTCGTCGCCGGCGTCGTCTTCATTTTCCGTTAATATTCAGGTTTTTTTTCTGGACCTGTCATCTTAATGGCGATGATATCATCGATTCAGTGTAACGTCCGTTAGTTCGGCGCGCGAGGAGAGACGCCTTCACGAGCAGGTGTTACCTACTGATTGACTGGATGTATAAGTTTCTTCTCTCTCGACCGCCGCTGGTTCTGGTTCAGTCTGTTTTTCTTGCCGACAATTTCTGAAGGATCTTTGTGCGTCTCGCCAGTCGGAATGATTTGATATAGCTAGTCGCTTGTTTGGTGATATTTCATCGGCGGTTTTTCTGATGAAGTTAACTCGCTATACTAATCAACTGCCTGCGGTATAGACTCACGGAGACAGGACCATCCCTTTATTCAAAAAGGGTCAGGTAGAGCTTTACCCGTGAGGAAATTTAGTTCATACCGAGTAATTGACTTTGCGTGTACGCTTCCATTTCACAGACGGCTTGCGGGATTATGGGCTTATCATCGTATACGCTTATCCCAATTCCTCTTAACATCACGAGACAAGCTCGATGTCTAAAGATTACATTTTTTCCGACACGGCGGACAATCACGTCCGAAGAACTATCCTTTTGTCGCAGAAATTCTCATCGTTCCAAAACACGTACCCTGATTAACGCTAACAAAATGCTCTCTCGCAACGTTTTCGTTTTTTAACGCCGTGGTTACAAAAACCGTTTTTATACATCGCTAACTTCTATGAGTCGATGTGCTGTATACGTCATCGATATCGGCTCCAAAAAAAAATAATGTTGACGTTTACTTTACTTCATATCAAAATCAATTATGCTTTTATTTTCTACGGAAGGAATTTTTGTTTTTTTTATAGTGAATTTTGCATCGAGTCACAAGAAAAACATCAAAGACGCCGAATTCTGAAGTTACATAGCCTTAAGATCTTACTTAACTATTCAAAGCCTTGGAAAAGGCTAATTACTATTTCCATAACTTTTCCAGCATTTTCCAGGATTCGTTCGAACCCGTGTATGTAAATATACCGAAACAAAAATATCTCCGCCGACGGTTTAGAATTATCGAAGAGAATATGATAGAATATGACGGAAGATATATCGATCACCAGACAATAATTGATATATCACAGATACTCAAATCACACTCGGCAATGAGTACTTATCATCTGAAGCAGTTTCATAATTGGTACCTCAGAAAACTTAATTGTCAGCGACGAGTGAGCCGTTTACGCGCCGAAATGCGTATCGGGAGTATATATTCGAAACTCGATAAGCGGCAGGAGTTTTACATCGTATCGGAAACCTATCAGCGTAACACACATCGGAAAACGATGTTCTGTTATGATTATTATTAACTCTAAGAGCGAAAAAACCCTTACACAAAATCTATCACTATAGCTTAATGTGTATACGAGTTGTCGACAGGACGACCGGTATTTATTACCGGTCTGTTTGTCGGTTTAATCAATTTCGTATGAATGAAAAGGGATATCTCAAGATTAAGAAATTGATCATTTTTTGACGCCGTAATAAAAACCGTTACAAAAATGTTTTTATGCATCGCTATCTAACTATGCGTTATTTAACGGGTTCTGTGTGAGTCACTGCGCTCAACGTCATCAATATCGGAGTTTCAAATTAACAATTGTGAATATTAGTGTTTATTTAGTATCATGAGTCTTATTTTCTATCAAAAATATTTCCATGTCTTTTGATAATGAATTCTAAGGAGATTGTTTGATTGATTGTGCACTACGTCATCAAATGTTGCCTACATCTTCGTAAATGCGTCAATATTCTGTATGTCGAAAGTCCTATCATAACATAATAAAAGCTCCAAACTGATATCCTCGATCCCCGCGGTAACTATGCCGTCTGCCCCTCGTGTGAGTTTGTGATGAATAGATTTGATAGTGCTCAAACGAGCGTAGCGTAAATTTCTAATGTAAAAATGGAAGTTTAACTCGGAAAACTGGGAATTCGTTCATAACCGCTGCGCAATAGAGAGTGGAGTGAACCATGAACTATAAAAACACTGATAAATCACGGCACTGACGCCTGATTGAAACCCAACACAACTTCTATACCGGTGTACTACAAGTCTGTGACGTTACAGCGCGTCATAATGGCCGTCAAGTGAAAGTCTCTAACTGAAAGTCACCGTTGACGGTGTGAACGGTGTGAATAAAAAGGTTTGTGATGGCGTCTGTGAATAAAAAAGTCAACAGGGCATCGGGGATCGCATAGCGAGGCAGGGTCTCTAGATGCCATCAGGTTCGAATCCCGGCCGAGCGGGAAGGACGCTTTGGTTTTGTACCGTGTTCGCAATTCGGTTTGGACCCGAAACTCGAAACATCTTCGAAGGGATTAGAAAGAAATCAGGACCAAGTTCTGCAGTTGTGAGTTAGAATTTAACTCATTAGATTATCAATTCATCGAGACTTAACTAATTCCAACTCAAGAGTTAACTCTAACTCATCATAACTGTGGAACTGGATCTGAGGCAGAATTCTCATCGAACCAGTATCTATCAGAGTTAGAACTACTGCCAAAACTCCGAGAAAAAACTTTGTAAATACCCCGTAAATTGCTGCTGCTGTTTTTTCTAATTGGAGCCGATTTAACGACGCAAACTGCAATGATGCCCATTCACGATTCGCAGTCGTCGTTCATCACGTATTGGTTCGATTACACGTCGTTAACGCAGTTTTTACATAAACAAAATTGTTCGCGTTACTTGACATTCGTAAAACGAATTAAATTGACTACTCGATTTCTATCGCGCTTCACGCAATAAAAAAATGTATCATCATCAACACCAACAGCGGCGGCGGCGGCGGCGGAGTATGTGTGTATAGCCAGACCGACTTCACAGCTCTCATGTGTCATCATTAGTAAAATGAATTAACATCACACTTGATCGCATCGTGAAATCCCGACGCATAAAAACTACCATCCAGTTTGAATATAAAAACAGACATGTAACGTATATAAACTTCCCATCGCGTGCTCGGGTATAAAAACCTGCCATACGCTTTAACCATAATTAGCCGGGTAAATGTGTATAGTTGGTTTCGGTTAAAACTTTGGGGCCAGTTGCTCAAAAGTTGGTTAGAGTTAACCAGTGGATAGTTGCATAGTGACAATTAAAACTTCATTGTTACTATGGTATTTATCTGCTGGTTATCTTTAACCAACTTTTGAGCAACCGGCCCCTGATAAACAACAAATCAGAGGTTTCACCTTTGGATGAACCACAGGACTCTAAAACGAAACGTCCAGAGTCCAGCGCAGGTTGTAAGGATTTAAACACATACACATAGTTTACCCACGGCCTTATAGGTGGCGTGAATCAGGGTATTTGCTCCATAATCTATAATATCGAAAATTCATGAATATATAGTTTTAATGATTTTTTGACAATATTGATCTCCTCTCAGTGGGGGAAATCGAGAATATGTTAACCCAAAATCTCTAATCGACGAACATCAAGAGGACAACATTCTCCGTAAAACGATAATGTCAAAGGTGAAATTAATTTTTCCTTACCCCCCCCCCCCTTCACAGGTAGATTAGTTGGCGGAAAAAATATCCACGGTGCAACAGCACGAGATAGAGATTTACTATTTCTCGTAATTTATCAATAATTGAAGGAGTCAATGCGGTCGCCAGGCAGCCTTCGATGACATCCACGCTGACAACGATTTGTAATTAACTCAACAAGTCTTTTTTTTCCAGTTTAGCTTTCAATGCACGAACTGAGACAGACGAGTCGTTTGATGTTCGTTTCAAGACGAAATGATCGGATTCGATCGAGAAAGAGCGCGGTGGTGGTGAGCGGTAGTGGTGGCGGGGGTGGCGGTGAGCGGTGGTGGTGGCGGTGATGGCGGTGGTGGTGGTGAGCGGTGGTGGTGGTGGTGATGGCAGTGGTGGTAGGGGTGAGCGGTGGTGGCGGCGGTGGTGATGGCGGTGGTGGTGAGCGGTGGTGGTGGTGGGTCTGTTAAATACTGCTAGAAGGCGTCGTCGTGTCGAACACAGCCGTCAGATTCAACAAAAATCACCTTATTCATTAAACAACGATTTATCTTGGGATACGATTTTCACAAAGCCCAGAAAGTGATTTTTCCACACAGAGATCTGCAACGTTCTACGACCCTATAGTGTATACCCATTTCTGGTTCTTCGTGAGGATGTCATTAAACTTTTCTATAGTTGACGTAAAAAGCATTTATAATGGTACTTTTAGTTTCCACGGACCTTATCATGTATGGAAGAGGCCAATAGGAGTGATTATCATGAACAGATTGGATGACAACAACAATCTGAACAGAATTTACAAATCCAATAGTACAGCGCAACCGCGCTGTATCCGGGGCGGCTTCGAAGAAACGTGGAGCCCCGGCTGGAGAAAGAGGACAAAAATTGAATCAATTTCCTCGACGACAAAACCAATCTGGTGCTGAATCAATTCGATGAGATTGGTAGAAATACCTGATATCATTTACTGGACACCGTCACTGACGGCGTCTCCGCGATAAAAATATTCCAAATATACTATCGAAACTGTGAACAAATAGCCAATAAATGTCAGCTGGTATTACTGATATAAACAACCTATGGGAATGTGGTATGCACGCGCAGTCCATCTGGTTAACGTAGCAAGCGGAATGATGGAAAAAATCGTGCGTCAATATTGTGTAACCGGTCGAGTTCAAAGCGTCGCTGATATTTCTGATAGTTTCTCCAAAATATCTATTCTCCAGCTATATTTTTGCCAGACGATATCTAGAGCTCGACAAGACAGCCGAAAGAGACCTGCAATATCTTAAACTTGACTGAAAGAGACCCGCGATCGGTGGAGTAGAATGTGTAAGATTTATCGAAAGTTGATGTAATAAATCCGGTTGTTTTTAACTCAACATTTCCTTTGATTTAATCCCATATTTCCCATTCTTCGTATCATTCATACAAAACCGCAGTTATAGAAATCTCTCTCGGGAAACGATTAGTTCTGAAGCGTTGATTTTTAGTTTTACGAGTTTTAACACGACGCCAGACATTCTCGAAAAACAAATGCGACTAAATGTTTTAGTTGAATTTAACTCGTCGCAAGAGGGATCAGTTTAATGACCTCCATAAATCGGCAAATCAAGCGCCGAGACGCTGTATGTCAGTAACCTTTGAAGAAACACTCGCGTGTTGTAACGATAAAATAAAATCCCACTCAAAGAAAGAAAAAAAGAGTCGCAAAGTTTCTTTCAGTTCATATCTTATTCGACGTTTCGGCTTATAATCTGAATTGTTATCTTAAGGAGTACTGTCGATATTCTTGCTACAAAAAAAATGAGATCTGAATGTCATGATGCGGTTTGAGCTAGAAGGCGTCAATAATCTAGGGAGATAGCAGACGAACAATGTCGCCACCGGGATTCGAACCCTGGATTGGCGAAACCAGACCCTCTCGGCCACTGCGTCACTCTTCTTGTAAGCTTTCTTGTTAATATCTGAGATCTTGAAAACTTGTAGAGCGAGCAGAGAGCTGCTGCAATACGAGATGCTCGTACATCGTGTTGTTTATGGCTAATGAAAATGAATGAGGCCGAATTGTCAACAGGATAGATAGTACAAATCAGCGGGTAGTGAGTGCGCGGTATAGTAGTAACTACTGTAGTGACTAATATAGACTGATAGCGTCATCTCATCCTCCCTCGATCTCTCTCAGTATAAAACAGTGTGACGGTAAATCCTCACTAAATGCTCAGATAGAAAAAAACAGACAGGTCGCAGCAATTAATCAATTAGAAAGGTTGACGGTTGATATTTGTCACGATCGAAAGTCCGCTTAAAACCCGATTAGATGAATCGAGCAGTGCAGTCGAGGTCATTGAGTCGTTGTTGACTATAACACTGTTTTACAGATCTCCTCCATTCTTCCATCTGAGGATGATAACACATTTTTCCCTGTCGCCGTAACAAAATAATGTCCATCAAATTAAAGAAAGCATCCCTGCAAACTGTACTGCATGCTACACCTCCTCATCCCCATTTTTATCAATGAAATCCTTTTTTCATATTTTCAAATAGGGATTGTCCCTGTTATTCATTTTGTTGGAAGATTTTGTCTGATTTTTTTCAGACAAAAATCTTCCAACAAAATGAATAACAGGGACAATCCCTATTTGAAAATATGAAAAAAGGATTTCACAATCTAATCCCGGTTCTTGAAGGAACATTTATCCGTTAGATTTTGTTTCTTACAGATTCTATTTAACAATTCGTAAATAATTTAATGAATTCTTTCCTGAAAACTTTCAATGTTCCGATGTAAATAAAGAAATTCACGCAGAAAACGAAATGTCGTAATGTTTGCAGAAATTGGTCTAAACCAAACCATAAAGTTTTGAGAAAGAATCGATTATGATGATCTGTTAAAGTGTATGTTAAAGTGGATAGGAGCCACATATGATAATTTCTATAAAGCAATGGTCCAATGACGTACGTAAAGTTGTAGATGCAATGAACTACAGCATACGGGAAAACAAATAAACTATACACAATAACTGTAACTAGAAGAGTTTTACTGGCTGAAGATTGATGACGATCTGTTCTCTTCGCTCTCATCTCAGATCTCTTATTGCGTAATGAAGCAGTTAACACTGATAATATTACAATCATTACAGAAGGAAATATATCTTGTAAAATTGTTTTTCCAGCAGCTATTGCTTGTGCCTGGGACAGATGCGAATAAGAGATTGACTGTTCACACTTAAAATTGGTAAATGTTTCGTTGTATCTGCGAAATTTACTGAGATAAACACGACTGTGCATGATCGCTGAATCCAAGTTCATAAGATACGCCCAGAAGATGACGAAACCTACTGTAATTTTACGCCGAGTGACGGTGAAATGTTTCATGTGAAAGAAAGGAAAACGAATAGAAACAAATCTCTCGATAGCGATCACTATAACCGTGTAGTTTGATACAGATATTGCCTGGTTATAAAATAGGTTTGAAAATATACACGCAGGAAACACTCGTCTGGGCAGATAATAGAAATAGTAATAGAAATAGTAAAGTGATGGACATAGTTTACTGTGTTTAGCAAATGTCACATAACCACTGCGACATTCTCTATAAAATCTTAGATAAACTACAAAGATTTTCAAATTGATAGGGAATTGCCGTAACCGAAACAAGACGACAAGTTGATCTGAAAACGCGAGAGTTATGAGATAGGGGAACGTGTGACGAACTGACTGATATCTGCGACATTTTATCAGTAAAATTATTGTCAGAAAGTTAAACACACTACCTGGTGGAAGCAGGAAGATACATTTGAATAACCAGTTATATCTGACTATGAAGTCAGTAAATCTCTTGAAAGCTATGATATAATCCGGTGTCTTCACAGTAGTCCAGTATATTCTACGAGTTGTGTTGACGATAGCGGTAAAATTGTCCATGACAAGAACAGAACAGTTTGACGCGACAATCAGTGTAGTAACTGCTTCTCTCACATTGTGGGTTACAGCCGCGGTACCACGATTTCAAAATACTTCCATCAAACTCCTGCTACAGAACACACTATAATCATCTGAAGATTTCACACGCTTTGTTGAAATTACTACTCACAAGATTTGCTATGCTGTAGAACACCAACTGAAATTAGGTATGTAGGCATGTAAACATATTGTTACACTTTCAAATCATGGAGTTTCTTCCCCTCATGAACCCCTTTCAATGAAGACTTATTGGATATCCTTCAATAAAGTGAAGAATGGATTAAAAATCAATGATTTTGGTCAAAGAGTCATTTTTGGTCCTAATATGACTTCTGAAATAGACATTAGTTTATCTAGTTTTCATTAACGTAGTCAGATTCTGGGTGCTCGAATCCGTACGGGACACCGCTTTACAAGCATTCAGACGCTTATGTTTGTAACTTATGTTGTAATTATATATCATTCATACTGCATATATACAGTCATGGTGATATAAATATTACAAATAAATCTACGGTCATCATGAACGAAGATCAAACGGACACGATTTGGCCCGGGCCAAATTGGCGCGGATCAGACACGAACCAAATTTGGCCCGTGCCGAATTTAGAGAGCGCGTTCACACGTAAACCACTAACGATATGAATACCGATATGACCGATATTAGACCCGCAATATCGCGCCCTTAATTCGGAACCCCTCGAGGAATAGATTAAAAATCTACGGACCACAATTTAATCCGGGTTCTTTAAAAGAGACGTTTATCCGTCAGATTTTTTTAATTTCTTACAGATTTTATTTTACGACGAAAACAATCAGTGAATAGTTTAATAAATTCTTTCCGGAAAACTTTCAATGTTCCGATGTAGATAAAGAAATTCACGCAGAAAACTAAGTGTCGAAATGTTTCCAGGAACAATGCTAAGTAGAGCCATATATAAGTGAGAAAGAATCGTAAATGAGGTCTTGATCGGTCATAGATGTTTATACCATAATTTCTCTTAAGCTCTTCGCGTAAGGCGGTCATTACATAGTGAATGCTTTTAACTACAGCTTGCGGTAAAACTAGTAAAATATACACAATAACTACAATGAGAAGAGTTTTACTGGCTGAAGATTGATGACGATCTGTTCTCTTCACTCTCATCTCAGATCTCTTATTGCGTAATGCAGCAGTTAACACTGATAATATTACAATCATTACAGAAGGAAATATATCTTGTAAAATTGTTTTCCCAGCTGTCATTGCTCGCGTCTGGGTCATGCTTGTAGCGATTAACGGATCACACCGAAAAAGGTCGTATGTTTCGTTGTACATGTATTTACGACGAATTTTAACGAAATTAACACGACTGTGCAAGATCGCTGAATCCAAGTTCATAAGATACGCCCAAAAGATGACGGAACCTACAGCAGCTTTACGCCGAGTGGCGGTGAAATGTTTCATGTGAAAGAAAGGAAAACGAATAGAAACAAATCTCTCGATAGCGATCACTATAACTATGTAGTTTGATACAGATATTGCCTGGTTATAAAATAGGTTTGAAAATATACACGCAGGAAACACTCGTCTGGGCAGATAATAGAAATAGTAATAGAAATAGTAAAGTGATGGACATAGTTTACTGTGTTTAGCGAATGTCAGATAACCACTGCGACACTCACTATAAAATCTTAGATAAACTACAAAGATTTTCAAATTGATAGGGAATCGCCGTAACTCAAACAAGACGACAAGTTGATCTGAAAACGCGAGAGTTACGAGATAGGGGAACGTGTAACGAACTGACTGATATCTGCGACATTTTATCAGTAAAATTATTGTCAGAAAGTTAAACACACTTCCCGGCGGAAGCAGGATGATACATTTGAATATGGTGTTATATCTGACTATGAAGTCAGTAAATCTCTTGAAAGCTATGATATAATCCGGTGTCTTCACAGTAGTCCAGTATATTCTACGAGTTGTGTTGACGATAGCGGTAAAATTGTCCATGACAAGAACAGAACAGTTTGACGCGACAATCTGTGTAGAAACTCCTTCTCTCACATTGTGGGTTACAGCCGCGGTACCACGATTTCAAAATACTTCCATCAAACTCCTGCTACAGAACACACTATAATCATTTGAACATTTCATACGCTCTGTTGAAATAACTACTCACACGATTCGCGATCTGAGAGTTTACTAAAAATCCATCTGAAATAATCTAAGTTTCCATATGAAAATTCGCAGTAGTTTTAGACTCGAGTTTAATTACAGCCCACTGTACAACCACAAAGTTCAAAGTTGTAAAAATGTTTTACAATATATTTAAATGATTCAATTGCATCTCCGCAATGACTAATAGATTTTACACCCCAGCGCCTCACCCCCTTACACCTCCCCGCTTAGAGTCGAATTCAAACTGTGTATCTGGGGACTGAGTGTCTACTCAAATTACCACTTCCCCTTTCTCCTGAATATGACTTAAGTTAACCCCCCTCGCCCAAAACACACTCTGTAGCTCCACAGTTAGGTCCACACCTGGACCGAAGAAATGTCACCGCTTTTTTAACGCATTCGATGTTGCTGCGGTCTCTTTCCAAATCACCACGGCCCGGTGCTCTTAGTCCGTCTATGTTTGTAAATTGATACCGAATGGTGAATTACACGTAGTGCCCGTAGGGGGCGATAGTAAGCCTGGGAAAGCATTCATACCCCAGTACGGATGACCCCATAATCCCTGCCGTTGTGCCATCTTTAGTCGAGCAGTCGCTTGTTTCTTCCATTTAGTTCTAGAAATATTCACAACAATACCACACGTTAAGTTGAGGCAAATGAATAATCGGACACATGCTGAGCAGGGATGAAACTTAAAGTGACTGTCGATTTGAAGATGTTTATAAAATATTTGGCCCCTGATAAATATTTTGTGGAAATGTTTAAGGCTATTGCTGGTGAAGTCAGTCTAGTGGTCTTGTAGTATACACGTTGATAATAGAAGTAAGTAGCTATTACTCGTATGTGTGGTGAGTAATCTATTATTTGGATTAACTGATTTATACCAATCAACCTGGAATAAATGCGGACATGTTTCCCACAGGTAGCAATCACGAATTTTATTGATGCGAAGAGAATGAACGAACAGAGACAGACTGATGACAATACAACAGGTTCCATCAACGCTTGATGACGGTTTAAGAGACAATGGCGGCCCTCCCCTCCCCCTCCCTCCCTCCCTCCCCATCAGGATTAGTTCAGAGATATTTCTCATGTGTCAGTTTGATAATACCGGGAGAGTTGAAGGCCATTCTGTTACTCGGCTTGATCTTTACGTTTTGGGAGCGTCTACCCCGAAAATGTCATCAGATTTTCAGACCCCTTTTACTGTACCCCCTTTGGCCTGCACCATGTTTGTACCGAGAAATACACGCTCACTTTGAGTTAATGTCGATTTATTAATGGATGAGACCTGTTTTTTTTCTTGGATATTTTGCTTACTTTTTGGGATACATACCTCATTTATGTCTTAACAGAATGCCAAAAATCGCGGACATCAACTGAATATCCGATATATTTCCAGTTCTGTACCAATTAGATGGATTGGCAAAAAGACTCCTTAAGTCCAGTTGAATGAGAGAGAAAATCCTCCATTTTGTGAAATTTCTTGAATTTTTACATTGTCACCATGCCTACGAAATGAAGTTATTTTTCTTGTGGGGTCTCAACAACTAAATCAGGGTGGCGTAGGCATGGTAACAATGTTCAAATCCAACAAATTTGGCAAAATGGAGGATTTTCTCTCTCATTCAACTGGACTTAAGGAGTCTTTTTGCCAATCCATCTAATTGGTACAGAACTGGAAATATATCGGATATTCAGTTGTTGTCCGCGATTTTTGGCATTCTGTTAAGACATAAATGAGGTATGTACCCCAAAAAGTAAGCAAAATATCCCAGAAAAACAGGTCTCATCAATTAATAAATAGACATTAGTCACCGTGACTGTGTACTTTCTCTTTTATATTTCTGCACACACATTCACTATGTATAAAATGATGATTCCATGTCTTGTTCTTATGAAATAAACCTGTACAATATTCTAGACATTTGGTAAATGCGAAATATCAGCTAAACGGAAACAATTCAACTTGTCGACGATAGTTTCATTTTGAAACCACCCATCTCTAAATGCGTTACATGAAATATTTCGCTTTTAAACCGTTGAGAGAAATGCGTAAACAAATTCTAAATACGATCTTTGAATCAAGAATTCCCCGAAGAGTCTAAAGTATAATTGCAGTTTTTACAGCCATTTGAGAATATTGCGCGCTAATAATAATAATCGTTACATTTTGATATTAGAGAAATATGATCCATATATCTTTCACATTAGATCTTTTATATACATATGATTCGCTATGAAGAGGTAAAAAAAAATAGCCTAGAAACTCCCAGTTACCAGTCAATTACACTAATTGGGACCCTCAGGGGCAGTGACTGTGTACACAGTAATAAGAAAAGAGTCTGGAGTCTGGTTTATTTCTTGTATCCAACACAACGCACATTTCTAGTTGAGCTTTGAAATGTCATTATTGATATTCAACTATAAACGTCAACCTGTAAAACTTATATTCGTGTAGATTGGATTTACTTAAAGGTCCTCGGGGTAATACCGATATCAGGTGCCAGTTCCGTGTTTGTAGTTGCTGTTTAACGTTGAACAATATTTCAAAGATGAAAGTGGCAAATACGTAACTCGAAAGACTGAAATTATCAAAATATGTCTTGTTGAAGGCGAATTTCAACGTTTTTGAGTCACTTGGGTTGGTGCAATATCTGGGCGCTTCAGGTACCATTTTCAGAAACTAAAATATTATTTTCCTTCCTAACAAAAAAGATGCTCTACACGATGCCACTGCTAAAACTGAATACTGACAGGAAAAATCGGATTTCTGTGAAAAAAGAACTAAAAAACATGCTTTTGGACGGACGGCTCCAAATCGACAGACCTCTCTTTAACCAAGCTGTCCAAAACATTGATAACTGGTAGTTCATAATCAACGTTTAACTGGAGGTGTTTAAAATGGATTTTGCTGACATATTTATTTCCGAGGAGAGTTGGTTGGATTTGAATTTGAATACGGATGAAACTGCATCGTTGAATGCCACGGACTTTACTAACTTTGATTTAACAACTGTGTATCGTTAAACAGTGTTATGAACGACAGAGCTGTCCATCACTCACTATTAGTGCAGCGACCCTGGCGGATCTTCAGCTGCCACAGTAGCGCTCGTCCGGGGAAACCCGTTCCATCTCGCGGTAGTATGAGACGCGTAGTACGCAACGCCAGTCAGTCATCCAGGGGAAGTGATAGCGATAATCGAAAATATGTTTCCTGGTGAATACAAGCGGAAGGTTTTACATCATTCTGCATCCCTTTCCTCATATGAGCCTCCTATATATGTACCTTTAAACACATTATATTTCAGCGCCGAGGCGCGGCTTTCATGAAAGAGTCGAAGATGAGTAACTGGTAATCAGTAGCGAGTAATTTCTCTCCGGGGATATATTCAACACAAAAGAATATCTAAATTGGCTCATATGCCCGTATGAAAGAGTCGCTTTATGCACCAGCTAATCGAATAACACACAAACCAATTACATGCCCTAGTATATAGGAAGGTTGGATGCGCGGCGGTGGTGCTAGTCATCGAGAGGGCCACTATAAAACATGGATATTAATCGTAGCCGTACTTTTTGCGTATATTTTATTCCTCCGGATAATATTCACCCAGTCCTGGCAGTGGTTGTTTCCACAGTGATCTCTGTCGTTCTACGATCCTAGTGTAGGCCTACCCAGCAGACACTAAGGGTTCATGGTGAACCCGGACAGTGAATACAGTCGATTCAATTAAGTCTCATTATTGAAGTTGTCTTTATATATTTTTGGGTCCCGATTCGTATTTTTGTTCCAGTTCTATTTTTGCCAATTTATGTCCCACATTCAATTTACTCAGTGTAATCACGATGTTAAAGTCGATGGCCTAGGTCATCGTTTGGTTAAGTTTTATCAACATAATGCTCGTTTCAACTAACGGACGACTGATGCTGTTTTGCGCGGATCTCGTATTCCTTTTTCATTTATGTTTTTAGCCTTTTAGTGAATCGCGGATTCCATACTGACGACTGATGTTACGACGATCCGATTAGTTTCCCATTTTTTTTTGTTGTTATCAACGAGAATGTCGACACGCGACTGAAACGTTAGATCAGTTTCATCCGGCGACGTTCTGGCATTTTCTCCTCGGAGCCTCTTTATTTTTTGGTGGAACGCGTTCTTTCGACGCGTTCCAAAAAGGTCTCTCTCGATGGCGCAACTCGATCGCGATCGATCACGAAAAAAGTTCGTCGTCTACACATAAACAGAATGCAGCTGTATTTTCGTTAGGATTCAGAACCCAGACAGGAATTCGCATTCAGATTTAATCTAGATTTATTGATCTGTAAAGATATTAACTTTGCTTTCAGTAACCCAAATTGTCAGTATCTACGTATATCATTAATAATGGTGACAAGACAATAATTTAACTCAGTGGTCGCTGTAGGATATCTTTATAGGTATCTGCGTGAACTGGTGCATCGGCGTCAGTTGAACAAAAAAAAAAACGTAGCCTTCAATAAATCCCGAAAACATTCATCAGTAGATACGTAACGCCGCAATATAGTGCTTTATACATTTACAGAAAATTGCGTGCAGTCGCTGTGTCTCAGGTGGTGGAGTATTCGATTGACAGTCAGATAGACGACAACAACTTCTACTGCTCTTAGCGTTCTTTACTAAAAAAAAATTCATTTTCTTTTTACTTCTTACAGCGTTAACAACCAGACCCGAGTTCCCCCAGGTTGGAGACCACGTGTAGTATGAGGAGAGAATCCCACAATGATAATAAAAAGTCCGAAAATGAAACTTCGAGATAGTAGTTTATTTCAACGTTTCGACTATATCCTAATAGTCATCTTCAGGAATAATGATTATTCGAAGTTTCATTTTCGGACTTTTTATTATCATTGTGGGATTCTCTCCTCATCGCGTCAACACAGATATAGTGTTCTACCAATCGTGATCACGTGTAGTATGATCCAGATTTTGCGGTAGGACCCGCGCGTTATCCATACGGGCACAGATAAAATAACAATCTATTTCGTTCACTGCTAAATGGGATTTTCTTCCTAGTTGGTACTATAAATGAAAAAAAAAAAACGTTTGGGTATAAGGTGGCGTCTAGCGGCCGTTTAGATAGTACACGATGTTCATCGACTAAAATATAGAAGCGTTTATAGAAGATTCTAGGTGATAAATAACGCAGACAAGAGCACCACGACCTGTCACATACACTCATCACTGGATCAATTATAATTGACTTTAAATACCTGCTACGGTCTCGGTAGTAATCACTGAACGATTGCGTCGAGTTTCGTTAACTCCGTAGGGTTCGCTACCGGTGCTGATTACTCTCACCCCGCACAGCTGCTCTAAGTACTAATTACTAACTAATCACATTTCGTCGCAATATTTTTGTTCCTCACTAATTAGTCCGGGTTTCTTTCCTCATTTCTTAACTTTCGAACATTTTCTGATATATCGGTTTTTGAAAGCATTCTTGACATATACATTTCAGTATAGAATATCGTTCACTCAGACTTGGGAAATAGAAAAAACCCACAATATACAAATTCATGAAAGTCTATGAATATATTACCAGGCGATGGTCCAAAGAGAAGCCGAAATATCGCGTCTTTTTGATGCTTAACAAATACATTCTGTTCTTTATGTTTTAGATTCGCATCCAGTAGTTTTAAATGTTATTATCTAAATTGTCCACGTCTAAGAGTTTGGGCTTATCTGCAATATTCCTTAAGAAGATGACTACTAGGATAAACTCGAAAAGTCGACTAAAGGAAATTTCTTCGGGTGATGATTTTCTATATTGCGACAGCTGTGTCTGGAATGAACTTATATATATATAGAATTGTCTCGTTGTCGTCCATAAAGCCGTCTATATACATCTGTTCATAGCGACGACATCTTGGGAAAAAAAACGGTATAACTGAAACAGTAGAACATATAGATACATCAACAAGAACCTTCGTGTCGGATGTCACCGGCAATAGTCACGCACATTCGAATGAAGTGTCTGGTTGTTGGTCGGGTAGACTAGGATCGTAGAGCGACGTATATAGAGCCACTTCAAGGACTGGATGAAGTAAAGACTATTTTATCATTCACAGTAACTGTGATAAACGGGTGTCTTTGAATGAAATGGCGGGTATCGCCATGGAATCAGTTGTTAGGAAAATTACGAAGAAAGCATAATTCGTAAAAGATGAGAAATTGGAAACGGTTGGACTCACATTTTACCGCGAACTTTTCTTCAATGCCGAACAACTATTGACTTTATGTTTGCTGAAGTAAGTGAAGGTAAACATGGACATTTTTTCGTAGCTTAGAAACAAAGAAATTCGACAACGAAGGATGAACTATTCAGCGAGTGGCGCGCGTGTAGGGATTGGACGCGTTGGGTATATCGAGTTTTATTTGTCTAATAACGATGGCATTTCAACTAGGAATTCGTTTTGTCGAGAAAAGATTAATTACTGAGTCATCGATTATTACGACGAAATACGGAAATTCCATAACACGCCAAATAAAAAGTCACGCATGAAGCGAGCGGTGTTTCAGGATGGGACTGAATAACACAACCGAGTACTTAATGAAGAACGTACTGACTGTGACAGTGCAGATCGGTCTCAATCCCGTCAACAGGGAACCTCTATGTACCCTTAAAGAGATAGGGGTGCTGGAGACCTGGCGTGGTATATATTAACCTTTTCACTTCGACAACACTAAATACGAGCGTTTCAAATAGTTTTCAAATTATTTTCCTAATGTTTCGACTTCGAGGTATGAAACTCGTCAGGTTTCTCATAGTTTTAAACGTTTTAGTTTTCATCGCTATTTCGATCATTTCGTGGAGGTTCGACTTTTTACTGAACGCCCGATCACCTGCAGGTCCAGCGGTCGATAGACGGGTATTATACCGCCGACTGAACGACCAGTTCGCGGCCGTACGAGAACCGTCATCTTTAACTTACAATTATTTCGCACAGCGGTACGATAAACCCGAGTCGTTCAAACCCCAATTTCGTCCGGAATTAGGACCAGAACCTTCCGAAGATTTCGTAGTGCCCAACGTGATGCACTACGCGTGGTTTCACCCGACTAAATTATACTTCAGATTTCATCATTACATGAGCGTGTTGAGCGCTTACAGAATCAATAAACCGGACACGATTTATTTCTGGTATCATAAACTACCGGAAGGTTTGTGGTGGAAACGCACGATCAAGGATATTCCCGTAATCAAAACGATGTACCGCGACGCGCCATCGCAGATATTCGGACGAGAAATTACGGCACCGGAACACGGCTCGGACGTCGTACGCCTAGAAGCCGTTCTAGAATACGGCGGCATTTACACGGATTTGGACGTGATCGTTTTAAAATCGTTCGATCCGTTAAGACGTTACGACACCAGTATGGGAATGGAATACGAAGACGGACTCGGTAACGGAGTGATCGTCGCTAAACCGAACGCGACGTTCGTGAGAATCATGTACGAGTCGTACAGAGATTTTAACGGTAGCGATTGGTCGTGGCATTCCGTACGACTACCGTACCGCCTAGCGACATTCTACCCGGAACTCGTGCACGTCGAACCGACCTCGATCAACCAGCCGAACTGCTGGTCGACCGGACTGATTTACGATATCGGTTCGCGATTCGACTGGAGTCGAAATTATTGTCTACATCTGTGGTATCGATTCTACGACAAAGACCACACCCCGGAGACTGTTCAGACCCTAGACAGCACACTCGGACAAGTGTTCAGATATATTTATTATGGAAATAAATCGTTTATATGAAAACTTCAATAAACGAAACACCAAGCAAATTAATCGTCAATATCTGTACGTAAAATAATATCGGCAATCCAATATCGCGCCAGCGGTTTTCATCTCCCTTTTTTTCTTTCGCATACGCACAGCAGCATCTTGAAAGTGAAATACATGTAATCAATTTCACATCAAGCGAACATAGTTCGAAATGATCTATATTTTCTGCCCTTTCGAAGAAACAAAAAACTTTTCATTTTCATATTACATGTTGTAATAATATGTTCTTGTATTACTGTATTGCGACAGTTGCGATTCGGATATAAATAAAAGTCGCACTATTTTCTTGTATCTCCGGATCGTTTAGATTGAAATACGACAATTTTCCGTTTTGTCTCGCATTAAAGAAAAAGACAATAATGAACAGGAGTAAAATAGCCCGATTCGTCGATACACGCGACGTGTAGCAGTAAGCGATTTGCCCGAAAAGCCGTATGTTTTTCGTTCGGAATGCTGATTAAAGCTTTTAGAGGAAGGGAATTTCATTCCCGTGGAATCTTTTCCGACGGCGCGCTGCGAATTCAACAAAGCTTAAAGCAACTAAGAGGAAACAAATCCCCGCAATTGAATTCCTGGTAAACGGCGAACGAAAATGGAGAAAATGTTCTGTTTATTATGGTGGCATTAAGAGGAATTCTGCGCGCATTGTTGACGAGTTCAATGGAATTCGGTTGAATCCTTTACGACAGAAATATCGAATTTAATATCGGAAATTGAGTCGAAAAGTGATTTGTGAATTTATCACGAAATCCGCGGGCGCCGGATTCGATTTCATTTCGCGTAAGGAGTTTCGGGGATAGTTTGCGATATACTACGCGACGACGGCGAATGAAAACAATTAGCAAAGAGACGGGGTAAATTCTACTGCTGTTAACCCCCCCCCCCATCCCCAGCAGTACCGGATACAAGGTACGGAACAGCTTACCGCACACACCATGCGCACGATCGAAGAATGCGCCGAGAATCAAGATTACAAATAAATATTGCATCCGAATGTGACATGAAAAGTGATGGATTGCGGGTAAAAAAAACTCGAGTAACTAAATAAATATTCACTGATCTTAGAAATCAGAAGGGGAGGTAGAGAGAGAGGGGAGGGAGTTGGGGAGAGGGGAGGGAGTTGGAGAGAGGGGAGGGAGTTGGGGAGAGGGGAGGGAGTTGGGGAGAGAGGGGAGAGGTAGAGAGAGAGGGGAGGGAGTTGGGGAGAGGTAGTCGGGGAGACGTAGAGAGAGAGGGAGCGGGAGTTGGGAGAGGAGAGGAAGTTGGGGAGAGGGGAGGGAGTTGGGGAGATGGAGTCGGGGAGACGTAGAGAGAGAGGGGAGGGAGTTGGGGAGAGGGGAGGGAGTTGGGGAGACGTAGAGAGAGAGGGGAGGGAGTTGGGGAGAGGGGAGGGAGTTGGGGAGAGAGAGTCGGGGAGACGTAGAGAGAGAGGGGAGGGAGTTGGGGAGAGGGAGTCGGGGAGACGTAGAGAGAGAGGGGAGGGAGTTGGGGAGAGGGGAGGGAGTTGGGGAGAGGAAGTTGGGGAAAGGAAGAGGGCGCGGGAGTTGGGGAGAGGGGAGGGAGTTGGGGAGAGGAAGTTGGGGAAAGGAAGAGGGAGCGGGAGTTGGGGAGAGGGGAGGGAGTTGAGGAGAGGGGAGGGAGTTGGGGAGAGGGGAGGGAGTTGGGGAGAGGGAGTCGGGAAAGGAAGAGGGAGCGGGAGTTGGGGAGAGGGGAGGGAGTTGGGGAGAGGGAGAGAAATAAGATCTAATTAAGTGGTGGGCGAGGCACGTCTTGTTCACTTCCTCAATCCCAACGAAAATAACAGTTATTTCCGCTGTACAGTTTCGAGTTTTTGTAAGTCGAGACCGAACAAAAAAAATCCATTTGCAAAATACAATAATTCTGATAGAAATAAACTTAAATAAAGCTCGTATTCATCGGGAAATTTCATTAGAATAACGACCCGACAAAGTACCGCGTGTCTTTTATATATCGAACGCGATTAATTAAGATAATCACGAAATTTGATCTCTCGTCAACTACAAAATTTGCGCAATGCAATAGTAGTTAATCAGAACCCGAAGCATTTATCACAGCGGATCAAAATTAATCCGTTAAGTAATTGAGAAAATTGCGAAAAGGATTTCAACAGAGATGATGAGACCGGCCGAGATGTGGCAGGCCGGCGGCTGATGAGAGCCGTGGTGCAGCCCGCCGATAAGATGGCAGAGAGCCATGAAGCAGTTCGCCGATAAGATGAGTGACCAAGAGCCATGGAGCAGCCCACCGATAAGATGAGCGACCAAGAGCTGTGGAGCAGCCCGCTGATGAGTGACCAAGAGCTATGGAGCAGCCCACCGATAAGATGAGCGACCAAGAGCTATGGAGCAGCCCGCTGATGAGTGACCAAGAGCCATGGAGCAGCCCACCGATAAGATGAGCGACCAAGAGCTATGGAGCAGCCCACTGATGAGTGACCAAGAGCTATGGAGCAGCCCACCGATAAGACGAGCGACCAAGAGCTATGGAGCAGCCCGCTGATGAGTGACCAAGAGCTATGGAGCAGCCCGCTGATAAGAGTCATATTGAGCAGGCAGTCGATGACGACATATGGAACTGATTCTGGTCAGGTATATCGGGATCGAATTCATCAATGTTTAATAAATTTGACCAATCATTTCGTTCAATCAGTGTCGATTGAGAGAGAGAGACCCAGAGTAATCGACCGATAGAGAGAGAGACTAGTATATAGTACTAGTCATCAATCAGTCATTAAACAGTCAGACTCGATTCGATTTTCTCATGCAATCACGTACCATATCGTAAATCTTTCTCCTCGCTCGCTCTCTCTTTCCCCATTCGTAAATAAAAAAATATTCCGGTAATGATTGGCGTTTTAAAAATGTACGCGCAGTCGTCGAATAAACAATATCGTAATAAGGTAATATCGATTACCGACACACGTGGAATTCCCTTCATAATGATTGATAATTAATATATAGGGTGAAGATTGGTAATTAAGATATTATTAAGTTTTGTGTCGTCGTATTAATTAGTATCTGTAGATGATAATGAAATATGAGAATGTCAATGATATCTGATATCAACTAATAATTGATTCGAGGTTACCGGAATAACCCCGACTATTTCAATGCCTCGAACTGTATTCTGCACAGGTACAGGATGGATTTTTCATCATCAAGAAGAATTTCGCGTAATCAGTGAATGATTGGGGGTTGGGAAGATGCGACCAGTCACTAAGCTTCTTTCAAGGACAAGTTACCTCAATGACTCGAATAAGATGATGGTTTAGTGTTAGAGTAGGCTATAATGTTGGTAACTTTTCGTCCCTGGAGATATCACCAACCCTTCAACGAGTCACGGGCAACACATCGACCACTAGTCCCGTACAATATAACGCAAATTTTCGAACATGGTAGAAGCTACAATTCGTTGGCGTAGTGGTTAGAGCGCTGGCTTCGACGCCAGAGGTTCCTGGATCGAGTCTCGAATCTCGGATTCTTGCTATATTTTGTTAAAATGGAATACTAAATAAAGTGAAATAGCCTGTGAGTTTTGGAATATGTGAAATTCCAGTTTTATATCTTGATTGTAAAGCTAATTCACGAAAGCCGAGGCTAACAAATAAAAACCCAGAGTTAGGTCTGTAAAACAGTATAGTTTCTTGACAGATTCGAAGCTTTAACTAAGCCCAACAAAAACACAATAATGAATTCTGATGACGATGGGCTGGGGCTTAGTTAAAACTTCGAAACTATGAAGAAAATATACTGTTTTACAAACCTAACTGTGGATTTTTATTTGTTAACTCTACACTGAGATAGATATCAGTTAATTGCAGAAAGCCCAGGCGATGACGGGTTTTGAAATTCCAACATTAAATTTTGATGGGAAAGTTACAAAGTTCGTAAAAGCCGAGACGTTGACAGGTGACTGAATCATCACACATAAGCGCGATACATAGCGGTTAATTATCAAACGAGACAGAGCCAGAGGGGAATAGATAGAGAGAGAGTGAGAGGGGGACAAACACAACTCTCACCGGCAATCAATTTACCAGACGACACCAGTCAAAACTAATCTCGGGTACGATAGAACCAGATACTCCGGAAATTATCAGTAGCTAAATGTAGAGATGTAAACCTATCTATTTCATCACCAAATCATCGGATGGTGCGCAATAAAAAATCACCATCATCAATATATGTATTACGTAGCATATATAAAAATATATATAAAAAAGCCACAAGCTTTCGCTTCTAGTGCAGTGAGCTTCATCAGGAGAGTTGTGTTGGAGTCGTGTTAGTTATAATCATAATGGTCAGGTAAATTATAAACATTATCATTATTATCATGTTCACCTGGTTTTGAATCAGCACACGTGAAGATGGGTAGTTTAACTTGATTTCATTAGAAAAAAGTACGAGCTTTTGACTTGTACATTCATTCCGGGAAAATGCAAAGTTCAATTTGAAACAACTTTAACTATTATCATTCACGCATCAGCATTGATTACATCGATGTCTTTTTACATATAAACTATTCCTGAATAGTAAAGAATTGATTATTATATATAAGAACGATCGATGTCTATAGATTCGACTATATACGGTAAACTGTATATTGACAAACGGCTTAATAATCCATCGCATTTCAGATGTGACCAAAACTGTATCCTCTTATCACCTTCTTACCATGATTAGAACGAACAGCGTAAGAATGTGTTACCGTACAGTCGTTTAATCCGCTTGTCGTGACCATTCCTCTCTCCGGGGATAGACTACGGTGTACGTGAGAATCTACAGGGGATTTCAAACTGACCACAGTACCAGTCAAACAGAGATAACCAAAGCACACCAGACTGTCCGGTAACTCTTTAATTCTAGTAGTTTACGCATGAAATGAGAGTTATTTTACATTAAAAATAGTATATACCGATATAGTTTGGTGAACGAGAAATTATTCTGATTTAGAAAAACATTTTAGATCTTTAAAATGTAGTAAAATATAAATCGATATAGTCGTAGTCGTGGTCGTATAGTGAGGTTTGATGCGTGGGCACGCTCGAAAGTGTTTGAGATAGAGACTTGCACCCTCTGAGAGAGATGAAGCCCGATTGACATCGCGACAAACAGCAAGATTGGCCACAGAGAATAAGAACGAACTAGGAGAATATTCATTGGACCTTGTCGAACCCGATGTCATCGGGATTTCCTCGAGTGAAGCGAGAAAACCGATTGCATCCGGACCGCATCCGGACCCCGCGCGAATCGGAAAGGATTGACTACGGTTGGAAGCCTGATGGCCATCGCGACCAACAGAGAAATTCACCAGTGATGGGAGGGATTCGAACAACCTGATGACATCGAAACATTTACCGAGTGTCAGTGTTATACCGCACCGCAAACCAGCCACTTCCAGGACTGGACGAATTTCAAGCATCAGAATCAAGTACGAGGTGCACCAAAACATTCATACAGCAGCCTAGCATTTGAATTCTTTTTCTTCAGGAAATAAACTGTTTCTACAAATCTACTATGGGTTTTTATTCGTCGAGGGCAGTTTTATTGGATCTAACAATAATTCACAAAAAGGGCATTTTTTTAAAACTTCCGTGGGGGGGGGGGTCACTAGTTATATACGACCCTACAGTCTTCATTTATAGATATATCAGTAGGAATACGTGCAGTATAGGCAAGCTGTACTTTAATACTAGTGTTTTTATCTGCGGTGGAAAAAAAACCCGAATCTCAATGATTTCCGTATTTTAACTAACTACGATACACGCGCAGTATCCATCACACCGGAAACTCCACTCTCTTTACTTCAACATCCATTATTTAAATCAGTCAGTTACACTGTGACATCGTTACAATTTCCGGCGGCAGTTCTGTTTTACGCAGAAACATGCGAATAGAACATGTATAGGTCGGAAAAAAACTCTCGAGTCGGGGAAAATGTTCACCCAAGACTACGTCCCTCTACGATCCGGTGTACATCAATGATCTGAGGTACGTCAGACACTATAGAACTAAACTCTCGAATTCCTTATTTTTACTATATTATAGGATATAGAAGATTTTGGAATAGCGATCTGAGCTCAACTTTTGATCGATTGATGGAGGACCTCATTTCCTTGACAAGAGCCGGGATCTTCAGTTGAACAATAATTGTTCAGGACACACTGTATAACATGATGTTTACTATGTACCCATCTGAGGTACATCACAGACACTAAGGTTCTCGGTGAAGGAAAATGTTGGGTCCTGTTTTTCTTGCTACGAAGTCTGGTTTATAAGTCGTTAACTCGTTTGCAGGAGGCACACAATTTACACAGTTTACAATTGTTCCCAGTTTACCGCGCTATAACGCTATCTACTCCCTGAGTGAAATTGTGACGACGAGACTCGTGTTGTGTTCCGGAATTTTCCAGGATTCGCCGAAATTTGTCAAATCCTCCGAGTTTAAGCCGATTGTCAAAGCAAATTTGCAGATGACAAGAGAAATTCCATGGTTTTGAATCTTACAATCATTTCATAATTCATGAATAACAGACTGATGAAGTAATGGGTGGTCAACAGCGTATCTAAATTTCTCAAGTCTCCAAGTTTTTGCCAAATTCCATGACTAATTTTCTAGATTTTCTTTTTTTTTGATTCACCGAATTTTCCAGGTCAATGTCCGAGCTGTGAAGCCGTATGGTATCTTTACGGTAGATATTTTTAGAAATGTATTAAACCTCTATAGCCGATATTCCACACGTACATAAAACCGATACACATTTTTTCCGCGTAAATGAGCGTTTTATAAAACCGATAAAACGCGCTAAAATTATTAAGTTTCATTGTCAATTCATATTCGTTTATTTCAATCATGCAAAAACAAGGAAAAACATGCGAACATAAAATAACGAAGATCTATAATATAAAAGCACGAACATGCGAACAAAAATTCAACAGCAAAAATGCACAAGGGTAAAAGAATTAAAACAATACTGTATCAAACAAACGAAATGAGAGTGAAACCTTGTCATAATAAACAGAGCAAAGTAATTTATCAATCGAGATATAATAAACTATACCGGTTTTGATATCGGAATTTCTGATGCCCAGGACCCAGTTCCACAGTTGTGTGAGTTAGAGTTAACTCTGAGTTAAAGTTAGTTCATTTTCAATGAGTTAACTCAGAGTCAAATCTTAACTCAGAACTGCAGAACTGGACCCTGAAGTTTGTTGAAACGAGGTTCCACTCAGCAATACACATAATTTTTGTATTGTAAAAAAATTCATAAGGAGAATTGACACAGAAAATAAATGCGGCATAAAAGATCTATAGATAACAAAAAATATTCCCTTTACAATGAATGAAAACATTACAATATGACGAGTGAACGTATAATATTTTCAATCAAATGTTTTTACATTCTCAAGACCAACTTTATCGACCGTTTTTTGAAAGTTAACCCAAATACGGTATCAAAACATGGTAACTACAAAATTGATCGTATATTGTTCAATTATTCAGAATGAATAGTTATAAATCTGAAAATTGGTCGCGGTAAAATTAGTTTCAAGGATTAATACAAGATTCCCTGATATTTCCACCTGACCATCGACCAAAAATTCCCAGATTGAATTATATCAAATTCTCAGTAGGGACTGTTTCTTCGAAAGAGGTTCCTCGTGCCACTCTTCATCAGCAAGGACAACAAGACATCGAAAATTCAAATTTCCAAACTTTTCTCTGCTTATTTAAGAAAGGAGTCAGAATTCCCTGATTTTCCCTGCAGGGAAAATTTAATCCAAAATTCCCTGATCAGTAAGAAGAACCCTAATCGATAAACCTGGGTCTTGATTTAATTTCATGCCCTTGTTTTACTTACCCCGTATATAAATAATCAAAATATCCTTAGGTTAGATTTGAGAATTTGTCTCGATGAAAGCTGTAGCACGGCGCGGTGCGTGCAGCGTGTCGTCGTCGAGCTCCTACAACGGGACAAACTAATAACTGTAAAGAGCACAGCAGAGACACACTGTTCATAACCACCAATGAGGAGATAGACTGTGCTGCAGTCGACACACACACACACACCAACAGTCATACCATATTGTTTTATATATCAATATTTATGATTTTAATTCCAGCCGAAGCAGTCATATCTATGACCGATAACAATTCCATACCAAACCATAAATAATAAGCGAATGGTTACCCGGTATAACCGTACTGTTAACCTCGCTTAACTCTTCGATATCTGAATTCATATTTCAGAAGTCAAACAGGCATCAATCTTCAGCCCTAAACCTTCCCTTCAGATAGGCCTATTCATCGTTGTAGAGTGAAGGTGAGATGATCGGTTTTTTTTTTAGTTCATTGATAGAATATACATAAAGTCTGGTCTTCGTAGTTTATTTATTTTTCAATTGAAAATAGAAGATAATATGGAATATCTGAGGGGGGGGGTAGCACCCACGAGCCAGATTGATACCTGTAGGTAGAAAATACGATTCCTAAATAGAGAAATATTAGTCGAACTAGTTAAACGACGTCTTTTATGAAAAGATAATAGGATATGTCAAGCTATTACCAACAATATCAGAGAATGTCAAAAAAGCAAATAATTTCACACAAAAAAATCAGAAAATAATTGCTGAAAAAGAACATTCAATCTAAACAGGTATCTCATAGTTTGTCAGTGTATTTCTGTTGAAAAGGAATGCATTTTTAAAAACATCTTGCGAGGAGGGGAATGCACTGGTGCAATAGTGTGTTAACTGCTTGAGAGCAGACGACAGCATTAAATACATGAGAACATGAAGATTCAATTAGTTCATTCACTAATGGAACGAATCCCATTATCTGAGAATGCCACTCATATAAAACATAATTCACATGACCTGTAATCATTATTCATTACATACACAATTTCCTTCCGTAATCTCCTCAATATTTGGGTTTACCCAGAAAACCTAACTCTTTAGCTCTTGAGCAAGGGGGACTGTTCGGATTCCCATCAGAGTATTTGGAGGAAAAAGGGTAGAAATACATACACAGGGCATCATCATTCAATCCTTTTTGCAGGTTTATCTAAGGCAGGTTTTGATTGGTCTTTACCAATTCTAGAATTCTCTCTCAGAATACTGTCTACCTATTCTGCAATAGCATAATCTATAATAAACCTAGATAGGTCAGAAGAGTAATGTAATCTGGAATTGCTATTCCTAAACCGGAATGTTTAATGGAAACCTGCCTCCTTATCTGTAGGCTCCTCCTTAAAAGATATTCTGGTGCATGTATCATTCAATATTGAATAACCTGCTGTATAAAGTATTGACATTGCGTGTGTTGAACAAACCCTAGTTCAATTCTCCCTCCATTACAACTTCAGATTTTAGTTCAATGTTTGGCGCAGCACTGTACATTCACAGACCAGCTCTATAAACGCACATGACAAATTATCAAGTCTATTCTTACACTTAACTCCCATTTATTCAACACTAAATAAAATACATCAAATATCACATACACATCAGGGTTTGTAACAGTCCCACTGAAGCTAATGATAATACTTTCAGGATTTTCATTAATCCAAAGTCAGTATTTTTTCCTGAAAGACAAGTTCATAATTTTCGAAATGGATGATGAAGTTTTAACTGGAAAGACACAATAGACAGAAATTTCAGAATGTCATGCGATAACTTTGAGCCCAAAAAGTAAATATTCATCAGCACTTTCAGCATTTAACCTGAAAATTGTGTAAAATTTTACCAAAAGGTACGCACTTTTCAGAATTTGCTGGACTCAATTCAAACCCTGTTGTATTTTAAACGCTCTTACCTACTGAAGATACTTCTTAACTAATTTCAAAAGTTCAGGAAATCGAGAGTTCATAAAATGCCCTCTGTTGTCGAATTTATGCAAATCCGCTTTCAAATTAATCGACGCCTCTTCCTGCTCGGACCACGGCAAAAAATGATCGTCAGTCGATCCGAACTGAGCGATGTCACGGCAGTTTTCCCGCATCTGGTCCCACAGCCACGGTCGCGTGAAGTATCCACTCTCGCGTTCCGTCGGGTCGCCTAGATCGGTTAGATACGCAGACACAAGAATTACGCCATACACTTTATATTTCTCGATGTATCTCATCGCGGCGACCGCTCCGGAGCTATGACCGATAATTATAGTATCCTTGTCGCATTTCAATGTATCGCGCATGTACGGTATCCAGATACTCTCACGAGCGGTTACTGGATCCGGCATGTTGTGAAGTAGACATTCCACTTCAATCGCTGATAATTTCTGCTTAAGCCATCCATACCTAAAAACACAAACAGTTTATCAACTTTTTATGCAAATTGATACATAGGCTGCAAGGTCGCCACTTTCAACCCATTTACAAATTCCCCGAGTTTTTCACTTGATAACCCAAAATTAATTAGGGACAAAATCATTAGGGACACCAAGGTACACCTTCAGTTGTTCCTGAAGTGGAAATAAGAGTAAAACAACTGACTCATATGGCAGGATCCCCTATTTGCGGGGTACTCCCCAATGATAACATCCTAAAGAGGCTAATAGAGCCTCTGGTAGTAAACTTCTTGCATTAGACATAATAAATTCAACATAACAGTTGATGATATCCGAAATTAAAAACTCACCAGTTACAATCTTCAACATCACCACATCCATTACCGGGTACTATTACAACCTTTCTTTTTGACATCTCGACGATGATTTAATATACGTCACTGGCTTGAGAATGTGACTGGCCAGAGAGTAAACAAGCATGAACTAAAAGCAAAAAGAATTGATAAGTCTAGCGATTTCACAAGACAGACATTCTATTGGTCTTTGAGATTGTTGTTACCGGTACACCGGCGGTAGCTTCTAGCTACTACAAGGTACCAGAAACTTGGCCTATACTTATTTCACTGATTATTGTCATGCTAATAATATAACAATATCAAAGTCACTGATATCTATTTTACCTTGCTAATAACAGTTATCGCCTGATAGCAAATGTATTCTATTACAAATTCGGACTTTTCGTTCGGGAATATCAAAATTTTTTGGGTAGGCTTGTCAAGGAAGGACGTGGAGCCCGTGAACCTGTCACGCCAAAGGGTGGCTCCGAGAATTTATTCAGTAGCGGAACGAGAACCAAATTATTCCTCGCATGCCAGAGTTTTGTACGATTCAATTAAATTCAAAATTTATTGAGTCCGCTCAATTACAGAGATTACATGGGACAGACAGCAATAAAAGAACACAAAAGAAACTGACAACAAACCATTTACCGAATAAACCTCACCTTGCTTGGGCGGGCTGAACCTCGAGAGAAAATTAGTGAAAGAATGTCCGCTCGACTAGATTTTGATCCTTACTTAGTTAAATAGAAAAATTTTTCGGATTTCTTATGTTGAGTTATAAAAAAAGGGGGAAATCGATCAAAACAAAGATAAATGTATCGAGGTATTTAATTAATTTAATGGATAACTCGACGTATCAAATTTAAATTTTCCTAGTTAAAATGGTGCCCACTTAATAAAATGAAGTGTGGAAATTCAACGTTCAGTTAAACAAGCAAACAAACAAAACAAACAAGGTCATGGAATAACAATGAAATATATTTTTTAATTTTTGTAAATAATGCCACATGTTCTACACAGCTAATCAAAATATCACGTGACTAATTAAGATGCGCGCGCAATGTAAACGTTTATGTTTCTCGCGCTGGGGATTATGGGGCGGTGTTGCGCGCTATGCATTGTGGGGCAAGGCTATTTGGCGACGATCAGCGGCCGCCATGATGGATGCGAAATTCCGTAGAAAAAATCTCGCATTTGCCGACGTATTACTCGAAATGTAGCGGGGATTTTACGATGTTGGCGACGATTTATCGAAATCGGAATCAAACTACGTATTACTGACTGGTTTACGGCTAGAAGTAGCCGCTATAAAGCGCTTAGATTGGCGCGTGTTTATTAGTTACGTGGCGTATTGAGAGGCGTTGTCTCCTCATTAGCATATTTGGAGGTCACACGAGCTCGCCGAGAAGATGAGCAAGCTATCTTTCAGGGCGCGAGCCCTCGATAGCAATAAACCGATGCCGATTTACAAGTCGGCAGAGATCCCGGACCTGCCCGATTTTGCAGCCATAAATCGTGCAGTACCTCAAATGCCTACCGGGATGGAGAAAGAGGAAGAAACGGTGGGTTTTCTTTGTGTTGAATTGGCAGGTGCGCGTCGCCGCCATCTTTGATCGCCGCGACGCCATTTTCTGAGCGATCGATTGCGGGCCTAATGCACCGATTTCAGTCCGTTGTTTCGGCTTCCCGGGGTATTTTTCGAATAGATTTTTAATTATATTCGCGTGGAGCCGAAAATGAACCCCCTTTAATTGTGCGTGGCGGTAAAAACCATCGCGTCACGTGACTAGTGTCCCGGTGACGTCATCGTAAAGTCCACACCGATGACGTCATTCCAGCAACCTTTGACCTAAAAAATACCAGCGCGAAAACAAAAACATTAGCACGTGGCTCAGTACAACAACAGTTCACTGTACCTCAGCTAAACATCCAGCGATAGACAGGGTCCTAATATTCAATAAAAGATATCTGAAAGACTGGGGCCAGTTGCTCAAAAGTTGGTTAAAGATAACCAGCCGTTAAATATCATAGTAACAATGAAATTTCAATTGTCACCATATCAACTATCCACTGGTTAACTCTAACCAACTTTTCAGCAACCGGCCCCTGACCTTTACCCATCAACAGTAGTTGATTGTCAACTCGGTGTTGTCAGTCATGATTTTGGCGTTCTCCGATTCGTTTCTTTTCGGAGAAGCTGTAAAACACAATGATCGTCCTAACTGAACTATGACAGCTATGTCACAGTTTGACTGTGACACTGTTTTACTGTGTAATCAATTCAAGTTTAACCTCAATTAGTAATTAATATGCCATTATTGAATACACCACCAATCTTCCTGCTAGATAGTTCGCGTGCATGGCAAAATTACGTTGGTTAACGATTAAATTTTAACTAGGATTTAGGCCAAAAAAAATTGATACCTTGTTTCTCCGCTCTGCTGAGCCTAAATGTTGACCCGGCCGCCTGCCTATCTACCCTATACATTACTTTTTTTTAAATCGTGATCAATTTCACCATAACAGACCCGGCCGCTATAGAAATGAACTGTTTATAAATTTTATCATATTTTACAAAAATGACCCGGCCGCTGCGGAGAAACAAGGTATCATTTTTGTTTAGCCTTATAGCTTCCCGCATCAGAAATTAGGCAAATCGCACGCCTCAATAAACTCTGATTGATGTTTCAAGGTTCATCATCGTAACGTATTCATCATTCATAGAATCTGAAAAATTATGGAAAGATTATTATTGAAAAATGCAATCCTCGGTCGACACAGATGAAAGTAGTCTGAATAAAGCACAAGTATTATTCATCATGCTTAAAATTTGAGAAAATTATGGAATCTGTGAAAAAATTGTTGACCAAACGCGCACTGGCGCCACCTGGTAGATCGCAATCATCGACTGCCGCTACTGGAACATATTCGAAAAACCCTCATTAATGATTATTTAAATCTTTTTTCAGGAACATCATCTTCAGCGAGCGTTATCAGCGCAGCAGGTATATGGAACTGCTGAGGCATTGGTTATACCGATACCCGAAATAGCTGAAACGTCGCGAGTCTCCTCTGATCTGTATGCCGATGATTTCAAACAGCCTAAACAATTCATACATGTCCAGGGTAATTATCCATTTCCGGAAATCTCAATAAAAGAATTGTTGAACGATCAATCTTTGGTCTTTTTGGAGACTTAAAAATGATATTGCGCTTCTGGGTCCTTAGATCCAGGATCAGATATTATTAAAATCATCGAAAGTGGATAAGGTCAGATCTCTCTAAAGGGCCAGTTCTATAGTCATGACCAGACTAAGACCAACTTAATCGTATAGTCAATCTAACAACTTAAGACCAGTTCTAAGATTTAAAACCTCTTTGGGGCTTTAGTCCTGGGCCAGTTGCATAGTCATGGCTTAGATTTAAGACTGGTCTAAGACCAACTAAGTTCTAGACTCGATCTAACAACTTAAGATCAGTCTTAAGATTTAAGACTTAAGTCACAACTGTGCAACTGGGCCCTGACTATCGCTCTGGAATGTATAGGTAGTAAATCAGGTAAACGGTCAAATTCCAATGGCACCGGACCTTCTTAAATTGAGACTTGTCACGTCACCTGGTGGAGTGTTCCAGAAGATTCTAAAAAAAATGTTAATTCGATTATTCTAAACGTATTTCAGCGTTCGGAATGGAACAGGAAATTCCCGATTACGACATGGACAGCGAGGACGAAGTTTGGGTCGGCAAACAATCGAAAAAGATGGAAATCAAAGCGCTGCAGTTCGAAGAGATGATGGACCGTTTAGAGAAGGGTAGCGGTCAGCAGGTCGTTACGCTACAGGAGGCGAAACTCTTACTCAAACAAGACGATGATTTGATAATCGCCGTCTACGATTACTGGTTAAACAAACGTCTGCGTACGCAACAACCTCTGATTCCATCGGTTAAAACTGAAAAACGCGACGGTTCGACGACGAATAATCCGTACGTCGCTTTCCGACGACGAACGGAGAAAATGCAGACTAGAAAGGTAGGTTTTAAACCGATCGTCGTCTCGATAACAAACAGGGTCCTGACAATTCCTCGATCCCTTGAAAACTCCTTCAAAACTAAAAATGCTTTTGAAAGTGCTTGTAACTCCTCTTACGCTGTTACGGAATTAGAAACAGAATTTAGCTTTTGTCAATGATAGATATTTGCTCATACGGTTTACTCAGATAAATAGTACGGGATCAATCATTTATTACGTAAGCATAAAATTTGAATTTTTCAATCCCCCTCTGTACGCAAAATTGGCCATTTTTTCATATACATTAAGCATTACAGTACACAATTACACTGACCCCTCCCCTAATGCGTACGTAATAAATGAATGACCCCTTTAGATATTTGCTCATACGGTTTACTCAGATAAATAGTACTGATTCAGGAGGAGTGGACAGCAATTGGGATATAAAAGTGATGAAGACACTTTCTTGAATAATGAAATTTTCTTACTTTGAAATTCACTGAAAATTCCTAATCCGGGAACTACAGATATATGGGGACCCTGTTTAAATCAATCCTGAGGTGAATTATCAGGTGTGACAGATTAACGGATGTATTCTCAGTTTGAAGTGAAGATATTGAATAATCCCCCTACGATGATATCTGACAGTTCGAAGATTTATCTAGATCCCATATTCCGGGCCTCATGAATTGTTACTTGTAGTTTCTCTGAAGTTAACTCTCTAAAACTGTCAAACTATGATGAATTAAAAGATTTGATTAGCAAAGAACGACTCTTAAACGAATGAGGATTCATTAATGACTGAAGATAACTCTCTAAAACTGTCAAACTGTGATGAATTAAAAGATATGTTAAGCGATGAATGAAAACAAGGATTCATTAATGACGAGTTGGTTGAACTGTTCTCAGTTTGTTGCTTGAATATTTATTTCAGAATCGTAAAAACGATGAAGTGTCGTACGAGAAAATGCTCAAATTACGTCGAGATCTGAGTCGCGCTGTGTACGTATCTAAAACCTCTCACTCATCCCGACCATCGCGCGTCCTCGTTTTAGCTTAAACCGTTGTTAGCTCGAAATTGATACAAAATGAAAGAAAAGCCTAATTTTATGTCGGGACAAGACTTTCGTTCCCTTCTCTGGTTTGAGGTTAAGAAACTGTCGGGTCGGTATAAACTCCGAGGGTTGATGTTGAATTTGATCCATAGATTTTCCGCTGGGTCACTGAGTGCTGTATCTTATGTGTACGATTCTTATAATGCGCCGTTTTTAAACAGATTTCGTTTTAATTTACAGCACGTTACTGGAAATGATCAAACGCAGAGAAAAATCAAAGAAAGAATTGTTACAATTAACAATAGAGGTGTTTGATACCAGGTACGCAAATAAATGCAGCCCCTAAAATACAGACTCTAGGCAAAATTGTTCAAAAGTTGATTCGAGTTAACCAGTGAATAGTAGTTGACTAAGTAACATTGAAAACCTCTGTCGTAAGGCTAAACAAAAATGATACCTTGTTTCTCCGCAGCGGCCGGGTCATTTTAGTAAAATATGATAAAATTTATAAACAGTTCATTTCTATAGCGGCCGGGTCTGTTGTGGTAAAATTGATCACGATTTTAAAAAAAGTAATGTATGGGGTAGATAGGCGGCCGGCCGGGTCAACATTTAAGCTGAGCAGAGCGGAGAAACAAGGTATCAATTTTTTTTAGCCTAAGCACAGCATATTATTTATTTGGTGGTTAACTTTGAAGCAACCTAATCTTGGAAGCTCTTAACAGGGTTCCTGCAAATCAGGAAATACCAGGAAATCTGAGGATTCTTGGTCTTAAACCTTCTGTAATTTCATGCATGAATGTTATGAAATGCGCCCATGTATTATGTTAATCATATTCACAGGTATCAACAGAAAGATTGGGATGGAAAATTGTTACAAGAAGCGTTGGCAAAACGTGATAAAATGCCTTCATTTCTACAAGCGATTCAAACTCAATACGCGCTCAGTCGAGAATGGACCAGCAGGGTACGTTATCAATTCATCAGTCGTATAATTGCATCTTCCATTGGCAGGGATTCGAACCTGTTGATGGTATGAACATCGCCTGATGAGCCCTGATAACATGCATAAGTGCAGTGCCTAGTTCGGCTCCTTCAAAAAGGGGTGTGGCTAATCAATCATGGGTTAGTGACTGGCGGAGTCTCTAGATGCCATCAGCAGTGTTCACGACATGGTTTAGAGGGGCGGCCACTCCTTTTCGTTTTTACATCCATCCCTCTCAAAATTAGCCACCCCTAATAAAATTAATATCTGCTGCCACTACCAGATATAGATCACACCAAAATTAAGCTAAAGTTTCTGCATTTTTGGACGTGGCTTAAAAACCTTGCTACTTAAACAGAAACGATGTCATATACACTTTACAATGGATGCAGCCTCTTTAAGATTATTTATACGGAGCAAACTAATCGGATTTGAATCCCTGTTGATGGAGGAAAGTAGAATTAGCGGGTCCACAGAATTCCGGTCGCGATATAGAATTACAAATGAAATTTTTTTCGTGTATTGATTTTTGCAGGAAGATACGACCAGTTATACGCATAGGAAAAAACGTGAATACAAAAAACGTAAACATAAACACACGACGCAATCGGTTTCATCGACAACTCAATTACCTCAGTATCAGGAGGTCGATGTGCTTCATACTGACGTCTATAGTTCAGATGATGAACCGTTATCACCTGTAAGTTACTATTCGTTATACCTCGTGAAAGCTGCAACCCTCAGCGGTCACTCCTGGAACTCTCGGGGAATCAGAAAAATCGATAAAAAAATCAGGCATTTGAATAAGATACCATTCGTTATCTCCAGGGAAAGCTGCAGCCCTCAGCGGTCACTCCTGGAACTCGCGGGGAATCAGAAAAATCGATAAAAAAAATCAGGCATTTGAATAAGATACCATTCGTTATCTCCAGGGAAAGCTGCAACCCTCAGCGAGTGCTCAAGAGAGGCCACTCTCCTGGATCACTTGCGGGAATCCGAAAAATCTAGAAAAAAATCTGGCATTTGAATAAGATACCATTCGTTATCTCCAGTGAAAGCTGCAGCCCTCAGCTCAGACTGGTCACTCTCCTGGAACACTTAAGGGAATCTAGAGAAAAATTAGGGATTTGAATGAGTTACCATTCGTTACACTTCGCGATAGCCACAGGGTCCCTAAGACTTCTTGATTGCTAATCTTAAAAAACTCTTTCAAAACAGAAAATGTTTTTAAAGCTGCTTGAAACTCCTTTGATTTGAGCAAAATGCCCAAAACTCTTTCAATTTTGAGAAATAGGCAGTTAGAAATGTTTGTCTAGTTTGCGCAGTAAACTGTGTCTAAATCGGTACAGTTCAGGCGCTTACCAAATGAGAGACCAAGTTAAGGAAGTGATAGAATGAAAATTTGGTTTCAAAACTACCGAATTGCCGGTTTACCGAGATAAACAATGCTGATTTAGGAGGAGTCTGCAGTAATTATGATATTCAAATGATACAGACGCTTCCTAGAAAAATTTTCTCCTTTAAAACTCTTAATATGCAGGACTGTCTGATCTGTAGGGCCCTTAGCCACAACCCATGAAGGCGAGGTGAATTCTTATTTGATGTATATGTTTTGTAGGCGATGTCTCCATCAGACCACGAGGATGAGAATGATCCCGATGGTATCTATGCATTTAAACGTAAAAAGGGATGTAGTTATCTTGCTGTAAGTAGTCAAATTTATTCTAACTCTATCGATCTGTAGCCTGCACCTGCGCAAGTTTCGATTGGTCTCGACTGATTCTGGAATTCTCTTTAATACACTCAGAATCAGTGATTCGACCTATAACTGATAGCATGTAAACTCAATAAAGCGACCGGTAGATAGTTCATAATCCGGAATACACTCTACCTATTCTGGAATATTGTAATCTGTGAACCGATAGAAGCGGCTCCTAGAATATATTCAATTGGAACCTGTCTAATTAATAAAATTAGTTAAATCTCGAAACTTTCAGATTAAGATAAACTTTGGTAGAAGTGACTCGTAGAGAAATTGTAATCGCGAATGAATTAAATGAAAACTTGCTATAATATTGTGATATGAGATCCAGTAATGATTTGTGTTTATATTTTTCAGCCTGTAACGGGTCGACAGGGTAATTGGCCGTGGTATAGTCGAGACAGCGGAGGACTAGGAGATAAACGTTATAGATTTACACTAGCGTCTCTACCGGGGTCACGTTGTATAGGTTACGCTCGACGGAGGGTCGGACGAGGTGGGAGGTAAGCGAGGCATCGTGAATTTCATTTCTTTCATTCGTCGTTTCACTCGAGAGCAAAATGCTTGATCCCTGACCCAAGACTTACGCCAGGTTTTGGTCGAGCAAAATTGCTTGATCCCTGACCCAAGACTTACGCCAGGTTTTGGTCGAGCAAAATTGCTTGATCCCTGACCCAAGACTTACGCCAGGTTTTGGTCGAGCAAAATTGCTTGATCCCTGACCCAAGACTTACGCCAGGTTTTGGTCGAGCAAAATTGCTTGATCCCTGACCCAAGACTTACGCCAGGTTTTGGTCGAGCT
Organism: Tubulanus polymorphus; assembly: GCF_964204645.1. Lineage (NCBI taxonomy): Eukaryota > Metazoa > Nemertea > Palaeonemertea > Tubulaniformes > Tubulanidae > Tubulanus > Tubulanus polymorphus. Next base: position 2,809,585 of record NC_134030.1, read on the forward strand.
ATTCAATAGAGTTTTCTTAGCTTCTTTCTTAATCACTGTGACTGATCATCATTAGAGTGACTAATTTTCTGGCACAAGTGTCTCGCACCATAGTTTATCATAGCCACCTGGCATGCTTTGGTTCCCACAGTACCGCGGAATCAGGAATAACAAGAATTTCATACTAATCCGTGATGGTTTGGCAATATTTAGGAAATTAGTTTTACACGCCATATGTGGACAACTTATTATGGCATTTTTTCTTGAAAATCTCTTGATCAACCAGTTGCCACTAAAATGTAGACATCGGTGGAGTATGTCGGTGAAGGACCAATTTCCATTTGGCAAAATTGAAAAATCACCCATGAAATGATTGGGAATTTTTATGTGTGAAATACTTAGGAATTTAGAATTCATGTATATGGTGGAAACCTTCGACATATAGTTTCGTTTGCCGGATTAAACGCGAGTGTGACTTAGGGAAAACACCCAAGAAATAGTTAGGAATTTTGATACGTGAAATAGTAGTTCAGAATTTAGAATTCATGTATATGGTGGAAACCGTGGACGCTTAGTTTGGGTTTCGTTTGCCAGATTTAATGCGAGTGTGACTTCGGGAAAACACCCATGAAATAGTTAGGAATTTTGTTATGTGAAATAGTAGTTCAGAATTTAGAATTCATGTAACTGGTGGAAACCTTCGACATGTAGTTTCATTTGCCGGATTAAACGCGAGTGTGTCTTTGGGAAGATTGAAAAATCACCCATGAAATAAAAAGAATTTTGATGTGTGAAATTCTTGGAAATTTTGAAGTTATGTTAGTAACGGATGGGAACCGCGGACACGTAGTTCAATAAGCCGGATTATAAACGAGAGTGTGATTGATTGTGTTTGTATTTGTAGGATAATCATTGATCGACAGTCAACACCGTGGGATGATGAATTACACGATCTCGATTTATATAATAATTGTAAATATTCTACGGGTGAATCAACTGAATTATCAAACTACCTCAAAGACAACAAATGGTACGTATTAAACCCCTAACTAACCCCCAACGAGCTCTCGATCCTTAGATTGAATACCAGGTGGCCGCCGACCTGGAAAACCTGGAAAATTCAGGGAATCAGAAAGAAACAGGGACAACACAGGAAATTTGACCGATTTTACATTAAGAACTTGGAAATTTTGGATAATGCTAAATTGTCGACCACATGTTTCTTTATCAATGTTCAGTGATTCAATGAAAAATGAATGAATTTTAAACCCGGGAATCTGTCTTATTCATTCAGAAGATTTGGTGTAATCAATTAGGGAAACTCATCGAATTTGTGAATGGCCAGATAGTGGCCACCGTGGATTAGCTATTTATTAAAAATGATGTGTTTGATTCAGGTTACACTATAGACCACGGACACCGCCGGACGACCTAGACGACGATCTGACCGTACGACCGCTATCGCCACCTATAACACCGGATTACAGCGTGTTCGAGCAGTATCGTACGCATCAGGAACAGCTATACGAGATGAAACGCGAGCAGGAGGATCAAATATTACGTTACGAAACGTCGGACATCGATTCGTCGATCGATTTAGAACATTCGTTCTCGTCTCAACCGACGTCGAGATTCACGTTAGATTCCGCGTCTGCTCAGTTCGCTGCGTCTGCCGTTATTAATCAGCAGTTACTGCTGCAGACGACATCCGTTACTACGACTACGACTACAACAGCTGCGTCTTCGTCATCTCTTTTATCGTCTTCGTTCTCTTCGTCGTCGACTCCTTCATTGTCTCTCGGTGCTAATACTATCATAAGCGGAGCTCTGCTTTCGAATGGAACGGATTTAGATTGTGAGTACTGAATGTTTGACAGGGTTTTTTGCTGAAATCCGGGGTTTTTTTCCCTGCAGGGAAAATCAGGGAATTCTTTTCTTGAAATGTCAGGGAATTAAAATTTTTGGTGTCTTGTTTGTCTTGCTGGTGACGAGTAGTGGCACAACGAGGAACCTCTTGATTAGAAACGGCCCTCACTGAGGATATCTTAGAATCAAGTTGGGGAAATTGGGGTGAATGGTCAGGGGAATATCTGTGAATTTTGGGTGTCCTGGTTTGAAAAAAACGGTCAAATTCGCTTAGATTGTTACTCAACTAGTTCTGAGTCTCAATTTGTATTTCAAATTTAGGTTGTTATTTGGATGAAATATAGGGATTTGTCCAGTTTGGGTGAAGATCGTCAAAATAACCAGATATTTGAAATATTGTTTGTGTTTATTGAGTTTTATCTGTTGTAGGTAATAAAAACAGTGCATTTTCTACGTCGCCGGCGGCAACCGTTCTACAATTAAACTATCCACCGCCTTCCACCGGTGCCAACAATAACAACACACTGATATCATCATCGTCATCGTCGTCATCGCAACAACAGTCATCATCATCATCAGTGTTATCATCAACGTCATCTTCACTCAAATTAGCAGTATCTACGCCATCAACGCATGTGTAAGTAATCCTGGGCCTAGTTTCATAGACTGAGTATCAAAGTTATCCCTGGGGGTAAATCCTCAATCTGGGTGACAACCACCATAGTAACAATGAGAAACCATAGTTATAAATGACGGACTTCAAAATATTCCTAGGGACTATTTTTCTTCATCATCTATGAAACCTAGCACTGGATCGATTTCCATGGCTGTGAGTTTGAGTAAACTCTTGAGTTAAAACCAGTAAGTACTTCAGCTCGAATGGACTTAGAGTTGTCTAATCGATTGTATATTTTTCAGTGACCCGTTATTGGAGTCGACTGCCGCGATGGTCAGCATCATGAAAGACAGTCCCGTGCCGATGGAGGTCACGTGACCGACCTTAACGATGCACATACACTCGGGATAATAATCAATATAATCAACACTAGGTACTGCTGCTGCTGCTGCTAGTGGTCATCACTTCTGAAAAAATAAAAACACAAGAGAGTGGAAATATACTGCGGGACAGTAGAAATCTGATCGGATAGTTTGATGGAGTAGGGAATGTGGTGTTGAAACAGACGCTACAATCTAGTCGCGCAGGTTACTGAGGTACAGGCGGAATGAAAATAGTTCTCTCAGGTACTGATAGGCGGCGCTCGCAGATAAGCTAGTTCTATATATGTACATGTGTGTGAGTGAGTATTGAAACATTCAGTCGTCCTACTACGACGACGAGGGTCTTGTTGTTAATTTATATCATACCGGCAATTGTTGTACCATACTAGGTAGGGCTCGTGTTACATTTAATGTACTGCAATATTGAACACCTCAGCGGCGCGAGAGATTTAGTCAGTACCAACGCAGGCAGTCGATATACGCAGTGGTCTCGTTAGCTAGGAATATCCAGGCCCGCTGTAATATACAGACAGGGCAGAGTTTCATAGATGCGGGTGGCAATTCTTATCCTAATCCTGTCAAAATTATCCGTGGCAACATTTTGAAATTTGTCAATTGTTGTTACCATGGGTGGTTGATACCCAGGGCCCAGTTTCACAAAAAAGTTAAACTCAAATTTTTGGTGTAATCGCCATTGGTTACTTCATGTTTTCGATGAGGACAACAATTTAAACTTAACCGTTTCAGGCTTAAACTTTTTTTGTGAAACCGGGCCCTGGTTGGGGATTTATAAGTATTTGTGATGCCCAGTCTATGAAACCGTGGCCCGGGAACTTAAGATTCTCTACAGATATTTGTACGAAGCCTACCGATGAGAACTGACTGATGATCAGCGCTTGGAGGTGTTCAGCACCGTTCAATAAACAACATTTTCATAAATGTGTAAAAAAAAATTCGAATCTTAATTTCGTTGATAAACGTGAATCAGTCATACGACGCACCGTGCGCTTGTAAAATAAATAAGTGTCTCGTCTATCAACATAATCTGCTGGTCGGTTACTTTACTTATTATGGGGTATTCGCAGTGCTACTGTGGCAATCGAGGATTCCACTTATGGCAGGCGAGGATCCGCCAGGTGTCGCTAGTGGATCGTCGGTCGTCCGCGTTCTTCTATATTTCAATCAAATCTAAATGAACTTTTCTCTTAAATGAATCAATTATTTACGAAAATTAAACCGATATCCGAGTAGAAGATTGAAAGTATTATATATTTGGTGGGTGCTGTGATAATATATTGATTCGGGAGTCTAAAAATCCAGTTCAAAGTTCATTGTAAGTTAACCAAGTTTGACACCGGACGACCTACTGCTGGTCACGCCATCTGGCGGGTTAGCTGGTTTTGCGTGTACCCCATTGTAATTTAAACTATTAATATCGGTAATTCAATGTCAGTGTGTTGTATCAATTGTGTATTTGAAATATTAGAATGTACATACGGTAAACAACATATGAACATCCCCCCCCCCCCGAACTCATTATAGTGGAACCTTCGTTACAACTACTTTAGAGATCACATCCGTAGTTGAAGCTTAGCTTTAAGATCAGTCTGAGCTCATTATGGTCGTATATATACGACAGTAAAACCTGCTTAATTCGGATCAATTTTATCAGGATTTGATTTAACCCATTCAGGACTATCACTATATTTAAGGGAAACTCCACATTCATCACAATACAGAATCAGCTCATTTCCAGTTAATTTGACAAGTTTGTATTACTAGTGCTTGTTATTTTGTAGCGAATAGTCATGGCTTTCATATGATATGATATAAGATTTGATGAGCTTCGAAAAATTTCTGTCAATTTTTGGAGTTTGTGCAACTTAGCCCAGCAGACCAGATAATTGGTTCGCTAAAGCTGATAGTTCGAAGGTTCCACTATTTGACACTAGTGTGAATTGTGGTCAAATATATTTGAAATAATGTCATTGTCGTTGATCACTTTGTTAAGTATTCGTCCAGTAGTAAATATATATATACATATATTTATAACATCAGTCAAACATCTTCAGGGTTCACACACACGCGGTGGTCAGGTCCAGTTCGGTCCAGTCCGGTCCGGTCCGGTCCGTATATTCGTGGTCTATCAATTGTTAATATCGTTTCAGAATTCGAAAGAAAAAAAAAATGTCTTCCAATAATATGAGTGATAAATATAAACAACACGAAAAACATCCTGAATCGATGCATTATTACATTGTATTATTAACTATTGTCCATTGAATGCTAAAAATGATCATCTTGAGCAGCATTGAATCTGCAGTCTGGAACTACCCACTCAGACTCGAGACATTTACGATTATTGTAGCGTGCAATCTGCGTAATTGCTATTTGAAAGTTAGCTGTCCAATGTCGCGTGATTATAGATTGTTTCAGATTATAAATGTCTCTACTGAAGTGTGGGCCATCAGCATATGAAAGTTTGGTGATAAAACGTCTAATGTCTGGAGTTTGTGGTTCATTTTCAATGAAAAATGCCTCTGGTGAAATCCTGAACACACACGAAGTGTGGACAATCAGAAAATGGAAGTGCATTGAATGTCTGAGGCGTGGTCCAGGCAGTTAATTCATACCTGCTTTTAGGATAAGGCCAAATTTTGTGCACATATTTGGTCAAATGACTACGTATTTTATAAAATGAATTTCAGCATGCATTGTAGTATCTGTAATAAATTGAATCGTTTTTTGTAAGGCAGCTATAACGAACTTCATATCATCCTCAATAACAACTCTTTACCTGTGCTAGTTTCATTAACGATAAGATAAAGGAGGTTATAGACAATCGGCGGTATTAAAAAAATGCAGAAAAAAAGAACGGAAAATTGTATTGTCGTCGTTAGCTCACGTTATCAATGCATGCATAGAACTGATGTTGTAAGAAGGTGTTTCATTAATTAACTATAACGTAGAAAGCACAAACACAAGTCGTATATCGTACCTGAATTATTACCAATTTCCTGATTAACTGTTCTAAATTATGATAATTAATGGATTTTGTTTTGAATCTCTTTGCGGCGATGATGCTATTTTGACCTGTTTCTGAGGCGTGTATATGTTAATGCATGGAATGTAACGTTTTCTTTTTCTCCAGGTCGTTAAACCCTGTAGGTGGGGATGGATCCGGCTTAAGTTCCTCGGAGTACTGCTAAGTCCAGTATCACGGCATCGCACAGCGCGATGCAGGCAATTTTTGAAAACCTTTTCGCCTCTAGATGCACCTGAGCATTTGTGGGCACGCCGAATTAAACTTTCCACATTTCCGAAAATGAGCTATGTTCATCCACGAGTACCTCTTAGGCAGTTATGGCAGTTGGTTGGATCCGCCCCTAGTTAGGTGTCTTCAGTGGGTCCCGATGTCTATACAGTCCTTTCTGAAAAACCATGGTTTATTTTAAGCAGGGATTCGGACGATTCTTTCGGGATTGTGAATTCAGTTCTTATTTTATAGTATAGATTCGAGTTTGATTTATCGAGGTTAAGCTGTGCAAAGTATAAAGTAAAAGTGACTGACACAAAATTTTGATGTACGTGGAATGTTTTAATGCGGATCTATTGAACCTGATTGCTCGTAGATTGAACTTGCTGTAATTATTTTCAGTCTTCATTGAACACTGTGTGCGTGCGTGTGTATAATACTGTGGCATCTGAGCAGGAGTAGATATATCGGTCGCGTTATAAAAATGAATGTATCTTTCGGTTCTGTGAAATGATTACTAGTTTTACTGTGATATAAATTGTGCTCGGCACAAACAAAAAACCACCAAAATAAATGAATAAATTTTATAAATAAAACGTTCTGTTTATAGTTTTTTGCTTTTCTTGTACGAGGAGATCGAATTTACGGACCAGTGAGTAATTTTTGATTTAGAAGAAAATACGGTGAATTCATGTTTTATTTATAAGGAGACTGTATTTATCCAATATCTGTATGTTAACACGGTCGCGGTAGCAGTTTTGTTGTCTAGAAGCGACTGGTGTCGGGTTTTAAGATAAGAAAAGATGATATACCTTTGTTCTGACTAGAATTGATAGAATAAGGATGTCTGAAATACATCATACACAGAAAAATACCATATACAGTAAAGACACTAAATAATTTAGAATAGATCATCAGGTGCTGCCACTATGAATAACATTGACGGTGAATATTTGAACTAACCCATCAGTGGCATAATCTTACTGCGGCATGCGAGTAATATGTTAGTTCACATATTCACCGCCAATGTAGAATGCTCAAATAATTACAAGTTCTTCTAACATTTACTCTGGTGAATAAAATGTGATTGGTACCGTACAATTTACACGAATGTTAAAACAACTATAAACTTAAATCACTGATATCATTGTTGATTATTTATTGAAAGAATGATTATCTAATGTTTTCTAAAGCTGGCCTGCAATTAGGTACAATTATAGCTTGCTAATAAAAATAATGATAATCAATGATAATGAAATAATAGTTTGATTTGTTAATCTTAGGCTTTCCTGAGTGAATTTGTAGGTTTTATCTCTAGTTTAATGCTTTTATGTTGAACTGTTTTTGCAATACAGATCATGTGTTTGTTCATGAGGAACTCATATATGATATTAAATTCCTTGAGTATTTGGCTTTTAGCAAGGTATAATAATTGCTATAAGAATATAACGACACACATGTTCATCATTCACGTTATATCCTCTTCAATTGTTTAGTTTAGTTTAGCTTATAGCAACTTTTTCAATGTTGCGGTTTTCAGTGGTTCATAAAATACCGATTTAATCAAGGTCCTGTCTAATATAGAGGAGCAGTTCCTTGATAAATGAGGAATATATGAACAGAGTTAATTAGTAAACTGTCCTAGTATACGTCCCATGGTTGGGCTGTTTTTGAAATAGAACCCAAATGTTAGAAGAACTTGTAATTATTTGAGCACTCACCTGGCATTTTGTATTAATTGTTTTAGAGGTACTCTGGAGAATAAAATCTGGTTGATACAATTTACACGAATGTAAAACAGTTATAAACTTAAAATTATCAATATCATTGTTGATTTTTTATTGATGATGTTATTTTGATGTTATTTTCAAAGCTGGAAGAAAAAACGTCAGAATACTTATTTCAAGCGGATTTATTATGTTTGAAAATCTTTGAGTTAAGAAGAGGCAAAGTTTGCAAATTTATATTTTTCTGATAAAAATAATGTCAATTAAAATGAAATTGAAGATGGATTTGTTAATCTTAAGCTTTTTAGAGTGAATTCGTAGTTTTATCTCTCAAGATTGATGCTTTTATGTTGAACTGTTTTTTCCTAAACATTTCACGTGTTTGTTCATGAGGAACTTATATGATAAATTCTTTGAGTATAATACCTGTCATTCAGCGGCGTATAATAGTTGTCATAGGAATAAAACGACATGTTCATCATCATGTTATAACTCTTCAATTGTTAAAAGTTTAGTTTATAGCAACTTTTTCACCGTTAGATTTCAGTGGTTCATGTGATAGCGATTTAATTAAGGTCCTATCGTAAAATAGAGTAGAGTTTGATAAATGAGGATGAACATTAGTAAATTGTCCTAGTTTTTAGTTTATACGTCCATTATGGTTGGTCTATTATGAAATACAGTCATCGTGGTTGAGGAACTTATCTGGATTTTCTATAATTGTTGTATGAAAATAAATATGATTCACGTTAAAACCTTTCAATCGTTTCATGAAGTTTTTAGCAATAATCAAAGGTTGATTCAAATGAAGCCCTTTGGGCTTGGCCCTGTTTGTTTATTTCATCGTTGTTTCTACCATGAGTTTTCTTCGAATAAATAATCTTTTCTGTGGTGACTCTTTCTCATATTCGAGAAGTTTGAATTGGTCAGTGTGGTCGATTTATGAATTTACAATGGTGAATCCTTTTTAGTCTGACACTAAACGCGGTATATCGTTCTCCTGTTCAAGAAGTAGAATTGGTCAGCGATGGTCAAACATAAATTTGCAATACGAATCGTCTGACACTAAAAGCGGTATATTGTTCTCATATTCGAGAAGTTTGAATTGGTCAGTGGTAGTCAGTGAAATGCTGCCGATCTTTTACCGTTGTGCTGGCTTTATTTTTCATTGCCTCGTTATTTTCAAATTTTTTTAAAGCCTCGGGAACAATACATTTTATTGAATTGTTCATTTTGGTACTTAGCGCAACCGATGATTTTTCAAGGTCGTTGAGCTGATTTGTTTATAAATTTTTTGAATGCTTTTATAGAATAGAATAATATAATTAGTATGGATCGTGTAATTGCATTAGTTGATATGGACTGTTTTTATGTTCAAGTTGAACAACGTTTGAATCCTCAATTGAAGGGTAAACCGTGCGCTGTCGTACAGTATAACCCTTGGAAAGGTGGAGGGTAAGAAAGGTCTTACTCTTTTAAGTCTTAAAAAACTCGAGAGCATAAGAAGGATTAATATATTAGGAAAGCTGTCATTTAAAATATCAAAAATCTAATCTTTGATACGAGCCTACGTGTAGTATCCCAGTATCTACATGACATACTAGAGGATGCAAGTTACTACACACACAGCCATCTCAAACTTCACAATTGCTCCAGTACAACTACTGTCTGTCACACCTACTCTCCGTAAGCAGTTTGACGCCTTATAGTCAGTGACCTGTTTGTGGTTTAGTTTCACGATCGGATATTTTCATCCGATTATAAAAAGCCTACCACCAACGATGTGGTAACCAAGTATTTGCCGCCCAGCAGGGACCAGTTGCTCAAAGGTTGGTTAAAGATAACCGGCCGTTAGATACCATAGATACAATGAAAATTCAATTGTCACCATATTAACTATCCGCTGGTTAACTCTAACCAACCTTTGAGCAACCGGCTCAGCAAAAATTAACCAACCTTGCGCTCTCCCCTACCCGTTGTTTTAACTTCAATATCGGATACTGCGACGTATTACTACAGATTACAGATTACAATTTATGAGAAACTAGTACTGTAGGGCCTGTCTATTTATTCCTGATGGATCAGTTATTTGTTATTTTCAGTATAATAGCAGTAGGTTATGAAGCACGTGCGTGCGGTGTTACTCGCAATATGAGAGGTGATGATGCTAAATCTGTATGTCCCGATATAAATCTCATCGCTGTTCCTCAAGTTCGCGGTAAAGCCGACCTTACAAAGTAATCAGCGTGAATTCAATTTCAACCTAGGGTTCAGTTTCATAAAGAAGTTACAGCTTAAAACAGTTAGATTTCGGACTGATAGTTTGCGTGTTTTGTGTTTTAGGTATCGCAACGCTGGAGCTGAAGTGATAGTTGTATTATCGCAGTTCTCGGCGTGCGTTGAAAGAGCAAGCGTTGATGAAGCTTATATCGATATCACGGACGAGGCTGAAATACGACTCAAATCTTTATCCGAAAATAACAAATCTCTCACCGGAAATATGCTTCCAAATACACACATCATCGGATATGATGACAAGCAAAAATGCCCTTCAGCTGGTAAAACTTTTTTAAGGTTATCAAAACAGGCTGTGGAGTGCCCAACTTTTTCCTGCCATTGTGTTTTCCCCACAAATTTAATGTAATTTTTGGTGAAAAAGTTGTTTTTTTCTAACAAATGACCATTCACATGAAGTCCAATATATTTTGATGGTTAAAGTGCCAGAAAATGATATCTGGAAGCATCATACCCAGAGTCTAAGTAAAACAGATTTCTCTTGCTTCGTGCATTATGAGCTATCTAAAATTTCTACCCTGCGCGTGTAAAATTTGATCCCTCCCCTCCACCTACTTTTTTCAAAAGGACCACTTGACAGCCTGATAGTAGGCCCTAATTCTATCAGTGAAGTTAGAAATGAATTCGAAGCTTTCATACTTTCAATTTCAGTTGAAGAAAGTGACGTGAGGCGACTCGGCGTCGAGTCGTGGTTGAGTGAATTAAACACGCACAATGAAGATCGTTATTACGATAAACTATTAACTACAGGTGGCGTGATAGTGGAAGAAATGAGACTAGCCGTCTACGAACAAACTGGATTTCGTTGTTCCGCCGGGGTCGCCCCGAATAAGGTACTTCATAAATGTAAAATCCCACAATTGTTGAAACACTAAAAAATTTAAAATACTAGAAATATTTCCTACCACCTTTCTTCACTCAAAAAAGATACCTCGTACAAAAGCCCTCAGGCTAGTTTCTCAAAAGTTGGTTCTAGTTGTGGTGGATAGTTTACATATGTAGTGATGAAATTCTGTTAATACCATGAAAAATCATCTTTCAAGCAACTGACCTTTTCCGAGTTTTAATTGCCGAGGAAGGATATTTCAAACATATTTTTTTGTGGATTTCAATCTGTTTTAGATGCTGGCTAAACTAGTGTGCGGTTTACACAAACCAAATAAACAATCTGTACTTCCGCAAATATCAGTCGCAGGACTTTTCAACTCAACTCCAGTCAGAAAAGTGTAAGTAAAGGATTTATGCCGACTCGAATGGAACGTGCGAGTTGCTGAGAGTTATCACGGTTCTTTGATTACTATTTCCAGGCGTAATCTCGGTGGTAAACTGGGTCTTAGTATCGTTGAACAGCTAGGCTGCGAAACAATGGCGGATCTCACTAGAATATCACAACTGCATCTGGAGAGTGTATTCGGAGAGAAAACTGGGTAAGATTCAAATTACAATCAAACATCTTTAAAATGCCAGTCCTCACATTCTTCTGAGTAAAAAGGTACCGAATTCAATGGAATACCATTCTTGATTGCGCTGAATATGCAATAATGCCATATTTTCTTGGTAACGATGACTTTGTACTATAAGACATTAGAAAGAAATACCAAATTTAGACTTGTTGCTGAATTTGTTGTATTTGAAGTTGCTGGTTGTACGCCGTTAGTCGTGGAATCGATACGGACCCGGTGAACCCGAGACAATTACCGAAATCAATCGGATGCAGTAAAAACTTCCAGGGAAAAGCTCAACTCGACACCAAAACTAAGGTAAGAATTGAAAAAGCATTTCTGGAAATGATTTGAATAACAATACAAAGGAATTATACAGTTTGTGTAACTGATTTGTAGGTGAAACATTGGCTTTTAGAATTAGCGACGGAATTGGAAGAAAGGCTTATCACAGACAGAGAAAAGGTATGACTCGATATAGATAAACTGTCAAGATATTTTCAATTCAATGCAGGTAACTTCATCATTTACAATTTTTTGTCGACATTTCAGAATAAAAGGAAAGCTCAAACTATGACTGTGTCGATTCGGAATCGGAATTGCAGTAAAGTGTTAAGTGTTGTATCGCGATCTTGTTCTATCGTCACGTACGATAAAAGAGTTTTCGCCGATACAGCGTTCATACTTCTAAAAGAGTTTAATACGAGTCACGATGAACAGTGGTACGTGTCGGGTTCATTCATATTCATATACACTGAAACATTGTTTTTAATATACTATGTAGTAGAAGCCTGTATGCTTTAGACGTGAAGAACAAAATAGAAGTCACTATATACAAATTCGAAAGATTTAAACACGATTTTAGAATCAAGAATGACAATCCAAAATTGAAAGACCCACAGTTTCGGCTCTCTCCCTATCCCTGTCTCAATCCCAGCTATCCCTCTCCCTTTACTTCTCTCCCTGCTATCCCTCTCCCTTTACTTCTCTCCCTGCTATCCCTCTCCCTCTCTATTGAGACCTCTCTATCTGTCGGGTGTGGTGGTCTCTTAGAGTCTGAAATGTCGTCTTTAAATTTTGGATTCGGAATTCTTATTTGTTTTAGGCTCTTACAGTTGTATGAAGTGGGTCTTTTAATCGTATCATATAGTGCGCAGATTTTAATCAATCAATTTTACTATTTCAGGGCGCCTGCTTTAACATTACTCGGATTATCAGCGGGAAAATTCAAAGATGTAGAAACTTCGACTTCGGGACTCGTCAGTATCAGTAAATTCCTTTCACAGACACCGACAACTCCATCAACTCAGACTCAGCCTTCATCATCTCAACAACCGATCAAACGTTCAACTTTAACTTTATCAGAAATGTGGAGTCCCAATCAACAGCGCATCGATCAGAAACAAGAAAATACAACAGAAATCGATATCAGCGAATCAGAGGAATCTAGTTTCATCGATTGTAGCGAATCGTACGAATCAAAACAACTGAATCAATCAGAATCTATCAGATTCGCGACTAGTACTGCGCCTTCACGGATGGATACACGACAAAACGTATTAAATCCTGATGAGTGGTCATCTACAAACACTGTTCATTTAGAGGAGGCAAATAAACAACAAAATGAGAAAACACAACATAGTTTATCAGCTCAAAGACTGAATGCAGAAAATTCTCGTTCCGGATTAGAAAATTCGTTGAGTAACGATTCTACGGGTTTCTTCGGCAGGAAAATGAGAGCTTTGCGAGAAAATTGCGATTCGAACGCGAGCGTGACCAGCGCGCCGGGTAATTACAACGAAAGCAGCAACGAATCGGGATTCTTCGCTATGAAAATGAGAGAAATCATTTCGAAAACGAATCAGGAATCTTCGAACGATGAAAATTCAGTAGAATCTACGAATTCCGTTTTTGGCGCCAAGAATACGACAACGACTGATGACGGAAAACTTGATAAAACACAAGATTTGAAAAGTTCGACAAACGTGAAAAGGAAACAGGAGCAATCAAATAAAGACCAGATCAGAAATCAACAAACTCCACTTCATATTAATCATGAGGATAATGAATCTAGTGACGTTTTAAACAGAGAACAATCTCTCGAATCAACTGAAGAGATTGTCACTGAAAAGTTCGATAGTTCCGATTATATGATTTGTAAAACGTGTCGAAAAAACGTTCTCATCTGGAACATGCCCGAACATACGGATTATCACTACGCGATGGAAATTCAAAATCAGCCGACAGTTAGAACGACGGCGTCTGCCACCACCAGTAGCTCGTCGACTGTTAAACGAAAGTCTAACGACAGCTCCAGTCGTAAATCAAAGAAAACTAAATTATCGTCGAATAGTTGTATGTCTTTAGATCAGTTTTTTAAACCTAAGTGATGCAATATTCAATATACAATAGAATGTGCTTGCCTCGAATTTCAGTACTGATAAATTCAGAGCAGGAATGGGTCATTATAACAAGGAATTATAGTGAATTTGTCCAGGCCTCGGGATAATCTGAGGTAATCGAATTCAGGATAAAAGGAGTCTATACAAATGTAATGTAGTATTCTGTATGAAGGAACTCAGGGACTTTGTTAGGAAATATTTGAATGCTGTTTTTGTTACTGAATAAAAATCTATAAGCGAACATCACGGTCTTACCGCTTCATAGTAATGTGGAATCTACCGTAACTGGTACTGAAAGATTGTTCAAAACAACACAGATATTCTTACTGTGTTTTGTGCTATTGACATAAAGACAAAATAGTTAAGCAGAGAATGCAGAGAATGTGGGGATCAGAGACATGGTGAGACAGACTATTGGATAAGGGGTTCATTTGAAGTATCAGGAAAACAGACAATATACCTCATGTGATATACTAAAATCTAAGGAAAACTAATAAAATTAAAGAAAGGAGTTGAATATTTCAGATTTTATTCGTTAAGACATGGCCAACATTTGAAGTTTTACATCTTTTTCAATATACACAACAATCATTTACATAGATACAAACCGTTATTGTATATTTCTATAAATGAATGATATGTAGAACATTCTACGATTATCGAGTTCCGCCTCAGATTCATTAAAAATACCAGATAATTTTAACCCGTTTTAAGTATCCATACACTCGGAGATATCGCGTAGTTTGAGTATTTTAAAGCATTTTCGAACTGAAATATTCTTCATATTTACTAATGAAAGATTCATCTTCAAGCGTTAAGTGTGTGTATATTGAGGCCTTATAATAAATTACCCCGTAATGCTGACAGATTATTAAGAGAGAAATGAGCTGTTCATGAGCTGTCTGAATTGATACTCAATATTATGTTATACTTTGAAACGTAATATAGAAATTCTAATAAATGATGATAAAATATTGGCAAACGACAACAAACTGTACAAAGAAAGCACCGGCTTATTGCAATATTCTAGATATTCTATAATACTACAGTTCGTCGTAAGGTATTTTTAATATATATAATACAACTATAATATACTCTATAGAAAACATAAATAATACTCAACAACAGGAATTCTATTAACAGTAACAATTTACGTGAGATGCATCTTAACCCTTTCAGTGCGTCTACACCGCAGTGCGGTGTATAAATCAGTGATGGATTTTGCTAGTACACCGCACTGCGGTGTATTGATGTAATTAGTAATTTGTAATTATCTCTATTGAAAAATGGCAGAAAGTGTCAAACGGTGAAATACTAGTAACTAACGATACACCGCACTGCGGTGTATACGCACTATAGTGGCATTCCCATTGTTCAACACACTAGGGTGGAATTTTTCAGAATTTTCAAATTTTCTCCAGCACTATAGGGTATTAATTAGTCAGCACTGAAAGGGTTAAAATAATACCTCGAACCGAGTAACTGATGAGTATTCACCATGAATCACATGAATCCTAACATTAAAGACTCCTTTTAATTTGAAGACTGACGGTTAATACATTCTTCATGAAACACAGGAATCTCTATTCACTCTTTTAGTTTCATAGACGAGACGATAGCGGTTAATTCCTCGGTTAATGTTTCGTATCTGTAAGCTATTCGTACGTCTGGAACGTTCGTTCTCTGTATGTCGTTACCCGCGATACCTTCATTCGTGTAATTTGGACCGATCCAATGCTGTTTTACCTATCAATTAATGAGACATACCGGTACATTTTTCACCTTCAAAATTAAACACATGTTTAACATATTTTTCAAAAGATTCTCGAAAGGAGCGGGCACGTAATTCTAAAAGGACATCAAAATTTTCAGTTCCCTCCCATGGATGCTTAGTACTTTATGAATGACCTCAAAATTGCGCTTGTTGAAAAATCTTAAATTTAATTGTTCGTTTTTTACCCTCCTTCAATCTCTGTATTACAGCCTGTCATATGCTTTCCGTGAAATATATTTGAACTTGAACTTCAAGAAGAATAAATTGTCGTACCTCGTGTTCAAATCCACTCATTAAAACACTGTTACGTGCAAGTTCACTCATATCAGTCGGGGTTAGTTTCCATACTTGAGCGGCTATACTGTACTCTTCCATTAGAGGTTCCTGAAATTACATACATTCATCATCAGTATTTAGTTTTGCTATCAGGATCAGGGTGGATTTAGAAGGTAGCACAGATTAGACAAGAAGATACACAATATGATGGTAACGAGAGAAATCCCACAATAACGAAACCAAGATCGAAAAATTCTATATCAGAATGATTATATTTGAGGAGCGACGTTTCGGCTAACAACTGTTAGCCATCATCGGGCAGTACACCTGATGATGGCAGTTGTTAGCCGAAACGTCGCTCCTCAAATACAATCATTCTGATATAGAATTTTTCAATTTTGGCTTTGTTATTGTGGGATTTCTCTCGGTAGCACAGATGCATGTACTACCTAAATACTTTACTTAGAAATTCATTTGTATATTATTGAATATAGATTTATAAGATATAGAATTACTGATGTTGTGTGCAGATCAAAAACTTTAAATCAGTCCTTGTATAATTTTAATTCACTTACCAAATTAAAGGAAACTTAATAAGTCCCCTTATTAGTGCATTAGTTAACGTTGGCTAATTTATTGGAATTGGTTTTAGTGTTACTTTAGCAATCAAAAACTTTAAAGCAGTCCTAGAGTAATTAGCTAGAATTAGTTCACTTTGTCTAATTAATTTGAAGTAAATATCTGTGTTACTTTAAGATTAAAAAGATTTAATTTGGGGGGCAATTGTCCGGGTTGCAGTTGTCCGGGGGCAATTGTCCTGATACCTGTAGAAACAGATATTTACCTTAGTGAAATGAAACTGTAACGGATCGTCAGTAGATAGAGATACTAGTAACCCTCGCGCGAGATATTCCGGCAACGGATTACGATGATAGTTGAGAAACAATGAGTTATTACTGAGCGGCGACATGGCCATTCCAACTTGAGCGAGATAATATAAATACTGTAAAACTGGCACCTGAAACATACATCGTTTAACGATTAAATTCATACCGGTCGATTCAAGGAGCGTGTAACGAACACTAGATAAGGATACCTTTCTAAGTAGAAGTCCGTGTGAAATGTTTTCAGCCACCATAAATCCGGTCACTAGATGATGCACTGGTCCGGCCTCACCGCAGTGAGGACGTAGATTTAATAGATTCATACCACGTTCCCTGTTAATTAAACACACAAAACCTTTAAAAATCTTCCAAGAATATATAGAGGTCGCTTACGTGATGTCTCCAACCAGTGCTGGACGCTTGCCACCCATAACAACAACATGATAAGATTATCAGGGGATTTACAACCAATATGGCATCGTCAAGCCAAACGATCACATGCTGCAATATCTCAATTGATATGCAGTGACGTTGGAAGTGCAGCGACTACAGCGTCGAAAGCCACGGCAATAATTTCCTGAATGATGTTTTTTTTTCATTCTATACCGTGCAGTTAGCTCAGTTGGTTGAGTGGAGGACTGGGAACTGAGAGGTCCCTAGTTCGAAACCACCTCTGGGGTTGGCTGTCGAGACACATACATGGACTAAGCTCTGCTAACTTAGTCAGGTTGTGAGCCATAACAACCTATAAAAAGGCCCTGGCCGTCTCTTAAGACCCACTAGGGTTACACTGTAACTAATTGCAGTTGGGACGTACAACACTTTTAAAAACTTCTAAACGATACTATGTTCTTGACGAAATTGAAGTAAATTCGCCGCAGCAATATAGTCAAAACCTGTCAAAAATCGAGAATTGGTCACAGCAATCAAAAATTGCTTCCAACGTGGCTCATATGAAGATAACTTACTTTCTGAAGTGATTCAATACGGTTAGATTCGCGTACATATAGAATATATAGTAAGCGTACGGTGGAT
This sequence comes from Tubulanus polymorphus, assembly GCF_964204645.1. NCBI lineage: Eukaryota > Metazoa > Nemertea > Palaeonemertea > Tubulaniformes > Tubulanidae > Tubulanus > Tubulanus polymorphus. Next base: position 2,827,520 of record NC_134030.1, read on the forward strand.
TTTCATCGCTGGTCCAATTCTGCGGCAGAGGACTCGTTTTCTCGAACGAGGATAATTCAGGTTTTGATTCGTCGTCCACTGAATCCAAACCACTTACCTTCAAATATAGAATTAACATATTAATAGAGTTGTCGCTATTAAAGTGCAGCTCGAGTGGCCAAATTCTGACCAACCCTTATATTCAATTCGTACACTACGTATATCTGTGGTCGTATTGTGACGATAATATGTAGAAAATCCCAGACTGAATAATAACGGAAAATAATATAAAGTCTGAAAATGTTTCCTTGAACTGATAGTTTATTCAATGTTTCGACTATAATAATCATTGTCTAATAGTCCTCTAATAGTCTTCTAACAGTCATCTTATTTGTATGAAATGACTGTGGGATTTTCTACATATTATCAATGTATACACACTTTGTGAACGGCCTCCTTTTCGAGGCATCGATATCTAAAACTCTCTTAACCCTTTCAGTGCTGACTAATTAATACCCTATAGTGCTGGAGATGATTTGAAAATTTTAAAAATTTCCGCCCTAGTGTGTTGAACAACGGGAATACCACTATAGTGCGTCTACACTGCGGTGCGGTGTATCGTTTGTTACTAGTATTTCACTATGTTTGACACGTGCTGCCATTTTTCCAGAGAGATAACGACTAATCACTAATTAAATCAATACACCGCAGTGCGGTGTACTAGCAATCACTATCACTGATTTATACACCGCACTGCGGTGTAGACGCACTGAAAGGGTAAATAACTTACGTGGCGTAGGAATTTGTGTAATTCAGGATGACTGCTCGGGTCGTTCGTCACCTCGAACAACGGTTTAAACAGATTGTCGATTAATTCTTCGAAGTTTTTGACGATTTTATTGCTTTTATAAACGTCGCTGAAAACACGAAAGAGAACGAAAAATTTTGATCAATCGCTGCCGTCATTTTTTAAGTCTCATATTTCTAATCGAGGTCGCGAATGAAATTACGTACTAAAGCCTAGGTACTTGAATAAGCCATCTGACATTATCGGAATATACGTGATGTTCTATCGCCCATTTCGCCAGTTTGTCCCATTCATCTTTCGATCGTCCATAAATTGACAAACGCAGTTCAGCATTTTGATATTTGCTTTCTTCGAGATCGTTGAGTACTTCCTGAAAAAGAGCAGCGCATCTTTTTAGAAAACGTCCAAATATCGAACAGTCGAACAGGGTGGCGCCCTGACTATTCCCTGACATGCTAGTTGTTTTCCCTGACTTGATCCAATCTATTAACGCAGTCAAATATGTAAAACACAGAAATTGATTTTACGCGCGATCTAGAAATCTGAACAAATTACCCAGACTTTTCCCTGATTTTCAGCTTTTGTACAAAATTCTTTTTAGAAAAGAAAATTCCCCGACTTTTTTGTTTGATTTTCAGGCAAAACTGGCTCCAACCTGTTGAATTATCAAACAAAATAGACTCGTACTTACTTTCATTACTTGAGCAAAATATTTGCCACCAACATGATTGTCGGTTTTCATGAACACTTCCCTCAGCCTGCTCTCTCCGATCGGGTTGTATTTAGCGTTGAACTTGTCGAACCGATGAAATGTGTTTCTATCCTGTAACGAATTCAGTAAAATGTCAACGAATAATGATACATTCAAGTGAACTTGGGGAGCTGCAGGATGTAGCTTAAGTCAAAAGTGTACGAGCGGCGTGTATAGTTAGGTAATAAAGGACGCGTACTTCAAGACTGACTTATTAATACGGCACAGATTTTTAATGATGTCGCTGAATGGAAATAGATATAAATCTTACATTTGAAGGTCTTGTTGTTGATTATAGCATCGAGTTAAGCCTATACAGGACTCGTTTTACATTAAGACTCAATATGCAAAGCATACGCGATGCGAGCAACGATCATCTAAATTTGCTCTGATTTTTGCCTAACGTACATAATGAAAATTGCTTAATATAGTACGATAACCACACTCAAACGTGGTGAACAGATAATACGATAAAAACCCCAATATTTACAAATTAAAAGAAATCTAAAAACCTGACGATGATCTCTAGGGCGAGATCGAAACGTCGTGTTTTTACATCTAAGATTGTTTCAATAAATAAATTCTCGAATATAGATTTCTTTTAATTTGTAAGTAGTGGGCTTTTTATCGTATCTGCTTAATTTATTTTTTCAATATGTTGATACTTACGGCGTGAACGTCTAACATATCAACGCTGAGATCATACGCGGAAAGATTCATCTCATCAAACACTTGACTCAATGATAACTCTTTACCGGTCTGTTTATCTTTCACTGCCATATCATCGCAGTGAACTTTCAACATCTTCTTGATGAATCGTAGTAAATGTTTTTGATTCATCGCTGATGACGCGTGAATGTGAGTATCCACCTGAAAGAACATCGCTATAGATACTATTGGTCCTCTAGTTTTATAGCTACTCTATACAGAAATCTTCTATTTGAGTAACACAGAACTAACACTGGCAACACTGAACTCTAATTGAGCTATCGACAAAGATGATACTAAAACTACCGGTATATATCTCACAGATTTGGGGATAGTTTTCTAGATGCAGTAGACTCTGCTTTAGTCAGTCGTAGCTCGAGTGCTGTAGATATTTCACTAAGTTTGGAATCAGAGAACTGGGCGGTGTTGGGACTACTGTAAATATTTGACCAGATACTGAGTTCAGAAATAGGGAAATAGAGGACATTTTTAAACTGAAGAAGGGTGGTAGAAACCACCTTCGAAATATTTCCAGTATTTCTAAATAAACCTTTTAAATTCATTAAATAATTGTGGGATTTTATACTCATTGTTTCATCACGGATAATTGTGATCTTACTGATACTGAGGTTTTTCGTGATAGATTTCGATAAAATACATCATCTTTAGCGGTGTGCCAAGTTAACCGGCACCGATTAAGGCGGAGTCTACTGTACTTAAATCTAATCAATTACTATTCACCTTTCTGATATTGTAGAAGTCTCTGTGTGGAACCTCTTTCTGTGCTGCTGATTCACGGAGCTCATTCAGTAATTGATGTAACTGAAACTTCGCTGACAGGTAACTTAATCTCCGATAGCAGAATGATTTCCTGTTGAGAAGAATAGATACTAATTCTGAGTTTTCCTGATACAATTCATATAAAGGCACATTGAAAATCATGTATGTGGGGTCCATTGCCTATGAGTCTATGAGTACGTTGCTTTATAGAGGCAAGGAATATGATGTAGTGAAGTTTTGCTACGTAGGATTTTCCCGATATTCAAGGACAATTCAGTCAGGAATTTCTCAAATTTAGCAGAGATATGAGGTCTTCAACAGGCCGGCCACTTTTATTTGCCTCGCTCTTTCCCTCGACTATTCCTTGACTTTTCTAAAGAAAAGAAAATTCCGTGACTCTTTCCTTGATTTCCAGGTTAGTGCCCCCACCCTGATGGATATAGAGAAGTTTTCAAGGAACCCCGAGTCATCAGTCTAGAAAGAGAAATATTTCTGATTCGACTCACAGAGGACCGTCCGTTGTGAAAGCCAGCAGCAAATTCTGATCGATAATAAATGCGTTTCGATCGATGTACGGAAAATCGATCGGATCGTCTGCTGAGAGGGCAGCACCGTTCTCGTAAATACGATATATTCCATCTTTAATCTTCAGTTTGTAGCCGGCTGATTCCGGTAGATCGCAGTAGAACGGATCGTTCGTCGATGGAGCATGTACTGGATGATCTGTAATCAAATATATTCAATCGTAATTACCACAAAAATCTTTTAATCGAATATTTTATCGCGCAAGTTTTTGCTTAATCAGCGAAAGCGTTAGTTTAGACAGCCGCATGCTTTCATCAGAGCGTAAAAAAAACAGTTTCAGAACATTATGAAAAATAACGTTTTTTTTGTTAGTTCATTAAAAACAAAACGCTAATCGCTAGAAATAAAATGTGAGTTGCTGATGCTAGGTAGATGATTAAACAAGTTAACAAAGATATCCCGGGGCAGTTGCTCAAAAGTTTGTTAAAGCGACAATAATTACCAGAGTGACAATTTGAAAAGCGTTGTCACTATGGTGTTTTTTCACTTTCAAGCACTGGAACCCTAAAGTCACAGACAATATGTGTGTCACATCTAATATTTGTGATACATTACAAGTCACCATTATACAGGCTACGCAGCTGTCAATCCGCTGCCTGTAACCATCACTCTCAGACAACACTATAACCGTATTTGATGGATGATTTTCTAATCCCAGCGAGGGCGAATCTAGGGTCTGATTTAGGGAATGGTGCACCCCCAAAATAGGGCATATTAAAAGGGCACCCGAAAGGTTAGCTCAGAAAACATGAACAATATGAACATTTTTTGGAAATACTAAGAAGCTTATGAATTCAAGCTTTTTTAGGTATAATCTTAATTTTTCATTTTCCCATAAAATTTCAGGGTAACCTTTTTTACCTTTTTACAAGGAGATTGTGTGTACCCCTTGCACCCTGCCCTTGGATCCGCCCCTGACAGCCTATATAGCTGGCCCAAGATGATCTGATTTTCCACGCTTGGTGATGAAATTTCAGTGGGATGGAAACAAGAGAAGCGGCTGTTAGTCGACAGTCATAGTGTAGGAGGGTACAGGCAGCAGATTGACTACTGCATTAGTGATGGTAATACATTGCAAATATCACGCCTTTCGCTTAATAGTTAAATACTGAATAACTGATATTCAAGTTGTTGAAACAGTTCACACCGTGGTGGAAGGAATACAACTAGTAATGAAGCAGTCCAGTCACCTAGTAATAGCAGCAATAGATTCCAACCCGATTCAACATCAGATCTAAATCCCGGCGAGGCATCTCGCGGTCGGGTATACACAATGTGTTACGGGGGAGAATAACTCTGTAATGTTTTGTGTGTTTTAAAATCAGCCTATCATCAATCAAATCTACCTCTGATGGATTGTTTTTCCAAGTCCGGAATTTTATCTTCAAAAAAACAACAACAACAAAAAGAAAATAACACAAAAAAGATAATATACGATGCAAGCAATAAAGGAAGCTGTTTGCTGTTTATTCACAGACAGCGCTCATATTGAATGTAGCTGCACATTAAGGTTTCAGCTTCATTTTCTAATGAAACGAAGATATCGTTTTCTGTTGAAACCAAAGTTAACCTTTAATGAGTAAAATCTTAGTAGACGCAGCATCCTCCCTTGGCAGAGATTCGAACCTGATGTCATCGTGAGACTTTGCCACGGCACAAAACCCCGCCTGATCAGCCACAGCACACGTTCATGCGCAGCTTAGTTGTACAAAGACGTGGAGCGCCAATCCAGATTGCCTGGTTGGGTTTTGCACCGCGACAGAATCTTGTGATGCCATCAGGTTTGAATCCCTGCCGAGGGAGGATGTACACTACTATAGATGCTGTACGCATATAACTTTCTATATACCATTTTCTTAATGAACTAATTTGCTTAATAGACAATGAAATAAATCTATGTTCTAAGATCATGATTTTGTTCAACATCGATATGTGTCACTATTTGACCAGATTTGACCTCAATTTACATCAGGGACCAAAACGCCGCCCTTTCATTCTTGGACCACTCACCCTCGACACTTTTCTTCGCCGTGACGTCGTTATTCTCACCGGCTCCGCCGAGGTAACCTTCGTTTTCGAGACTTTGCAGAAATCTCGACGTCGTTTTCGGGAAAGACTGTAACGCTAACGTCATATACTTCTCACGGATTACGAGAGCTTTGATTAAATCTTCCGACGCTTCTTTAAGATCTTCGAGCGGTACCTTTAATTTCAATTAAATAACATCATTTAATTTCATACATTAAATGTAGGGTACACAAATTCCCTGACTTTCCCTGATTTCCAGGTAAGATGCTGCACCTGGTTTTCTTTTTGAAATATATCATTAATGAATACAGATAGGGAAGGTCCACTGTGAACCTTGAGGTTCTCATAGAAAACCGGTAACATCTTGCAATTTGACATCTTAATGTTATATTTGAATTATATTCAATGATTGAAACAGCTGCCGATACCTTCGCTCAGTGGTATCGACAACAAGTCGAAACGTTCAAATAAAGTCCCTCAATTGACAAAAAATCATCCCTTATTTTCTAAAAGTTTCGCGATTTATTGACTTGTGCACAGGACAGTTGTGCATCATCTTGTATCGAAAAACTGTTTAAAATTTTCTCCAGACCCCGGCTTTGATTTGCACACCCCCGACCCCGAGGTCATATAGATCAGTCGCTGGTACACGTAGATACACGTACCCCACTGGCGTGTTCTCCACTGATACTGATACGTTGAAAATTAGGTATCAATTCATCGTCTTCATCATCAAATTCCATCGAGGACGACACCCGCACTTCATCATTGTGTAACGACCTACAATCACATTAACAATCGTCAATCAGCAGGAAAATATCTCTATAGAAAACATGCAACAACAAAACAACCTGGAGATACAAACATCAACTCAAATGATACAAAATACTGAAATCACAGGGGCCTGACAACTTTATTTACTCCCAGTGGTATCCTAGGTACGACATATAATAACAGTACGGTACCAGTATCTAGGATACTGGGGCCGGTTGCATTGACTTAACAGTCTAAGACCAACTTAGTTCTATAACAACTTAAGACCAGTCTTAAGATTTAAGACCACTTTATTGGACTTAAGTCACGACTGTGCAACTGGCCTCTGGTCCTCCAAAATTGGTGTTAAATCTTAAGACTAGACTTCAGTTGTTAGATAAGCTATATAACTACGATCAATGCCATCAATGTGCACCTGATCTGCAGGGGGTTTATAGCTGTGTCAGACCCATGTGGCTGAAATAGCAAAATAAAGATACAGAGTTTCCTAACAATCCAGGGCCCAGTTGCACAGTTGTGACTTAAGTACAAAAGTAGTCTTAAATCTTAAGACTGGTCTTCAGTTGTTAGATTGGCTACAGAACTAAGTTGGTCTTAGACTGGTCTTAAGTTTAAGCCATGACTATGCAACTGGCCCCCGGACCCAGTTCCACAGTTCAGAGTTCATTCATTGAAAGTGAACTAATTTCAACTCTGACTGTGAGACTGGATCCAATTCTAAGGTGGTGGCCCTGGGAAAGGGAGAGGGAACATCTTACAGTCAAACTCGCTTAAGTTGTCATAGCAAGGACGATCATTATGTCAATGACTTATCCAAATTGGGACTGAAAATAATGAAGACTTTACTGATGACGACTAAACCCGAGATTGACTGTAGTTGATGCAGAGTGAGTACTCACTTGTTACCGGTAAACGACGGACTGATACAAGAATAAAAAGGCAATAGAAGTAAACTGGAGGAGGAATCTCTGTGGAAATATCGCGGCATAATTCAACCACAGCCGTCAATGATAGTAGAATGTGTGAACGGAATGTGGAGTAATACATGTAATATACCGGTATCATCATATCTGATTACTAAACACAGGAAATATATACACGTAATATGAGCTTATTAATCAACATACCAATAATCATAATCAACTAATCACCAAATAAGCAACTTTCAAATCAAAAGCAGTTAAATTTAACATGCGATATAGTCTGCGTATTCAATAGCCATAAACTGGGGGAGGGGGGCAATCTGGCCCTAGTCAAACTAGCGCTGGATCAGGACCGAGACAAATTTGGTCCGCGTTTAATCAGAGAGCGCATTCACATGTAAATCACTCGCTCATTACAAAAATGCTATCAAAATGATGCTGCGGCAAGTGAGGTGAATCACTTCCACAACCAATAAGCGTCCTCACGGAATAATGTGATGCATGCTAAAATTTGGCACAGGCATGGTGCCAAATTTTTGTTAGCTTAATAGTATTTCTATGAATTTGGCATGTTAGAAAAGCGACATAAACAAAAAACACGCTACTTCTACTAGAAATAATGAAAAACAACTCGTTTAGACGAAGAAACTTGTAACATATTGCAGTGCATACCCTACGAGTGGTGACCCCTGGTGGGGAGGTAACATCTCACCAGACAGTGTACGCTTCCTAAAAACAAATCATAATTCTAAATCCCACGCGTTGTTACTCTACACATTTACGTGAAACTGACATTGATAATATTTCTGAAAAGAATGCGACATTTGATTATACAATCTGAAAACGAATACAGGAACCTTCAACTTGAAAGCGTAAAATACCGACCGCCATATTGTTATTCGCCATAGATTCATGACTGTCAAATTGAAGAAAAACCAACAATCCAAAGTAAAACTAAAAAAGCACTTTCGTGTTTATAGTTATAATTGATATCTTAGAAAATAAAAATTGTTTTTGAAAATGGCACATAACAATTGAAGCGATTTTTCAAAAATCTTCTTTAAAGTTTTACTTCATATAGAAGTTTTTTTCTTCTAAAAACTTGAGGTAGCCGCATTGATGTGACTGAGTTATAGACAAGACTAACACGGATTGTATTCGTTATACATTGAATAAAATATTCAATTTAAAAGCAGCTGATTTAAATATCGAAGCGAGATAAGATAACGCAATCAGTCAATTATCTCCAAGTTTAAGCTCCAGCTAATTCTATAACATATATAGTATCTATAAGAGCTCGATAGGAAGGAGTCAGTTCCAGTGTGTCATATCAGAGATATCATTACACTGTCCGGCAGGTTTTGAACGTGTTCGTTTCAACCAGAAAACACTCTACCTATTTCTACCTATTCTGGAATAGTAAGAAGCTAGTGAATTTGTAATCTGGAATCGGAATGCATTCAATCGAAACCTGCCTCATATCATGTCTTTCAACCGAAATTGATAAATTTTCAATCTATTCGACCTCAAGACTTTGTGGAACCGACTCCGCTTGAGAACATTGAACATGCTAAATCCACATCAATCATGCATACTTTTTATAAATGATACTCTGGGGTATTAAACTATAAGGGAAGGGATGGGGAAAGTGAGGGTCGTGAATTTCAAATACAAATCATCGATTCAGTAATTGACCCAGCAGTTTTCTGATAAAGCAGACGCCTTTAACAAATAAAAACAAATATAAAAGTATAAAATAGTTCGGTAGCCGATTGATAAAACATAAACAGTCTATTTCAGTGGACAGTTCCTGAATCTTAGATAGACGAATGAATCTTAATCAGTTTCATCTCAAGAGTCTGGAAAACTGTCGAACTGAACACTCGGATATTAACAAAAAAATAGACAAAAATTACTGATATACGATAAATAGATATGGATAGACGATGACAACCAGCAGATATATAGAGTACATACTCATTAAAATTGAGCGTGCAGCTCATACGTGTCGGAGATGAGGATAATTCATTCGATAGCAATTCACTAAAATAAATTCATTCATAACACAATTATAGATTAAAACATCTCTTCTACTTAAGACAGTAACAGGGACTAGAGGGACGGGGTGGACGGTTTCATTTAAAGGGCAGTTATTAGAAAAAATGGTAAATTCCGTAAAGCCAAAAAAGGCCCTTCACGAGACGGAATCCGCGCCATTATCCAAAGTCCGTTTGGACATTAGAGGCCCTCTTCTAAAGATATGGGAGGTCCATGCGCGTACATGGAAAGGTTGAGGTCTTTGGTAAATCAGACACCTGATCACTTAGCTTCATGTACCAAAAACAATTTTCGATCAATATCTATGAATTCAATTTACATAGGTACATGAAACTAGGATTACAGGTTTATATTAATTAGAATGATTAGATTAGATTGTGATATGATATATTCCAACACCATGCATTAATAAACACGCCCCCACACCATATAGACCTATCAGCAAACCTTTGATTATAAACCCATTGATTGTACAGTATAACTTGCATTTAGGCAGAAATTCGGACTGGTCAAACGTAATTTCTAGGTCTGGAACAGTTCATTTTCCTATAAAAAATCTCTCTCTAAGCTTGATTTTATAAATTGGATACTTGTTGGATAACTACTTCATCTCTAAAAGTATGAAAAAATGGAAACTACATTAAAAACTCTATTGTTTCAAACGAAAAATACCTCAGACCTATGACAAGTATGACATAGGTAGACCTATGATCCGATGGCTAAAACTTTCTTGGTGCAGAGTTTGTTCAATTTGTATTTCTATTTCCTGTAAGTCGTTTTTTTTTAGTAAATATCCCTTAATCCGAATTATGCCGAATTAAGTCGGAATTTTTCTAAGACAGATGTATTTTGCCAGTAGGCCTACCAAATTTTCCAACTCGTGCAAGTTTTACCGTCTATTTTGAAGGTTTCTACCCGAAACACCACAGCCACGGGTTTATTTCTATTAGAAATGATGTTTATGATTATATAATTAATAGGAGATGCCGCATTCGATAATTTCAGAAGAAAGTTAAAATTTCACCAAACCTTCGCGAAACATCGGATGAATAAAAGTTAGTTTGTATAGGGCTAAAACAACAAAGAAAATCACAGAAGTCATCAGTGCCGTATTATCATTACTATTATATTAATATCATGATTAATATCATTATCGAAAAAACAAAGCAGTTAATTTTCATCAAAACACATGTGAAATGATGAGTTTGTTGAGAGAACTAGCATATCTTAGACAAGGAGAATTCATTAGCATTGTCTATTTAAACAGCATCCTCCCACGGCAGGGATTCGAACCTGATGGCATCGCTACACTCAGCCACGGCACGAACCCCTGCCACAGTAGACCGGGTGCGCAGGTACATGCGCAGCTTTGCCGCGCGAAAACTTGCGGCACCAATCAGATTGCTCGTTGTATAATCGTTGAGATCAATTTCACGGAAGAACTTTAAATGGTAAAACCCGTGCTCAAATAAAATGGGATATCTGATTGGCTGATAATGACATCATCTAAGCTGCGCGTGTAGCTGCGCACTCTAGTGTGGCAGGGTTTCGTACCGTGGCAATCTCGATGCCATCAGGTTCGAATCCCTGCCGGGGGTGGATGTTTAAACAGAGGTACAATAGGAGACTAGATTATTTTCATCGCTTTATTTATCACAGTGAGAAAAATCTAAAGTCGAGTAAAAAGCAATTTTGGTCGTTGAAAATTGAATCCAACACGATTAGAATATAAAAAAGCTTCGATGTATAGTGGTCTCAGAAAACTTTAGAATTTCCTGCGTTCAATTGTGAAAATTTGTTTTCATTGTTGTATAAATTTTTCATCAGGATTCTTACAGATCAGGGTTCCTGAACAAAAGTTCCCCAATAATCATCTCACTGATATTCACCTGACCATTGACCAAAACATTATCTGATTAAATCATAAGATCTCTGCAGCGGGGGCCGTTGAGAGTTTTTTTGCGACTCGTAAAAAGTCCAGAATTCCCTGATCTGTAAGATTCACGGATTAAATGCTTTTCTAAAACTCGTTATAAATGTAGCGTTCTTACTTTTTGCTGATTTGTCGTTGAATCTGATGTCGACAATGTTCGATCTCTTCGATCGGATATTGAGGCATGTAATACGGTTCGCTGATCTCGTTCTGTTGTTGAGTCGACGAACGCTTGCGGAAAATCTCCGTCATTTCTTCGCTCTCTTTCTCGTCCATCATCATTCGCTTCGGGAATTTTATTCTGGTCGTCGGTGATTTTAAACACGTCGGACTCGTCGTCGTCGTCATCAACGAGTAATGATTCGTTTGATCCTCGCCCGAATCGTCACGATGAATTCCTACCGATAATCGCAACAATGAAATTAGTTGTCAGTGGCGGATTCAAGGGGTCAAATCCACCATCGATTTACGAATTCCCTAAGTTTTCCCTGATTTTTCCATGTTATCACAGAAAATTCCCTGGTTAAATCCCAAAGAATTTTCTAGATAAGAATGTTAGGCCTACAGTGTTGATAAAGAAACGCGCCGTCAATAACGCGTGCAAATTGCAGGTGTTTCGCAAAATTTATCAAATTCCTTCAATTTTTCCCTGATTTTTTTTCTAGATTTGTCTGATTATGCTGATTCTGTCAGACATGTCTTCAAAAAGACCGGAGTGACCATCACTACCTCCTGTATACTGCACATCCCACATAAGTCATAAGTCTAGATCGGTAAAAAGGCCTTATGCTACTGTAATTTTTTTCTTATTTTTAATACCCTCAACCCACTAAGCGCGACGCAGGGCCTTATAAGTGGGTTCGATGTTTCTTTTTCCCAATGGGGGAGAGACCAGAGAAGAACCTCCGACCAAGAAACTCTGTCGCCACCCGGGTTTGAACCCATAAACCCTGGATTGTCGGGAGACCAGTGACCGGCGGCTTAAACCACTCTGCCACTGCGCCTCTCATAACACACACTGGTCCTCCTACAGCTCTACACTGAGTTAAAGTAGTGAAGAGAGGTGCGGATCTGCACTTTTACCGTACATCATATTTCCTACATGTTATATAGGCAGTAATGCAGTACCGTATATGGTGCAATGATTGATTACAAAACAGTGTAATTTTTCTGATTAGTGATTAATTTAATAATAATAATGGAATGACTTTATTCACACCTGCTGGAAGATGAACATTCTCAAAAGACGACGCATTTGTCTCTCTTGTTGACATGTTGTTGAAAGCTTACAAAAATGTCAGACAAAAACTGTAACTATATTATACGGCGCACAAAACGAATACTTATTTTGACAGTTCGATAAATTAAACCCAACCCGGAAGTAAAATAGTGAAATCCGTATTCGTTGCAATCCGTTAGAACCAGGGATCTCATTGAATTGAATTGGTTAAATACCGGTGCAGACATCGTCAATCGAATCGATTGATGAAAAGCGATTGACGATTGACGATTAGCGAATGACGATTGACGACATCGGCGCAGGTATTCGGTAGGTTAAACGCAGTCGGCTGCAGTCTGACACATACTCGATGCAATCCGCTCGAGTCTGAAATAAGCCGCAACGCGGAAGTCTTCCGTCAAGTTGTCGTCGATTTATCGCGGATTTTGCCGTCAAAATGATCATTTACAGCGATCAAAACAATATCTACTCATTACCTGTATATATAGGAGTCAGTATCAGTGAGATAGCCGTCGATATTCGTGAAACAAAGCGAAACAGTGAGTAACATGTGGAACCATTCTCTTAGTCTGTGTGTATTCTGTTTAAATTATCTTCGTTTATCGTGTTTCATTTTCAGCGAACATTGTCCCGTATCTGCGTAAAGGCCAGTTACCAGTATTAGAGATTAGTCAAAATGAATATGTGTTTTCAGTGAATGCTGCCATCAGGTAAGCTTAACTAGGCTAATGCTTAAATAGAGGCTGTAGACTGACTCAGAATAAGAGAGAGTGAGGGTGTGAACTCTATTTAATCCCATATTTATATTTCAGATACTTGTTAAAACAAGCAAATAAAGATTTCGATGATTTGCAAATTGATTCCTGGTTAGAATGGCAAGCCACAAAATTACAGGTAAAATAGTTACAACTATTTTAAAGCTGGTTTTGATTGGTGGTTTCTACTGATTCGGGATTTTTTCTGTCGCGTTTGTTTCGACCGCAATTTGCTCTACTTATTCCACATTAGCATAATCTGTTAACTGATAGAAGCGGCCGGTTGAGATTTTGTAATCTGGAAATGATAATGCGCATATTGAAATATGATAAAAGTGTCCAATTGTCAAGTTTGTTTTTATTCATTTGTTATTTTCAGCCTTGTGTCATTGCTTACCTGATTCAAGCGATCGGTCACGGAAAGAACGACTCGTCTTTAGAAACGAAAGTGAAATCGTGTTTGAAATACTTGGAAAAGTCATTAAAAGGCACTTGCTTGGTGAAGGTGTGTGTGATAATACTTTGATAAATTGAACGTGTTGTACTGTATATTCTAACTGATTTTATAGGAAATTATACAAGATTTATGTGTTTGTTGTTCCAGGACACATTAAGTGCTGCTGATATAGTTGTGTGGAGTTCTGTTTATCCATTATTCTGTGAGAAATCACCTTTTAAAGGTAAACACAAAATGTTTATATCCTAGAATACTTCTATTTGTAGATATAAATTAGAATCTCACAATTGATGAAAGTTTTTTCCATACACATTTTTCTAAATCTGAGATTGTTAGGGAAAATCCTGAAACTCTGTCAGAAAATAATAAGCAATATTGTGGTGTTTACACTTAGCCTTACACATATACTGTTCTCTTTATAAATGACAGGTGCTGCCAGTGAGTTTCCTAAAGTCGCTGCCTGGTTTTCGAGTCTTCATGGCCAGAAATCATTTCAGGACGCTGCATTACGTGTGACCGGTGAAGAGGGTCTTAAATCCTGCAAGGTAATTACGCGAGGCCTTACATTGCCTCAATTGTAAGATTTCATGAAGGTTATATAAGTAAAACAGGTCGGAAATATTTCCTTTAGCTGATATTTGATTTGACTAAATCTTTATAGTCATCTTCAGAATACTAAAGTTGCAAAAAAATTATGAGATATAAATCCTGAATAAAAAGATACTCGAAGGCCTTTTTCGATTAGAAGTTTTTCTCAAATGGAAATCGCCTAATTTCAGGAATTTTTGCTGGCCCAGCCCGTGCCTGTATTAAATGATGGTATAATACCGATAGCATCAAGTAAACCTTCCAACAAATCAAACAAATCAGATTCGAAGACGAGCTCGTCAGCGACGCAACAACAGGATGTTCCGGCGTTACCTACAGTTACAGCTGAAGAGATAGAGAATGCTGAGAAAGCTTGGCTCGATGAGAAACTGCTGAAATCTCCTATCCAAGTCAAACATCCTAAGTATGAGTTATTGTAATGAGGTACCATCAATGCTGCTGTGGCAAGTGAGGATCCGTCAGGTTCGCTAGTGCGCTACGACATCCTCAGTAGAAAAATGGAACTTATGACTATTCGATGAGTTGTTTGCTGATATTTCATTTTGAAAGCCTGAAAATCAAAATTTCAGTGAAAATTAATCTTCACTGCAAATATTAATTTACCCAGTGTAGTGATGTGCACTGCTGGTACCTGAAAAATGGGTCGAGTCAGAGTCTCGATGCGATCTAGTTTGAATCTATGCGTATTTAACAGGTTCATATAGTAAACCTATGAATATTGATGTGATGTTTTTTTCTTATTCAGGAAACCAATGAAAGGTCAGAGGAATATATTGATAACTAGTGCCCTGCCGTATGTAAATAATGTTCCGCATTTAGGTAATATAATCGGTTGTGTTCTAAGCGGAGATGTTTTTTCGAGGTAATATATTTTCAAATTTCTTTTATTCTTGAATATAAAGAAACATTTAAAATTTGAAATCGAGTTATTATCATTTTCCGTGATTTGCTATTTTCAGATATTGTCGAATGCGTAATTATAACACGCTGTATATCAGCGGTACGGATGAATATGGAACTGCGACTGAAACGAAGGCCGTCGAGGAAGGTTTAACTCCGCAACAAATTTGCGATAAATACAACAAAATACACACGGAAATCTACGACTGGTTTAATTGTGATTTCGATCATTTCGGACGCACAACGACCGAATGGCAAACCAAGTATGTGTTCATTCGGTATTGTCTTGATGTAAATTACCACTGTAAAGATTGAAAATAGAGTCTGAAATGTGTCATTGAGCTGATGTTTTATTCAACATTTTGACTTTATCCTAATAGTCATCTTTGGGAATACTGAGTTAACACAAAATTATGGGATAAAGTTGCTAATTAAGCAAATAGAACCTAGGGGTGATATACAAACCAGTATGTTTCAAATTGTCTTCTTGTTACAGTTAACTCCATTTAACCTTAAGTTGATCATCTTGAATTAACTCTAACCGCCTTTGAATTTGCTTTGCACGTTTGAGAGAATTGATTGGTTCCATAGTCTCCTGGACCCAGTTCCACAGTTGTGAGTTAGAGTTAACTCTGAGGTTAAGTTAGTTCATTTTCAATGTTTTAACCCAGGGTAAAATCTTAACTCAGAACTGTGGAACTGGACCCAGTATATTTATTAATGCTGGTTGTTGAAAGCCGTATTTCATTGATGAGCTGCTGCTCTCTCGTTACAGAATTGCGCAAGACATCTTCTGGAAATTGCACGGTAAAGGTTACATATTGAAAGATGAAATCCAGCAGTTGAAATGTGAAAAGTGTGATAGGTAATTCATTCATTCAGAATCATTAATCTTTGATCTGAATTATGTATACTACTAGTATACAATTTTAGGAATACAATACTAGTACACTACTTATGTATATTACTAGTAGTTACCGACTGTTTTGTAGATATCTTGCCGATCGATTTGTGGAAGGAATCTGCCCGTTTTGCTCGTATGAAGACGCTCGCGGAGATCAATGCGATAAATGTGGGAAACTGATAAACGCTGTTGAACTACGTGAACCGAGGTGTAAAGTGTGCAATGAAAAACCAATCACTAAATCCACTGAGCATCTATTCCTAGATCTTCCCAAGGTACATTTTCAATTCCTCCTGTTACCGATTTCAAAGTTATCTCAGGATGGCCACTTACCTGGAATCAGATTGTTCTCTATCTGTTATTTGTCCTATTTCAGCTCGAACCCGAACTTTCTGATTATCTGGAGAAGTCGTGGAGCGAAGGTTTGTGGACGGCGAACGCTAAACTGATAACGAAGTCGTGGATACGAGACGGGTTAAAGCCACGATGTATTACTAGAGATCTGAAATGGGGAACACAGTGTCCACTGCAAGGATTTACTGATAAGGTTTGTCCGTTCACTTAAACATGGTTTCTCACAGTACAGAGAAATTGAGAAAAACTGTGAATTTTGAACTAATATTCCCAGTTTGGAAACGTTTTAGAATTTGAGAGATTTTCCTCCAATCAGGGAAACATTTGGATAATGCATTTAAATTTCATGTATTACATTTGCTAAGGGCAACTTTCTTCAGCGATTTTTCTTGATAATCACATTCATCCAGTCACTGCTAAAATGTTGAGTATAGTAGTATGGTGGTATCTGTTCACGTTTATGAAGGCCCCACCCCATTTTCCATTTGGGAAAATTGAAAAATCACTGATGAAATACTTGGGAAAAACTGGGGGGAAAAGAATTTGTATAACTGTGGGAACTATACCTTAAAAGTAATGTAATGTAATTTATTTCATCATCAATTATAATTACAAATAAGATTTATAACAAATAAGTAGATTGATGATGAGGGACCTGAACAGAGCCTTAAAGGCTGTACAATCACTAGGACGTTCAGGCCCCCTAGAGAAAAAAAAAAGAAGATTAATGGTAATGATAATAATAGTAATGCTAATGATAATATTAATAATATTTGAAATGATATTTATATTTGTAATTTGATGATTGTAGGTGTTCTACGTGTGGTTCGATGCTCCAATCGGATATCTATCAATCACTGCAAACTATATGGGAGAAGAGTGGATCGAATGGTGGAAGAATCCGGAAAATGTGGAACTATTTCAATTCATGGCTAAAGACAACGTACCGTTTCATAGCGTAATATTTCCATCGTCGCAGATTGGAACTCGCGATGGTTACACTGTCGTCAATCATTTATGCGCTACAGGTATATTGAACGTTGTATTGTTGAATCAGTAAGGGTCCTTGATTCCGTGAAAACTCCTCTAAATTAAAGAAATATTCATACGTACCTCAAATCTCATCTAAATTTGAGAAATTATCCCTTGAAACTCTTGAAAGTCAACGGATGTAATCAGTCTGAGTTGATAGTACTTTATTTCATGAAAGCTGATCTAAATTGAAAAAATTTATTTACAAATTACCTAAATTCTCTTTTGAATTTGTCCATGTATTTTAGTTAGTGACTACAATAAGTCAAATATCTATTTTTCATGGCCCCTTAATCAACAAGGCACTGATAGTGAACTCATAGTGAACCTCGTTGACATCTTTTCTTGTGAATACTCTTCAAATGCTGGAATAACAAAATCTGATGAACCCTGTCAATTAGTTGTGAATCTGTAGAATTTCGTTTTATTAATTGCAGAATATTTAAATTACGAAGATGGTAAATTTTCTAAAAGTCGTGGAGTTGGTGTATTCGGTAGTCACGCTAAAGACACCGGAATACCGGCGGATATTTGGAGGTTCTATTTGTTGTATGTGCGACCGGAGTCTCAGGACAGCGCGTTCTCCTGGGATGATTTCCTACTGAAAAACAACAGCGAATTGTTGAATAATCTCGGCAATTTTATCAACAGGTCAGTAATAGATCTAGAGAGCACACGCAAAAATTCAAGGAATGTTAGATGGTCATAGCTTATACATGCCTACCTGTCTTCTCTGTCTATCATCGGTAGCCCTTCTTCTACTCCTGCCATCCTGAATGTCAGTGTGTTTCACATCACCAAATCCTTGGTTCTGGTACTTGTTCCTGAGAGGTTGATGCCAATAACTTTTGATGTTTATCATGTTTTGATGGTGAAAGTACCAGTAAATGATATCTGAGGATATTTTATCCCGTAGTATAAGTGAAACAAGGAATTTGTGAGTTAATTCAAGAAATATTAGATCTGATTATTCTGGTTGCATTCAGGTCTTTGATGTTCGTCGATAACAATTTCAAAGGAGTGATTCCGGAGATTGTACTGACGCAGGAAGATAAGGAACTGTTGGCCGCTATCAACAGAGAACTGAACTCTTTCATTACTAACATGGAACAAGTACGGTAAGAGATGGAAGTGAGCTGAAGATTTGAGTAAACATAACTTTCCTAAATTTTTTTGTAACGAATGTTTGTACGAACGAATATTTCAGATTGAGAGACGGCATCAGAAATATGCTCACTATTTCACGCTACGGGAATCAGTATATACAGGCTAATAAACCGTGGGTGCTGATGAAAGGATCTGATACTGACAAGTAAGTTTTTAACGGGTATTTGTTCGATTTTACTCGAGAAAGCTTCAAGAAACGAGACCCAATTTTACGGTTGTGAGTTCAGATTTGACCACTTGAAATTACTGAAACTACTTAACATATATCTTACTATAACTCTATTACTATAGTGTAGAGCTGTAGGAGGACCAGTGTGTGTTATGAGAGGCGCAGTGGCCGTGTGGTTTAAGCCGCCGGTCACCGGTCTCTCGACAATCCAGGGTTTATGGGTTCAAACCCTGGTGGCGACAGAGTTTCTTGGTCGAAGGTTCTTCTCTGGTCTCTCCCCCATTGGCAAAAAGAAACATCAAACCTGCTTATGCCCTGTGTGGCGCTTAGCGGGTTAAATAAAAAAAACTAGTGTGTATTATAAATCACATGTAGCTGATTGAGATTTCTTATAATAATAAGTACATAGTTCAAGTCCAAGAATGTCGTCTAATTAGTATAATGATTGGAGTAACCACCTCAAATTTTGACATTTTCAATTCTTGAATACTCCTCAAAACTTTTCAATTCCGTAATGGCCGAGTAGTATGAACCATATCTAATATAGTCATATTCATTTTAACTTATAACTGCAGTTTTAACATCGATGTGTAATGATTGTTTATTATATTTTCACACTCACAGATGTAGAGCTGGTACAGTAATTGGTGTTGGTGCTAATATAACGTGTCTACTGATGACGTTAGTTCAGCCGTATATGCCCGCCATCAGTAAAACCATCCAGACTCAACTGAACGCTCCGAACTCACTGATTCCCGATCAGTTCACTTGTCTCTTAAAGAAAGGTCATAAAATTGGAAAAGTAAGATTTTATTCTTTGTTCGCCTTCAGAATATTGTTACAGCAGGGCTCAGTAGTTGTGCTACTGGAAAACAGGGAATTTTCTTTTCTTTGAAAAACTCAGGGAATTTTGTTAAAAGAAACTTTAAAGTTAAGGTAGCGAGATTGCACATAAAATCAAACAGTTTCGATCTATGTATTTGACTGTGTTAATTCAATGTATTCTTAGCAGAGTCAGGGAAAACAACGTTGTCGGACAATAGTCAGTTAAAAAGCAAGTCACATGGTTCCCACAGAACAGGGAAATTGGGAAAAACTTGGGAATTTTGAAATAATAATTCCCGGTTTGGAAATATTTGGGAATTTGAAAAATTTTCCTCAAATCAGGGAAATATTTGGGAAATTCTTTACATTTCACATATTGCAATTGCCAAGGGTAACTTTCTTCAGCAGTTTCCCTTGAAAATCACCTTTTTTTAACCAGTCACTGCTAAAGTGTTGACTGTTGATCCACGATATCTGTTCATTTGCATTTGGGAACATTGAAAAATCACCCATGAAATACTTGGGAATTTTGAATTCATATAACTGTGGGAACCATGAAGTCAAATAAAAGTAGTCGCCCTTAAAATTCTTAACGCGCGAGATAAGCTATTGCCCCTAGATGAACTTAGATGGTCTAACATCTAAGTCTTGACTCTTCAATATGGTCTAGTTTCGCGACATTTTGATTTACTGAATATTTTCTAATCTACAACAGTTAAAAGTTAACCACTTTCATATAAAACTGAGTATAGCATCTAAAGTGAATATTGTTTATTATATTTTCAGCCGAGCCCGTTGTTCCAGAAGATCTCACCCGAGTTTATTGCTGAATTGAAATTGAAATACGCGGGCAGTGCTCCGGCGACCTCAACGGCTTCTAGTACTGTTATAGATCAGAGTTTAGTTACTAAACTAACTGAACAGGTGGCAGCACAGGTGTGTAGTAGATTTTGATTATGCTTGGTCCATTGTGAAGGGCATCAAAAGCACTGAATCGAAAGTGAATTACTATTATAAAGCCTGGTGTACATTTTTGTTGACTGGCCCAGTGAAATGGCATATGGGGAATGCGTGCTGAAAACCCAGCCAAACTGTGGGGTCTGAAACAAGATTTTGCTAAATCATTTAGAAAAGATTATAATTCATTTCTAGGGCGACGTCGTTCGAAAATTGAAAGCTGATAAAGTTGACAAGGGTCAAATAACTGCAGCGGTCGCCATTCTGTTAGATCTGAAATCAAAACTAACAGCAGCTCAGGGTTCAGGTGCCGCTAGTGCAGGTACAGACGGCAAGAAAAAGAAAGGAAATCAGAGCAAAAAATCAGCACCAGAAACACAAAGCGGCAAAACGAAACCGGCGAATGAGAATTCTCCTCCGAACTCGACCCCAGCGTCGGCTAACGGTCTCCCTGTAGACCAGGCTGTAGTTGATGATCTCACTAAACAGGTGGCAGCACAGGTACTATTTGAAGAACTGTTTCAAACCACTTCATTTGCTATATTTTGCAATCGAGACATAACTAACTTGGGACGAACTACCGGTATCTATTTTAATGGACTGATTATCGGGATCTTTCCTATTTCAATTTTATGTCAAAACAGAAAATGTATTTGTATTTTCTAGGGTGATTTAGTGCGTCAACTGAAGACTGAGAAAGCCGAGAAAAGTTCCGTCGATTCAGCTGTGATGACATTATTAGATTTGAAAAAGAAATTAGCCCAAGCCCAAGGGATTGACGCCCAGGAATTGATAGGAGGTGGTGGAAAGAAGAAAAAGGGAAAGAAAAAATAACAACTCATTCGTGGGGTGGTTTTATTGAATGTATTAGTGTCAGTAGTTTTCGTGTGAATCCGTGAATTATTTATTCGGGAAAATAAAAGGATAAAATGTTGTAAAATTTTTCTCTGGTTCTTTTTGGTTATCATAATCAATTCCATTACTACAAATGGACACAGATCCACACGAATCAAGAGGATTTCATTTGTATTTAAAATAACCACCCAGGTTCGCAGTGTCCACTGCAATCAACTGGCAATGTAGGTTACGATAATAACGGCCACTATGACGCGTGCGCACAGGAATGACGTCATCACTGACGGCGGCAAGGTCGCGAGCCATCAAGTTCGAATCCCGGCCGAAGGAAACGTCGCGCAAAACTCCGACCCATGCCAACCTCGCTTGCCAGAGTTTGAATTCCCCCCGCCGCGGCGGGCAAGCGAGGTTGACTCGAGCCGTGAGAATTCAATGCATTGTAACGATGTCGATGTTGCGGTTATAAACGAATTATAGACCTAATCGGATCCCGGAGTCCATGTAACCCATTGTAAAGAATCGACGTCCAATGTGTGTACTAATACGACACAACACCGTTGGCGAATATAACCCCGACCCCGGAATCCCCACTGGAGGGTATTCAAAGAATTCAGGTCACACATAAAGAAAGGCTATTGTATTGTTTGACTGTACGAATAGATCTATTTACTACCGACCCGGAACAAAAACTTGCCGTCGGAATATTCGACCTCCCCGGGCGGGTTCTTACGAGCGAGGCAGCACCCCGCCTTCTCGACGTGGATATTAACCAAATATACCAATGCAACAACACTTGTTGCATTTGATCAGTCGTCCAAAACGAAGAGTCCATGATTTGATGATTTGAGTTGTTAGGCCTGTATATAAGACTGCATTCGAAGGAAATTGATGCAGTATTACATATACGACTGTATCGAAGGAAACCGGTAAAATCTCCCAAATATCCCTTTCTGGGGGAAACCCTTTCCAAATCCAGTTCTTTTTTGTTGACGGCTATTTAGAGCTAAGAAATCTTTTTAAACTTGAATTTTTATTCATAGATTTTCATTAGGCCGATTTTTGACTTCAGCTTAATCATCCTCTAAGTCATAGAAAAGGAATTCAACTTGGAGGGATTTTGACTTCAGCTCGATGAGAGCCTCGATCTATTTCATACTAGGAAGGAAAGTCAACTTGAAGGGATTTTTTTGGCCGGGGCATTTTTGCCTGGAGGGATATTTACCTGGGGATTAATTACTACCGCGTATGAGACTGTTAAGAAATAGTAGGTACGCGTATATATAATGTAATTATGTGGAATTTCCACCTGTGAGATGTACACCTCAATAGTAAAACAAAATCCCGGATATTTTTGATGATTATCCTCGGGTAAAGGACAACATTGTTTTCAACCCGGATATAAAAACACAGGTTTGTTTATGACGTGTGTGACAGTATACCGAACAAACGTGTACAGGAAAAAATCCGCGTCTAGTTGTATATGTGCGCGTCCCCTCCATACAACATTGTAACATAATGCGACTAATTCTAGATAATGTTCACAATTAAGATACCCTGATGTTTGTGGTTGTAGGGGTGGGCGCTGTTCACCAGACAGACTAATATAATCAGCAATATTACACGAGTATTACATAGAGCAACAGCCGCGTAAGGGTTTTTACAATCCCCACCGACGCATTATATTTGGCAAGAACGTACGTATGCTTTTTTACCTTTCTAGAAGAAATAAAGGAAAAATAGTCATCAGGCCTAGGATTTTATGTACCGGTACTTCTTTCAGCTATATTATTTATTCACTCATTTACTTAATGTGCCCCGGCGTTTTATGAACCTCCGGGCTGTTTCCAGTAGAAGGACACCCGCAGCAGGATCGCATAAGCTTGCAATTTCGCATGACGTAATGTGTGTCATGAAATTAACTTGAAGATTTTCAATTATGTATACATTATATATGTACTTGTGTCACTGAGATTTAGTTTGAGATTGGTTGTTTATTTATCGCAAAAGTCGATCATCTAATGATCGAATATCAGAATCGATATCAATCTTCGACCCTTTTTCTAATAACAAGGATTGAAGAACGCGTCTTGGCAGCCGATCGATCAGTGACCCGGGCATATGACCAGACGATTCTTCCGGAACGCTCGGCTTCAGACTCACCACAACTCCGTCGCGCTGATAGGTAATCGTGTCGTCACTCTCTACAGGTGCTGCTGAGACCACATGTATTCAAGAGCAAGAGAGAGAGAGAAACCGAAATGCCACAGTTAGGAATAGTTTCTGTGACCCCTCTACAATACTTGACATGTTTCCGGCTTCTACACAATATAGTGGAGTGTGGGGTTCAAAATGAGAGGATTAATAAATGGCACTCTAAACCCTATCCCCCGATATTGGCCTGCCCCGATACTTGGCCGGTTAATCTGTGTTTTTTTTTTCACGTATCGTACTTATTTTCATGAATCAATGATATAGGTTTCACCAGAAACTCGTTCGACTAACCGGCACATAGAAATGGACTGAGGATGTTTTTCGTTCCGTTCCATTCGACGCGTCTTGAGTTGGGAGAGAGAGAGAGCAACATTTAATTTACGACACTATAAGCGTGTGAATGGCGTATATTTATTGATATCTGGGAGCTGAGACGAGACCTTTCACATTCTTGAGATGCCATCCCCAAGGGATAGGTTGAGGTTGGATCTCCGGTTTTTCATGATGTTATATATACATATTAGAGTCTGAAATATGAAGTTGGAAAAAGAACTGAACAGAGGGACGAGAAATTCACGAGTTAGATATGAACTTTAGAAAAAAGACGTGCGTGTATAGAATATTTCGAGGATCGCATTGACAGGGTCACGTGACGAAATGAAAGCTATACCGAAAGATAACGCGTCAGAGCTGACTGAATGTTCGAACGGAATATGTCTTTATAAAAAGCTAAAATCTTTAGATTAGAAATACGGATACGTATTTCAGAGAATAGAATATGAAGCCATTTGAAATATATCAAATATAAAATGTTTAAAAAGATATGTATTTAGAAACTAAAATGGCGTCGTATTGTACGTATGTGATCTCTTTTGAAATAAAATGAAGACGGTGTAATCGGAGATGTTTCAATTTCGACATTAAAATTTAAAAATGGCTGGTGATGTTTATATGTATTTCATCACCACCATCATCCCCAAGGCAATATGTGGGATGAAATAAATTTCAATCGTTTCACATCGTCACCACATGTATATATGTTCATACACCAGTATATACGTGGCTGATCCCCCTGTCTACTGACTCTCTGTACTGTCACATTATATGCAACAGCTTCAAACCGCACATGACAAACCTGACATTAAAGCTTCATCGATCTGAAGCCTCGCCCCCATAGGCAAGGGTGGGGAGCTTTTTGTCTATTTCAATCCAATCTGCGCGCACGCAGTGGCTGTGACCCAAATGGCTCGGAAATTGCTGACACTTGAAAATGTGACTAACAAAAAATACGATACCATAAAAATATATGCTGGTTTAACCACCACCACGAATCTATGTGGCGCGGGTGTGGAATGTTTGTGTGACTGAGAAAAAAACTAGCATATATATAAATAAATATAGATATATAATCATTTAAAGAAATGTATCTTCATCACACTGAGACATTGCGCGTCTTTAATATCAGTGTTGTCATAAAATTCGATTTTATAATTGATCTATCGGCCCCGGGTCGGTGCGGGACCGTCGTAACCATTTGACTGTGGGAAAACGTAGGTTAGGAATATCTGGATTAGAAATTGCACGTCACAGCGCGTCAACAGGCTTAAATGGCTAATTGAAATTGGCTAATTGACGGCCAATATGACGTCAATGTGACACCCGTGGATCATTGGTGGAGTAGCCTCGTACGTCGAGTGTGGCGTCTAACCGGGCTGTCACAATCCGGAAAACTGCACCGACAGACTCACAGCCCCCGCGTGCCTCAGTTTATACGTAATTCGAGTTACCTTTGGACCGGGGTTCATAATATATGCAAATACATACAACAACCATTAGCTTCGTATATATAGACTGAATGTGTCACGACCCCAGCAAACTGCGACACTCAGGGTGAACTAAAAGTCACCATCGAGCCGCACAATATATGCTAAAAATGCTGTGGTGTATCTACTATATATCAGTGATTGATATCAGGTGATATATTTCGGTTATGTTCGTTATCAAACTTTTACCCCATAAATTCATTGCACAAGAATAATAGGATCACGACCCCGACCGGGTACAAAGTCGACAACAAAATGCACCCGCATTAATGTAGGCTTAGACGTGCCAGAAATAACAGCTCCCCGAAATATCAGCTTATTCAAATAAAAACTATATGAAATAACTATAGGTTTTATCGCGTGTATGATCGACGCGCGTCTGAATTTTCTTTTGAAACATTTTCAATTTTTTTTCGGCGTACTCCTCTCACGTCGAGAGAACGTAACGCGGCCAACGCCCATTTACTGCCGACAAAAGAAGAGCGCGCATACTAACGTATGTATTAAATTCAGTCTCGTTTAACTATACGGATTTCCTCCCGGAGCTAGCGACTTGAGGACACACCCCTACATGCTGCTCCCGCCGTCACCACCAGTCATCAATACATGCGCGTAAAAACATATATAAACGCAGCAGGTTTTTTTTCCAAATGTCAGAAGGATAATATCCTTATTCGGCTTATTCCTGCCTACGTCGCATTTGCCGCCAAATGTCATATAACATACACAGCCAGGTTTTATTCGTGTTTGATAAACTTTTTGAGTTAAATCTAAAATTAATTATCGTGTAATTAGCAATTTAATTACGTTACAGATATTGGAAAAGGTGCATCTCATTTATACGGTATATTCGTCGCACTTGTTCCTTGTCACTTTGTGAAAACGGCGCGTGGTGTTAGGAAACCTATTAATAGAATTTTCCCCACTCGAACAGGAAAAGCCGATCCTATCTCGTTCTGTATACCCTACAGGGGAAGTTTAGTCTAAACGTCAGCTGCCACGGCGCGTATATACCCACCGAGTTGAATTCACGTGTGTTACCCCACCGTCCAATCATCGCCAATAAAGCTGACGTCACGCTGTGTGTGTGTGTGTCGGTTTGGAACGTTTCCAACACGACATGACCCCCACCCACTTAGCCGAGTTGTCAATAGTTGTAGGGGACGGGCATATTGTATACGCAGAGAGAGAGCTTGTAGGTTTCGTACACCACACAAAGCCTTTTAATACGGCACAGGAGTGGAGGACGTTCTGTATGAAACTACAGTTGATACGTACACATCCTAGCGAAGTTTTTACAAATTAATTATCTAAATAAAAAGGTAAGGTTTGTTGATATTTACTCGTTTATCCAGCACCGATATTTTGAACATGCTTTTTGATAGTAAGCACTACAGGTATACAAGGAATAATTCAAACACGACGCATGTTGGAAATTTACAGATGGACCCGGCTTTTTTATCATAATATCACGAATTATTACGGTTATTTCATATGCACGTATCGTCAGCACGTGATTGTGAAAGTGAATTGAAACTATGAACGGATATTATCTGTCTGTGCGGCGCCACAGCGATATTTTAGATGTAATGTGACACACATGTCGGTGCGCTGGTGGCTGTTGGTCTATCTCCGACCCAGTCAACGAAAGGTCACCGCACAGTTTAATATTAACGGCGCTAAACCCGCGAGAACCCGTTTTAATCGCGAGGACAGACGTAGTCAACATGTGTCAACCCCGTGCAAAGAAGGCCAAGTGCTGATGGGTAACCCAGGGGTCAGTACTTGAAATATACCACTTGATTATTATTATTAAGCGTCGAACTACAACTCGGACAAAGTGTAACGCGAGTGGATCTATAGCGAGGGTGACTCTAAACACTGGAACTCTGAACGCGGTTCCGTTCCTGCTTGTTTTTTATGTATATATATTCGTTTTGTATGGAGCTCATGAAAAGTTTGTGCTCGGTGGTACGTATTCAAATCATGGTATATATATATCTTGTGAGTTTGGTATAGGAAACCGAATGCTGGGCATACAACAAGGAATCGATAGCTGGATCGGCGTCTTTAAAGGCGAATCGAGCAAGAATGTGATTTAGGAAGCAACTATTTTGGATTTTGATCAGCAATCAGCATTCGGCAAGCGATATCCTATTGTGCGATAGTCGTTTCTTTCAGGCTGTCACCGAGAAATATACATCATCATCATCATCATCATCATGAACGCATTGTATAAACTAATCTTGGATAACGATGTATTTCATACGATAACCGATGATTAGTAATTAGTTTGAATATTGTTGTTCTCTGCAGGTGAATGCGATGGCGAATAACGCTAGCAGTCCGTCATCGGGTTCAACGCCGACGAATCCTTCTGAATTACAACTCTACCGCGTGTTACAGAAAGCCAACCTTATTCAGTATTACGACACCTTTATTAGTCAAGGTATTCATTTTGCACAAACCTCGCAATGTCGGTTATATCTACTTTTTCAGAACTGACAACAAACTCGATAAAACTCTGAAAATTCTATTTTCTAAGTCCGATATGTCACTCTTATTCAGTTATCTATTTACGACTCCATGAAGGTTCATGGAGCTCCACGGCCTGATGTAAATAAACGAATAAGTAAAAAGAAGGGAATCAATGGAAAAAGATTAGGTTAAAAGCGTATCGTTGGTCTTAGAAATAATGAATTGACAGAAATGATTTGATAAACATTTTATTCGCAGATTGAATACTACATGACGTATACTCCACCTGATAATGGCTGTTTAGTAAACAGCCGAAATGCTGTGGTTTCATATTATTAAATTCTATCGTACAAAATCTAAATTGTGGGATCTCTTCATTAACACACACACTCTCTCTCTCACTCTCTAGGAGGTGATGACGTCAAACAATTAGTCGAAGCAGGGGAGGAAGAATTCTTAGAAATAATGGCTCTGGTCGGAATGGCGAGTAAACCTCTTCACGTGAGAAGACTGCAGAAATCTCTTCAGGAATGGGTGGCGAATCCTGGTATGATTTATCAGTTAATTCTTATCTACAGTCCATAGTTCTCACTGCGATATAACTGTATGTTTGAATTCCCGTTAGAAAAGGGGAATTTATATGCAGATAGTAATGTATAATTTTGGTTAATTTTCAGCCTCGTTCCAGCAACCGGTTCAATCGTCGCCCGGGGGTCCTACAGTCAGTAGCATCCTAGCTGCCAGCCTTCAACAGCCGATCAGTGTACCGACATACCAGCCTAATTCGAGCAGTAAACCGCGAACGACCAGCCCTCAATCCTCGCAACAACATGGCACCATATCGGCGCACACATGGACCCCTGGTCTGAATGCCGGGAGCCCATCTGCCGCGTCGACCGCGTCGGATCATAGCGCCACGTCACCAGTTCAAGGGAACAACCCGTACCTTCTACAAACGCTTACAAGCCAATCGGTAATATCTCCGTGGTTTAGTGTGAATGAATGCATTTCCATTAATAGAACGAAAAAAATACTCGTCACGAAACGCTGCGAGTGATTTTAGAAAGAAAACCAGTTCTTTATACTTTGATTGACCAATAGGACGATTCTATTATATAAATCCCACTATCAAACATTCCCAGTCCAGTCTCATAAATGCAAAAATTTCCTCTCTACATCGGCTACCTTTTTATTAAGATTTTCTTCTAAATGTTCGTGCGTTTTGTTTTTTGAAGGTTTCCAGCGATGCGCACGATCGTGATATGAATAGTGGCTCACCGGTACCTAACGCTCAACTCTCCTCCTATCAGATCGATTCTATAGCTCAGGTGGCCGAGGTTTTCTGTAAAACGTTGCCTCCGGTCGAACAGAAACCGATGAACATGAAAAAGGACATCAGTCGTGAAATACAGGTAAGATATATTCAAAAATAACGGTTCGTGCAAGTTAATCGATATCGGTCTGATGACTGACCAATCAGTGGACGCCGGCGCGGTTAGAGGCCGTATTCCATGTATTCCTGAATACACTGCTGATTGAGAAAAAGACCTATTTTGTGGTTTTCAATACCAGAATAAAGTAGAAAATAGTTCCTGGGGCCGGTTGCATAGTCATGACTTAGACTTAAGATCAGTCTAAGACCATCCTAGTTCAATAGCCAATCTAACAACTTAAGACCAGTCTTAAGATTTAAGACCACTTTTTGACTTAAGTCACGACTTGTGCAACTGGCCCCTGGTGCGACTATTGTGATAATAGCTGGATTGATACGGGGTATTGTATTGTAATATATAATAATTCTGTATTGTATAGAATGTCATTGACATGTCGTTTGACGCGCCGTCAAGAATGGACGCCATATACAAATACTCGGCTATTTACGGACGTTTCGATTCCAGTAGAAAGAAAGACAAACCGATGTCTTTACACGAGGTTAGTCCTGAAGTGAAATGAGTTAAAGAATTGAAAACTCCCCACTAGACCCAGGTGGGTGATTAGCACCAAAATGATGAACATGAGCTGAACAAATGGGATCAATCAATACAGGGACACAATCCCAATAAAAGAAAGATTAAGAATCTTCGTGATTTTCTTCTTTTTCAAAGTATTTTACCTAATGCCTCGTTACCGACTCACTCACTCAATTAAGTTGCTTTCCCCTATATATATTTCTTCCACCCTTAATGATGGTCTCTTGACTAGAGAGAGGACAAAACTTAGTGTCGTTAATCTTTTGATTTTAATTCTCGATGAATTTCGTTTTAATCTCTTTGATTTGTATATAGTGGGTTTTATCTTTTATCACGTAATTGTGGAAGTGTAACATGAATTAAATATTTACAGGTATCGGTGAATGAAGCTGCTGCTCAGATTTGTAAATGGCACCCAGCTCTACTGACCCGACGAGATGAACTGTTTCCGCTAGCCAGGCAGGTCGTTAAACTGAGCGGTTACCAGTATTCGAAAGGTCATTCCAGGTAAGTGTTTTCAATCGAGCTGAAAAATCGCCTCATTCTTCAAACTGTTGAAACGCCAACACAGTTCTGAATTTAACTCTATAGAGTTTAAACATTGAAAATGACTCACAGTTTTACTCTAACTCTTAACCATAGAACTGCGGGTCATGATTTTCGATTGTACATCGAATAAACTTAGAATTAATTTGAATAAATCGAACTACTGTTTGGGCCGAGGTTCCAAACAAATACTTCATTTTCTTCTTCCTGTTTTTTTTTATGGATCTGTCGTAAACTTCTGGCCAGGGTTAGATTCTCTGGATAGGTAAATTGTTTTTTTAACGATTTGTACGATGCAAATCGCTAATCGATGTTCGATAATCGATGTTCGATGTCACCAGATGTAAAAAACTACTTTATTTCATTGAATGATATAACTAACGATATTCGTCGCTTTTTATGTTTAACACAATTTTTCACATGTCAGTAAAAGTATCCCACAATGAACAAATAACACGTATACGCACATACATGGTGCCTGGTGTGATCGCTTTTGATAGATGACACACGAAAATATCTATAAGTATATCCTATAAAGCTGTGTCTTACCCCGTGCCAAGCTTTGAAATAATGAACTTTTTTTTATCTGAAAAAACCCACAATTACGAAGTAACGTATTGAGGATTTTGACGTTCCGACTCAAATGAGCTTTAAGGCATTCTGTGAACAGCTGTTTTGAAAATACCTCGTAGCATTTTAGTTGAAACTTCAAAATCCTCTAGTAGTGCGTCCGGTCGTATTTTAAGTCTGTCTATGAAAATCAACTCTTTCTCTTCAATTTAACAGGATGTCGGACCACGTGGATAAGAAACATTTAACCGATGTTGAAATGTTGTCAAACAGCAAAATAATTCAGAAAACAGAGGTAATCATTTCAGATTCAAAAATCAAATGAAAGCTTCGGAAATTTTGTTATCTAAATACATTTCGTATCGGGTTCAAGCGTTCTTCGTTTAAACTACAATAAAGATGTGAATTTGAATTTTAAAGGAACAACTGATCGAAGTTAATCACGAACTGAACGAAATCATTCCAAAAATTGAAGAGTTAAAAACGAAAATGAACGATAGCGAAGACGACGCTGATTTCACCGAATCGATACAAACGGAATTGAACGATTTGTCGGCTCGATATAAACAACTGACGTCAGAACAGACGACCTTGATTAATCGACAAAAGAGGGCGCAACTGCATTTACAAAATAGGAGCGTAGAGAGTAGCGAAAACGGTACAGGTAAGCATATATATAGAATATTGAAATTACTTATGATTTCAACTTAATTTCAATCAGATGTAGAATTAACAACCACTATATACAAATTGAAAAGATAAAAAATGTTTCGGACTCTAGAGACGGGACACCTGACAATGGTCTCTAGAGAGAGAAAGTGTGAAACTTTACGTCTTGTAGATTCTGAATTTAACATCGAACAATATAATTCATAGTCGTTTACGCAATTCTTTTATCTTTTCCCCACGTTTGAGTGCATGGACTGTTCATTCTATTATCAATTTGATGAGAATTCGGAACTATAATCTTTAACTGACTTAATGACTTCTTCATATATAACAGTAACTTAGAACTATATTTTTCGTTGCAGCATCGCCATCGCAGAGCGGTTCGTCATCACCACGCAGTACGCACGGGGACGACATGTACCCAACTCCTGCCAAGAGGAATCCCGCTAAAACAAAAGACTATATTCAAAAATCTTTATTCGACGAAGGTTTGCGAATCGCTCAGCAATACGGAATGGGCGATTTCGCGGCCGAACTGAACGATTTGAAACCCGAAGACGGCGGCGTGAACCCCGACGAAATTTGTTCCTCTGAGTCGAAAGATAGAATGACAACGAACAATAACGTTTCTAACATCGGCTGCTCAGGAGCAGGAGCAGGAGCAGGTGGAGAAGAAGGAGTGATATTGAGACGGGAACTAGAAAATCGTAACGGTAAAATGATAACTGACGACATCAGATTACCGGATGAATCAGTCTGATGGATTAGTTACAAATTGTCTCTTTACGTTCGTTTATCGTTCAGTTATATAAATTCTAGATGTTATTATTCTGTTTTGATCGTATTATAATATATTCGTTATTTCACGGCTGGCTGCAGGAGACTATAGTTCGCACCACCCGGAAATAACGCCCACTCGTTTGTGGTGACATCCTACTGCGGGTTCGAGTCCCTATTTTACGAAGCTGGCGTATCGTACATTTTCTCTTGCCACCAAAAACAATTACTTTAACTGAAGAGTTGGATTCAGTATTATATATTTTTATAACTAATCAAAAGAATTTATGATGTATTAATTCTTTCTTTAATGATAAAATCAAAAAGTGCAACATTTTTCACGAATGGTTCTATTCTATTCAGCGCTATGCAAAACGTGTATTATATACATGTTACTAAACTATTCCCTATTCTTAATTATATGGAATCGTAGAAAATTTGTTACATAATATTCGGTAAGGTCTATACTTTTTAATAATAGAGATTTGAAAAATCGATATGATTTCTTGAAGCTGTCCTGAGCCTATTATTTCTGGCGTTAATTGAGAATCCTGCGATACAATTGTAAAAAACGAAGTGTTTCTAAAAATGGATATAAATACATTAACTTTATATTTACTTGTACAGATTTGCTATTTTTACGAGAAAAGATATATATTGTAAATAAAACTGTCTCAGAAAAACAAATAGCGCCTAGATTCTTTTTATGATTGTTGAAGTCCGGTTTTCATGCGCACAGTTTAACCGAGGAATGGACCGTGGCTGGTCTGGCAATCACCATGTCAACAGTCCAATTATTGAGAGTCGTTGAATTCGAAAGAGATTCTGAACCAGACGAAAATGATGACCGGTGATAATATTTCTCCGAGTGTTCTCGAAAAACATCTCGGAAAAGGAAACGGTAATCGATTAGAAACGACCGAATACGTTCATTCAAACGTAGACGACAATCAAAAGGGAGATTTCAATAATTTGACGGACGCTGACGATTCTAGAAAAATCATCGATGAATTGCAAGAAAATAGACGCATTTCGGATTTCGTCGATGATATCATTTACAAGAGCGCTTTAGAAAACTGCGGTAGTTCCGATGCAGATTCTGAAGTCGAAAAGGCCGATGCCGCGGCGTCCACGACACCAACTTTACCAGCAGTTGAAGTGAGCATGTTTGATACCCTCGATTCCTCCCCACCACCAGTACCACCACCACCACCACCACCATACCAACTCAACGATGACAACCAACACGAGCAGGTATCGACTAAGAGCGAAGACTCGGATGAAGAAAGCTCCGTGACCTGCGGCGCACATCCGGACGGAAAGAAACAGGCGGACTGCCGAAAAAAATCAAAACCAAAGTGCGATGAAGGTCCGTCGTCATCATTTCCTGACTCTCCGTGCACAGATTCTTTAGATCCTTTGATGTATTTGTTCAAGGGTAGGTTATTCACCATACTTGCATTAAAACTAAACAAAAACCACAAACTAGAAAACCATAATAGGCGTGCCTTTAAAACAGCAGATTACCTCATTGTTTGGCGACTCTCAAAACACAAGTTGGTGACTCTTTTAGGCCTACAATGATCCTTTCGATTTCTCTGATACTTTTACTCGGTGTCAGGTCAAATCAGTTGAGGGAATATTTACAGTACAAATATGGTCGAATAAAGAGAGTCTCAGTATGAACGTACTGAGTAGGAAAATTGATATGTTCATAGTATAATCTCGGAGCAGACTCACAACAACATTTTTGAAGTTCACAAATATCTTATTCAATTTACTTTGAATCTTCTACAACAACTGAATAATGTTTCACAGGAAGTGAATCGAGAATGACGGCCAAATCAGTCGACAAATACCGACCTGTTCCCGAAAGTAAAAAGTGCAAGAAACGTCGGAAGCGGGCCTGTAAAGCAATGACCCCAGACTTGATGTTAGCTAAAGAGGCAGTAGATATAGAAAACCGTTATAAAGTTCGAACAGAAATCCGTGAAATGGGAGATAGCGGAGAACAGACTGTTTACGTGGTGATTCCAGCGTCTAGATTCAGGTCAGCTTTTTTTTTCTCTTTTCTCTTTTATCAAAATTCTCCATTCTCTCATGGACCCCTTTCGGTGAGGACTTTTTGGATAGTCCTCGGTGCAGTTTCGGATGGATTGGGTGATGTTTGGGGTCGGCTGCTTGTCCTTTCTGGTCCCATTGGGACCTTTATCGGGTGTGTGCTGCCGGGGGTGGGCGGGCTGGGCCGCCCGGAATGCTCTCGGGTCGGGTTGAAATAGACATTAGATTATATGCATTGTAGATTGTATTTTCAAGTTTAAAAAGTGACCGGCGGGGAGTGGTGTTCTTTGTAAATAGCTCAAATGTTTCTCTCTCCTTTTATGTTATGTTATCATTTGTCAGTGTCTCTTTGTATTAATATTTTATTGCCGTGTCTGTCCTATGTAATTTTGTCGTTATACGGATGCAATAAATTTTGAATTGAATTAAATCGAATGTAATTGGTCAGCATATCATGAATTAATGTTCTATTAGAAAATTGGTTGATATTTTTGAAATCTAAAACCGTTGATAATCGTTCTATCTTCTGATAGATGTTGCGTGAATATGCACGTCGAAAAGGCTATAGGTGACGTCACAGAGCAATACGTACTGGAACAAGACCGATTGAATAGAAAATACAACTCGATGTATGCGGAATACGTCAATGAATGCTGTAAGTTTTAATTGAATAAGTTGAATTGAATCAGTAAGATTTGTCCACATCTGAATGAATGAATGAATGAATGAATGAATGGATTTATTTTTGCACTTCAAAATCAAAAGAATCTAAGCTGGGTACAGTTCCGCTGTTGTGAGGCCCCTGGTGGCTAACTATTTGAACTTGTTTCATGGCAGCGCCGCGCAAATTGACGGTTTGCATACACGCCATGTTTAGTTAGACCCACTACATACACATCATTCCAAATATTCGAAACGATATTCATTTCACACCTGACGATGGTTTCTAGTTAGAACGGTCATGACTTCTCTTATTTCAATAATATAATCTCTTATTTCAACCTTCCATATTTGTATATAGTCTAATGGCTTTCAATCGTTATTATATATTGTCCGTGTTTGGGAGTGGCTATTCTTCTAGTTTGATGTTCATGTTTGTCAAGTCAGCGCCGCGATGGTCAAACGAATGATAGCTTCACATACACGGTGATTTCAAACAGGGGAAATCACTTGGCCATGCGCTGCGCTCTACTAATAGTGATGTATGAATTATTCGTATACAATGATTTTATTCAATCTGTAGACGTTCGGACAACTATAGAAAAAGAAAGAGATTTATTGCAACGACGAGTTTATCAACTTGAAACGCAGGTATAACTAAACAAGTCATATTTAGCTCCTCATCTTTGGTTTATCGTAGATCGTGTTTTGAAGTCAGCTCATGCCATCCATTGCAGTTAACCAACTCGAAAGTAGCGAAGAAGCGACGACAGCAAGCGAAAAAAGAGAGGCGCAGAATGCAGGAAAACATTGAAAACAACCCGGCCGATCACATCTAGAATCTAGACGCTGTTTCGAGGTAATGTTGGCATCAAAATGGTCAAAATGAGTTCAATCGCCAAATGAATGAGCAAAGATTAGTGAAAATATTGTGATCGTTCATAGAGACGGAGAACGTTAAGACTATCTCTTTAATTCTGCAGCCCCTAGTACTGTCCACAAACAAAACTCCTTAGCCATTAAAACCTCAAAGATAAAACGTGTAAAGCCCGTAATAAACTTCGTAATTATACATAGAAAAATTGTTTTAACAATTGTGGTTGTTAAATTCATCATCTTATAAAATGACACACACGAATATAGAAAGTTTTACATTCGATCACAGAGTTCTTTGTGAAGGTAAAATGCCATCATTACATCGATCAATACTGACCACGAAATAATATTACCAGTTTATATCAAATGTCTTGGCCGCATTCACTAAAACAAACACTTATTATCGCGGGAAAACAACAACACGCGGACGGTCGTTCAACTCGGGAATTACTCCTTCTCATCTTCACAATAAATATATTCTTCATACAAAATTCCATTAGACGAACCGTTTAAAGGAATTGTTAAACAACTGACAAAAAAAATAAAACAAATCAAACCAGGACCCGGTAGAGTTTGAAGTTATAACTGATATGGGTTCTGGTCCAGAATGATATTACGTCTATCATCTCACAGATTCGAGAACAAGAATGGAAAACATGATTGTAGAATACGCATAAACCAACTGGGGCAAGTTTTCCCGGAGAGTTTATCTTTCCATATATCCATCAGATTTTCAGGGCTTAGTCTGTGCGTCGTGATGTAATCTTTCGATTCGCACCAATTTCTCGATGAAGACAACAAATTAATGCGACGATCGTCAATATGTTTTACACCTTTCATTTTACTAACTACAACACCCGTTAACCAGACATCTTCGTTGTTCATTAGTTTTGTTTCTAGAGCCGTTCTCCACAATTCGGGAATTATGTTCGCCGTAAAACCATACCCGGTACCGGAACAATAATCCGGGTAACGCGATAACGGCCACATTTTCCGACTAACATAAAATTTACTTTTAGGATTTCTGTCAACGCCCGGTCGCCTCACCAAGTAACACAAGAAATATGCAGTTTGATCTGCGTGCGCATCTAACGCTGACGTATATTGCTCGGCGTCCAAATACATGTCATCGTCGACTTTGATGACGTACTTCACATTTCGGCAAAATTCATAAACCCATTTCACCATAGCTCCCGATTTCATTGTCAATTTATAATACATTTCAATCATATTCATCTGTACGATATCACCGTATGTATCCATTTCTATGGACACAAACTTTTCCCAAAGTTGATCGGGAGATAATCCCAGCAAGAAAACATACCGAATATCACTAGTCGATTTGGCCCATGTTGCACGAATCGCCCGCCGTTGTTTATAGTTTTCCGAATGCGATATGATGACGACAACAGTTTTGGGGTTTCCCCGACACAATGTGGCATTGTTTTTAACGAATTTGATATCTCGCAAAGACCCGATATGAAATGACGGCGACCCCGTCATTTCCACTTCAGTCTGTATTACACCGAGCATTCCATAAATAAGATATAGTAAAACCAGACAAGCGGCTAGAACGATCCATCTAAACCTGAAAAAAAAAACAACAACAGAATTCAAAATAATTTTTTTACTGTTAATGTACGTGCATCACAATGGCATGTGTAAAAATATATCAATTCAATCGTACATAATCAGAATATAATCAGAAGGTTAAATTCGATTCAACCATTTTCTGCTAACTAGATACAACATTTTGGTCATACGTCACACTGCTGATTTTGAAAGGACTAAATTCGCTATTCAGTCGACCACTCAATTCGGTCAAATCTAAGACGTTTCTGAAAGATTCGATTTATATCCAAATTCGTATTCAACAAAGCGTTGGACATAGACGAAATGAAACGACTCAATGGCCGTGGTTTAGCCCCCCCCGGCGTTAGAAAGAAACGGGTGGTCACGAAAACCTAAAGGAAATCTTTAATCGCCACAGTTATTCAGTGTATATGGTACCGTAGTACATTGAGATATACATGTTATTGGAGTAATTTTTTTATCAAGATAAACATAATACCAACTACTCATTGAATTCATTCCATTACTTATTTCATTTCAACATGACAGACGTTCTAAGAATGTTCAATGCACCCTAAGCAGACAGGCATTGCCCTATAGCCAAAAGGTGCCTCGAAGATGTCGCTAGTTTGATTGCCACTTTCCCGACATATTCTATGCATATTACTCGCTAGAACAGATTCTCTTTTAAAGCTTTTCATTTCGAAAATAAAATCTTATACTTATATGTATTCAAATTCACCAGCTGCGAAGGCCTGTCTATTTGCTTAACATACATTACATACGGCAAATCCAATTCATACAAATAACAATTATTTGATTAAGGTACAAGGTTTTCAAATCGCGAAGCCATTTCAACGATTTTATAAAACTGATTTTAAAACAAATGGCGAAGCTTGTGTTTCGGGAACAACTTAATTAAGCCTGTCAAAGTAAATTCCTATTCGATACTAGTTTCATGATTTACCATTGATAATAATTGTCTGATTTATCAAATTCAAATAATACTATCTATTGATTATATTGGCGCTATTTGACGTCATCGCTGACGGCATATAGCTGAGCTGAACCATGCTGTATGTAGACTAAGCATACGAATGTTTACTACAATCATTACTTATCAGCGCTGTTACAACAAACCTATTCAGCAGAATTGCACCGTAGTTGATCTGATAATCCAATATATTTTACCTTTTAAACACGATGTAACCCCATATCTTTTTCATCCTCAGTCTCGTATCGAAGCCGTTTTATGCGTGACAATTAGCGCCGTCAGGAAACTCGTCTAGTCGGTATTGAGGCTATATGCCTGTATGCTTGCTGTGGAACGAGTGTCGACAATGCATGTATGATGAGACGTGCCGTAGCGCGCGTCATGTCTGACCAAATAAATGCACGCAATGTTCGAAATTAATCGACGAAAGACGTAGTATATAGACTAATGAATGGAGGTACAATCAAATAGGTTTTCACAGTATGTATTTTCAATAAAACCCTTGAAAATGGTCGATACGGATTAAACGAACCGGTATTCTTCACTTCCCGAACTGACACTGCATTAATAAAAGTAGAAGATGTTCAACTCCTACGAGTCGCCGAACGGTCGTAGCTCATAGACTCAGATCGACTAGAATCAGCGACGGTCGGCAGTAGTCGCCGGAAACCAGTCGCCGACCAGTTGAGTCGCGTCGTAAGGTCGATCTGAGGGTAAAGAGTGAGAAACTATCGCTGATAAATGAAAACAAACCAACTTTTAGGAAAGATTTTTGTTTATTTCTGAATACAAGTTACTTATCCTAGAATGAAATAAATTATAATTGAAATGAGTCACTGAAGTCGGAAGTCATTTGACTTGATAGTTAGGCTATTCATTTCTACTAATTTTGCGTTCGCCGTAGCGAGAGTTAAGCCTCATAGGGCGTAGTACTCTTTTATCACCTCCGAAGTCTCCGCCCGAAATCTCCGGTTGGCTCCACACAAAATCCGAATCACACCACCTCGACAGAAAGGAGGTTTCGGAGACTCCAAAAAGTCACGTGACCAAAAAAGGAGTACGATTGGAGGCAAACGGATTCTCCGATTTGATAAAAGAGTTCGCCCATAGATGGCGTCTCCGCACGATAGCCACCAAACCATAACGGTAGTCCAATTTCAATTTCATTAATTTCAGTCCACGTTCTGAAATAGCGGAGCGGAGTCCGTGAGCATCTCCGGCAACTGTCATTACCTATTTTTTTCTGAGGATTACTTTTTTCGTGTAGTGGTGCCAGTCATCAAATCAGGTTACAATCCAAACAATGCAATGTTTTTAATTTTCAATAACTCCCTTCCTATCGCATGTTGTCGTGGTTCAAGTACATGAGCTTGCTACTGCACTAATAAATGAATGTATATCGCTTTTTGCGCATTTATCTCAAATTTCTATTTTAAATTTGTCAAAATATCCTCACCATCTGACTGTGAAAGACCCCCGTAACGACGATAAACGCCTGGGGAATTACCCTGGGACCACTGGTCAAATTTGGACCTAGTACCTAGCCGTCGTTCCACAAACAACCCGTTGTATGGAACCGGTAACATCAACGACTGGTATTCAGACTAATTTGGACCGGGAGTGAATCATCTTCACCCGTCAAGGGATTCGAACCCACTCTGCTAAAGCCGTTCTCCGAACCCCTTGACCTCACGAGTCGTTGGAGTCGTCACTAGCCGACCAGAATCAGGTCGGGCCAATCACAGCGCTTGTTACAAACGACATTAGGCATCTATGGAATTTCCCGGTAAATGGACCAATCAGCGAACACGTAGTGAACGCGGAAGTATTGTCGCGTGTCGATGTATGACGCAAAAGCGCCAGTAATGAAATCGCGTCTCGTGAGGCCAGGGGGCTGGTGAAAGCGAGTTCGGGAGCGATACCGGACCCCTGGCAAGCGAGGACGGGAGTGAATGAAAGGCCGTTACAACCACTATGTGACCGGAGTTATAACCAAACCTCTTCTCTTTCAGTCGTTTCATACCGTCGCGGTATATCAGTTGTAGACGCGCTACGAGTTCGATTTCGTTCGATACTCGTGATATTGTTCGGTAGCTCATTTTCCGCTATCGAAACCGATCTTGGTCTGGAATTTTGTTCAGTAGCCGCCATTTCGCCCGTTGAACCGAGTGGCGGTAGATCTTTAGCTAGTCTCGTGGCCGCGCTCTTGCGTCTGACCGGTGCTGTCGGTATTCGAGAATTGAACACGCCAGCCGGCGAATTGCGATTAAACGTTGAACTGCGCCTGCGCGTAGCTTCCGATGGAGTTAAAGGTCTTCCTGTCGGTGATATAGGTGGCGACTCCCGCAGAGGGGATGTATCCCTCGACTTAGCGGTCGGTGGTGGTATAGAGGGCGCTACAGGTGGTGGTAACGTGGTTCTCGCTGCCGATGACCTGCGTCTAGCCGGCGCTATAGGTGGTGGACCCTCGTCATCCGATAAATCAATTTTCGTCGACACTGGCGGCGGTTGTGGTGTCGGAGGCGGTTGGTTGATTCTCGTCGAAACGACGCTTATAATCGGAGATAATCGACTTCCTGTTGCCGCGGATTCGGAGTTTGTGTTGAAATGTGAACTTTCAGTTTGATATTTCGGTTCCGTATAACCGTTATAATTCTGATAGCTGACTAACGGAGTTGTTTCGTCCTCGCTGGT
This sequence comes from Tubulanus polymorphus, assembly GCF_964204645.1. Taxonomy (NCBI): domain Eukaryota; kingdom Metazoa; phylum Nemertea; class Palaeonemertea; order Tubulaniformes; family Tubulanidae; genus Tubulanus; species Tubulanus polymorphus. Next base: position 2,868,972 of record NC_134030.1, read on the forward strand.
CGAGGTGGTCAGTCCCCGATTGTCCCGATGTGAGCGATATTTTTTCGAAACGAATTCGGGCGACGGTTTTTCCCGACGGGTACCGCCGCCGCCGCTGCTTGTCACCGGTAAAAGGGATGCCCGCTGAATACGGCGTATTTTACATACTAAAAATACGAGAATGCAGAATAAAGCCACCACTAAAACTAACGCGATTATCGAAACGATGGCGACGATTTCAGAATTGTTGCTCACCCACGTGACAACATTTTGCCACCAAGCGGGCCCACCTGAAATTGTAAAAATATCAAAGAACATTATTTTGGAAATTGATCTTAGCTCCAACATCACAATACAAGTGCCCGTTCACACAATTTTGTGAATTTTCTACCCATAACAGTTCTAAAAATCTTCTATGGTATTTCATTGAACCCACTTTATCTACTGACCATCACAATACCCGAACTAATTTCGTTTTAGACAAGCAATGAAAAAATATTTCATATGAATGAGACTGATTTCATAGTATATGAACTATTGAACAATGTTTCTTTGACGATGTTGAATGATAACTGCCATTATCAGTTTGATTTTAAACTTACTTATGCCGGAGTCACCCATGAGAGATGGTAGTTCCATTGATATCTAAACACAAACATATGAATCAACACTTATTAGTCCATGGTTTCCTCATGTGGAACACTGACGACAAATATTGAATTGATTTCTAAAAAGAAAAAGAAAATATGTTATTGGAAAATAGATTTTGTTGCCTAAAACGATTATGTCAAGAATTAAATCTTGTCTCAGACTATACGAATTAAGTCCAAAGTCCATATTCTGAACATATTTCCATGTTTAGGGAAGTAGAGATTTGGAGACCTTCACTTCACTTCACTTCAGAGCTATCTATTCCCTACCCGTGTTTGGTCAATCATCAACTCAGAGACCGTGACCGCCGCGACCAGCACCAATCACTCGATTCATTTCAATTAGTGAAGAATACAGAGAAAAATAATATTCTTACCTTTGTATTTCCGTGTCTCGCTATGTTAGTCTTACACATATCTGTATACGTTTCTTATCATTCAGGTTATTGCGTTTGGAAAAGTTTTACATTCGCTACTATCAGGTCAACTTTCGATCTTGTTTACTCCTGTGACGCGCAAATTAATTTTTGACTCAGTGGCTTGAGACGGAATAATCAGTAATTATAATGTATCTAAACTAACTTCTTTTTTCGATCCCCCTCTCCCTCTTAAAAGGAAAACTGCAATAACACAGTTTACCTAATTTTTTCTAACAACGAATAAGAAAATAAGTAGAATCATAGTCTAGCAATTCGAGTTTTCCTACGGATAATCATTTCAGAAACCGATATATTGAAAACAAAGAACTCATCAAAACATGGGGTTCGTAGCATCTTCACCCGTCAAGGGATTCGAACCCACTACGCTAAAGCTGTTCCCCGAACCCCTTGACCTCACGAGTCGTTGGAGTCGTTACTAGCCGACCAGAATCCGGTCGTACCAATCACAGCGCTTATAACAAACCGTCAGTAGACTTCTGTTGGTTTTCCCGTTATTGACCAATCAGCGAACGTTTTACCGAACAAGGAAATATTTCGCAAATCGATATATGACGTCACGCGCGACAGCGCCAGTAATGAAATCACGCTTCGTGAGGCCAGGGGGCTGGTGGAAGCGAGTTCGGGAGTGATACCGGACCCCTGGCAAGCGAGGATTGGTTCGTAGTGCTGTAATAGAAGTCCGATCGGTGTCTTTATCAGACACGATGGCAGTTTGTTTGTTTGTGTGTTCGTTTTTGCTTTACATGCGGATCCGTTGGTAGTATTTCTAACCTCTCATGTTGCCCGCACACTAGTGTAAGCAGGGCGGGATTCGTACCCTCATCCGCTTATTGCCAGCACTGGTTGTAGACTGGTTACCGGTGTCTAATTTCCAGGCGCACTAGACTGGTTGCCGGTCTTTACATTCTTCACTATTCCTGACTGGCGAATACAGGTGACAGGCGACCAGTCTTAGAAGCGCATTTGTTTGAAATCGGTTCGTAGAAACCGGTTTATATCGTGTCCCAAACCGGTTAGTGAGAAGAAATGCGGTGATCTGAGTTAGCTTACCTACCGGCGGTAAGTTCCCGCCTTAGTCGAAAGTCGGTTTGACTCAGTGATGTTGTTTATCAGTACCGCCGGGTTATAAACCGGTAAGAATACAAGACGATTTTCCTACAAACCGGACGTGTGCAAACCCGATATTAAACGAATGCGCGACTGCGAATGCAGCGCACTGTGATAACTGAATGCAACAGCATCACCGCCTTTATCTCAGTCAGTGCGCGCAACTGGATGCTGCCACATGCAGTATGTAACAGCGCAGCGCATTAACCGGATTCGATAGCGAGTGTGAAACGTTCATAACGACATGTTGTGCACGATTAGCGCCCGGTATACAATCGCCTGAACAAGAACCATTATGCACGAAAAGGAGGACTGGTTTTTTTGTGAACATCTACACATTGTATACCTGTATGGAATGTGTCATGATTAGTTGCTGTATTGAACGACGCTACGATAATAAAATCCGACGATGAATTTTTTTTGTGCGAGCAATGCGTTCCTACACACATAGACATACACGTACGAACACTTCTTACACGTGGAAACTAATGAGATACCAGCTGTTTACGAGACACAAGCTGTGACAAGAAAATATTGGATAGTGGAACAACGTCTTGAACATGAACATCAACGTACGCTTAATCTTTCGCCGTTACATTGCCTTCTTGAACTGGGGCAACATGCATTATCCAAGGTTCGTAGTTTCTACGATTGAGATGATTACTTGCAGGTAGTTTTAATCACAGGGACTTGTCACAATTGATAGTGAATGAATAAAACCAATATCAATGACCAGGTCCACTATCCCTGTATAATAAAAAAACTGTTATTTTTTATACAGTTGCAGGGATACTGGTACCCCCATCATTGGTCTCATCCATTATCAATCGTGACTCCCTGTGGTTTTTTGATCTTAAAATAGGGATTGTCCCTGTTGTTTATTTGGTTTGTAAATTTCGTTAGATTTTTTGATTGAGTGTCCCTTACAGACCCACCACACCTGCCGGGAGCGAAACAGGGGGTTTGATTTGGAAATCGGAAATCGAAGTACAGATATAGTTGTTTGCTCGGCGGTCTAATTTACAGAATTTTCTTTTTTAAATCGAAGTACATAATTGGAAATTCGGTTCCGGTTCATTCAAACAATCTTCCAAGCAGTCTGAAACGGCAAGCGACTGATTTGGATGAATTTTCCTGGCTGCCTAATTTAATACATCAAGATTTTGGGAATAGCTAATTACAAGGGTGAAGATCATTTTGTCCATTTTTATATTTTTTTGGTCGTTTTCTACTCCCTGTGGTTTTAACGAACATGTATATACATATATATCTGATTTTAGTTTCATCGTAGACTAAATAAAAGTAGTAGTAGTAGTTGAATCTTAATCATTTGAAAAAGTAGTCGACAGTTCTTTCTGATACAAATTTGGCCGTAAAAGGTGGCGATTAGATATATTTCGTCTATGCAATCGCAGAGGAAAGTATTGTAGCTGTCGATGCAGGTTACGTACAATCCATATTCCTGTTGTTGGTATTGACATTAGTCTAGTACCTAGCCGTCGTTCTACAAACAACAGTTGTAGGGAACCGGTAACAACGACTGGTATTCAGACTAGTATTTACATGTTTTATTCTGACGACAAATGTTACATATTGCCGCGTGGCATGTATACGATATTAATATATTGCGTGAGGCGGATGTAATCGCTTATTGTTTGTTGGCTGCCTTTTTTTTTACATCGAAATAGAGATCGACTCGTTTGATTGGTCGATTTGGTCTTATATTTTTGATTTGTTATCCCTAACAAACCCACCACACCTGCCGGGAATAGATGAGGGGTTTGATTTTGAATTCGGAAATCGAAAGTACAGATATAGTCGTGTGATCGGCGGGCGAAATTACGGAATGTTTTGCTAAATCGAAGTTGGGAAATTCAATTCCGGTTCGTTCAAACAATCTTCGAGGCGATTGGACGTCATGACTCATAACTGTGGAAATGCATGTCCTGAAATTGAGTGCAGTTTGTTTCTGTGTCTATTCATGTATAAACCTATATTTACATACGATCAAGCCGGTTTTGACTATTATTATATTTTGTATGTTTGCACCTCAGTTATGGGGGGTGAATAAATAGTTTGCAGTTTGTTCAGTTTTCACTTTTGTTTTTACATCCCGCCTACGTATACGCGTTTTTGGCAATAGTAAGGCTAGAAAACTGATACCTGTTTCTCATTTCTGATGAGTTTTAAAGTTGACCCGGCCGGCCGCCTATCTACATTTTCAAGCTAACAATTACCGACCCGATAGTTATAGAAATGAACTAATTACAAATTTTACTGCAGTTTCCAAAATGTCCCGGCTGATTAGGAGAAACAATTAATCATTGTATGTTAGCCTAAACGGGTGTCAAATATGAAATTATCTTTGAATGGAAGTATTTTTATTTTTCATAAACTGGTTTAATGACTTTTTAAAAAGTTGCTGCATACGTTGCATTTTCTCGGTCTGGGCAGAATCTCTTTTGGTAGGATTGTGAACTCTGTGATACGTCGAGAGGTCTGATTGTGGTCGGGTATTCTGAACAAGAACACCCACACACATTATAGTTGTCGAATAAACACTATAATCCAAGTAAACTGTAGATAAATGAAGAAATCCCACACTTCTAATTTGAAATTATACTATCAAATTTATTATTACGAAACTACAACGTTTCGGCTGTTGACTAACAGCCATCATCAGGTGGAATGACCAGAAAAACAAGTTACAAAGCATATTAACTCACAGGATCTAAAATAGAAGCAGTGTGTCAAAACTAAAGATAAACAGACCAAGCAATAAAACATCAAGGGGTACCGTGGAAACCACAGCAATTCTAAACAGTTCAGAGTAAAAACAAATCATGTAACTAAGTGAAGTGGACTGAAGAGTCTGGGCAGAATTTCTTTTGGTAGTAGAACGATAACCACACTCAAACGTGGTGAACGGATAATAAGATAAAATCCCACTATTTACAGATTAAAAGAATTTAAAAACCAGAATTTATTTATTCGATCAAAAATATATAAAAGACACGACGTTTCGATCTCACCCTAGAGATCATCGTCAGGTGTCAACCGTATCGAATATTCCGTAAATGATAATTGTTAAAACCAGACACGTGGCAAGAACAATCCACACCTGACGATGATCTCTAGGGTGAGAGCGAAACGTCGTGTCTTTTATATATTTTTGATTGAATAAATAAATTCTTTTAATCTGTAAATAGTGGGATTTTATCTTATTTTCTTTTGGAAGGATTGTGAACTCTGTGATACGTCGAGAGGTCTGATTGTGGTCGGGTATTCTGAACAAGAACACCCACACACATATGTATACAATTTTTTGAAGTGTATCTTAGGTAGAATTGACAAATAAATTTGAAGTTCATTTTTGACGGGTAAGAAATGAATGTTTGACGAGTAAAAGATTTAACTGCCAGGTCAATCAAATATTCACTTTTACGTCACTCCGTCGACTAGGAAAACTCATCTCACTAAAAACTGTTACTGTTGTATTTTTAGATTCAAATGGATTTTTCTTGCCACGTGTCTGGTTTTAACAATTATCATTTACGGAATATTCGATATAAAGAAAAGAGAAAAGAAAGATATGAGATTGCAGAATATAACCAAAATGATGATAAGGAATAATGTATCCAAAATGATGGAACCACCTTCGACCAATCATATCGGGTCTTTACGAGGTATCGAATTCGTTAGAAACAATATCACATTATGTCGGGGAAACCCAAAAACTGTTGTCGTCATCATATCACATTCAGAAAACTATAAACAACGGCGGGCGATTCGTGCAACATGGGGCAAATCGACTAGTGATATTCGGTATGTTTTCTTGCTGGGATTATCTCCCGATCAACTTTGGGAAAAGTTTGTGTCCATCGAAATGGATACATACGGTGATATCGTAGAGATGAATATGATTGAAATGTATTATAAATTGACAATGAAATCGGGAGCTATGGTGAAATGGGTTAATGAATTTTGCCGAAATGTGAAGTACGTCATCAAAGTCGACGATGACATGTATTTGGACGCCGAGCAATATACGTCAGCGTTAGATGCGCACGCAGATCAAAGTACATATTTCTTGTGTTACTTAGTGAGGAATCCAGGCGTTGACAGAAATCCTAAAAGTAAATTTTATGTAAGTCGGAAAATGTGGCCGTTATCGCGTTACCCGGATTATTGTTCCGGTACCGGGTATGGTTTTACGGCGAACATAATTCCCGAATTGTGGAGAACGGCTCTAGAAACTAAACTAATAAACAACGAAGATGTCTGGTTAACGGGTGTTGTAGTTAGTAAAATGAAAGGTGTAAAACATATTGACGATCGTCGCATTAATTTGTTGTCTTCATCGAGAAATTGGTGCGAATCGAAAGATTACATTACGACGCACAGACTAAGCCCTGAAAATCTGATGGATATATGGAAAGATAAACTCGCCGGGAAAATTTGCCCCCCGAAAAAATAACGATGGATATCTCTCACCTCTGTGAAAGCATGTTTTTATTTTCAGCAATGTAAGAATGAGAGAATTGAACATATTATCAAAATATGATAATAATTTGATGTAATTGTTGATACATGTAGTTTAGACTGGTGATTAATTAACTATCGTGAAGGCTGAGAAAGCTCAATCTCCATTTTCTCAAAAAATAATCTTTTCGATGTTTCATGATGCATACAATTCCCGGCTATCTGCCGAGTAAAAGCATAACCCCGAATCGATCAATGCTTTTTTTATTTATTTATTCTTTATTTACGAATTAAATTACATTACAAAATTACAGATAATAATATGGTTATGTAATATAAGTCGATGGATACCAGGAAAAGTTAAAAACTTGTAATCATAAAACATGGCCCTGGCACCCATGGAAATCACACACGCACACAATCTTCCACCAAACTATCACACTTGGACAGGCACAAGCATGAAAATCATGACAAGGCAGTGAACAAGTGACACAAAAAATTCAGATCAGTATACATTTAACAGAGATTACATAACTATTGACCCATTAACAGATGATGTTTGAAATTCTTTTTAAAAACGTAGATACTCTTCGACCCTTTCAGCTTCCAATTTCCATGTCCATCTGCCACACAATTTTCTGAATAAATCTGATAATAATAGTTCATTTTCGTTCGATAATCCGTCAACGATAATGTAACACGTGTAGAAATCAAGTACGAACAAATTGAATTCACTCACCGGCAACAGTTGGTCAACACTGATGAAACCGTTGTTTGTAAATCACCATATGTTGTCAAAACTCAACCCCGATGCGAACATCTATGTAAGACTTCTGGGGTCAGTTGCACAGTCGTGACTTAAGTCAAAAAGTGGTCTTAAATCTTAAGACTGGTCTTAAGTTGTTAGATTGGTGATAGAACTAAGTTGGTCTTAGTCTAAGCCATGACTATGCAACCGGTCCCTGGTATTAAACTCTAATCAGAGTACAATATTGATGAATGTTTTAAATGGTGGGGCAAACGTCTCAATTATTACGAAAAGAGGAGTTCAATAAAATAGTTCACGTGTTTATAGAAAACGTTTTGAGTTAATTTCGAATGTCTTGAAGAAAATAGAAATGAAAATCTCTTAAATTCCATTATCTGCCACCCTCAATTATCCACCAAAATCGCTTGATAGTGGTGGATAACCGGGAGTCGACTGTATTGAGATTTTCATCATCATCATCACTGCCAGATGAAATATATCAAATATGAGTATATTCAGTTATACGTCACTCCGTCGACTCGAAAACTTGTATTATTTCACTAAAAACTCTTACTGTTGTATTTTTAGATTCAAATGGATTGTTCTTGCCACGTGTCTGGTTTTCACATTTATCATTTACGGAATGATCGATATAAAGAAAAGAGAAAAGGGAAAAATAGAAAAGCAGCTGTCACCACCGTCACTTTACATCGGGTCTTTGCAAGATATCAAATTCGTTAGAAACAATGCCACATTGTGTCGGGGAAACCCCAAAACTGTTGTCGTCATCATATCGCATTCGGAAAACTATAAACAACGGTTGGCGATTCGTGCAACATGGGCCAAATCGACTAGTGATATTCGGTATGTTTTCTTACTGGGATTATCTCCCGATCAACTTTGGGAAAAGTTTGTGTCCATCGAAATGGATACATACGGTGATATCGTAGAGATAGATATGATTGAAATGTATTATAAATTGACAATGAAATCGGGAGCTATGGTGAAATGGGTTAATGAATTTTGCCGAAATGTGAAGTACGTCATCAAAGTCGACGATGACATGTATTTGGACGCCGAGCAATATACGTCAGCGTTAGATGCGCACGCAAATCAAACTGCATATTTCTTGTGTTACTTGGTGAGGCGACCGGGCGTTGACAGAAATCCTAAAAGTAAATTTTATGTTAGTCGGAAAATGTGGTCGTTATCGCGTTACCCGGATTATTGTTCCGGTACCGGGTATGGTTTTACGGCGAACATAATTCCCGAATTGTGGAGAACGTCTCTAGAAACAAAACTAATGAACAACGAAGATGTCTGGTTAACGGGTGTTGTAGTTAGTAAAATGAAAGGTGTAAAACATATTGACGATCGTCGCATTAATTTGTTGTCTTCATCGAGAAATTGGTGCGAATCGAAAGATTACATCACGACGCACAGACTAAGCCCTGAAAATCTGATGGATATATGGAAAGATAAACTCGCCGGGAAAACTTGCCCACCGAAAAAGTAGCATGGACATTTCTATCAATCACCCTTGGCATGGCATGGGGCTATTTATTAGTACGAGTGACGAGTTGAGGGGGGGGGGGTAATAAACGATTTACCTACTTTTCTCATGGGGGTTACTATCTATGCAATGGAATGATCTCCACTTGTTTCTTCTCACCTGTTTTCCGTCGTTCTGAACAATGTTAAGGTAAACATTTGCGGAGCAGCGAAAGTCGTATAATCGCTTATATCGGTTGAAAATTTATGGTCTCGATTTTTCGAAGAAATCTATATTCCTAAGGTGGATTTTATAAGTCGAAACTCGCCTATCTCGTAAAAACTTTTTTGGTCCCAAAATAAAAAAGATCACTCACTTTAAGTCGGAGGGCTTTCTGTCCATTGCAGTTAGATTTTTTTCCTGTTCGCTCCGAACCCTGTTTTTAGGTTGAAATCGACGATAAATATCAACAGACGTTATTTCATATGTGGTTGGTGTATCAGAATAGAAAACCCGAAATATGTTAGTATTTTGAAATCAATTCTTGTAGATGTTGATTAAATTTTTCCGTTTACTGAAATTATTCTCAAGTAGTTTTCGGTGGTGTCTCCAGTAAGTACCGGTAATTCAATTACATAGTACATATTGTCTGGCTTCATATAACATATTGGACGTCATTACGGCCATTTTGAAGTTGGGAGGAGGGAGGATTGTCAAGATTTATGCACAGATTGAGGGTTCAATAGTAGAAATATCGTACAAGGGGAATAGTACAAAGGGAGGGGCTTTGCTCGTTTCGTTAAAATGTATTATTTTTGATATAGATTTATATAAATGTTGCTGTTTTTAGCGGCGTATTTTCATGCATAATACAAATGTTACGCAACCAGGTTCTAACTTTGCTTGTTTTCCTGCTATGTGGAAAACGGTGAAAGGAAGAAGATAAAGTAATAGGTCCAATAGTATACTATAGTAGTAAATTTGTTTTCTAAATCTTTTTCCAAATTTTACTTTGTGATATTTCTAGATGAATTAATTATGATGTAAAATAGCTTTTTTGTCGTAAATGCTGCAATAAATATTATTTCCTTTTGATTATATGTCGTGTGTTCTCTTACAAACACAGTTGTAGCATCGACTCCATGGTTGTAGGCACTGAACGGTGCGATATGCCATTTCTTCAATAGGCGGAGATGTGGGGTGTAACTCAGGTTTAGTGACATTCTGGAGATGAGGTTAGGGTAAAACCGTCAACCAGAAATGTGACATTCCAGGCCTAAAGCCCATGAGACTATCAAGGCCATGGGCGTGCCAAGCTTTCGTCGGCTGCAGGAGCTACAAAAAGGACGACCTAGTATTTTTTTCATCTTCAAACTATACCACCTGACGCTCAATATAGGCGGTAAAAAGCTTGGCATATTTCTTACATCATTACAGCCATTTTTATGACATTCGTGTTAAGCTTCCCCCTCTAAGCCGTACAACTATACATGTACATTACACGTACACGTACATTTAGATATCTAAATGATACGTAGTATAATCCAAGTACAGTCCAGAAAGGGGTTCAACATTGAGCATTGCGATCATACATATCTAGTCCACGTTTCATTAATCTGTTAATTGAATTGATCAATTGTATCTATCGAACACGTTGCGTTACGACACGTTATGCAGAAGATTGATATCAATAATTGATAATAATTAATAATGATAATTAATACCCGAGTTGAGTTATAGACGAAGAACCGATGTTTAAATAAGATGAGAAATGAAAATCCACCACACGAAACCTTTTAAGCAAATAAATTAGAGGAGAATTTCGTTATTACAAGATAAATACAAACACGTGACCATAAATAGAGATATTTGAACACGATTGATAAAACACTATATCCGTGTTGAAGCGATGAAGAGAGAATCCCACAATGATAACGAAAAACTGTCCGAAAATGTTACTTTGAGCTTAGTAGTTCATTCAACGTTTCGACTATATCCTAATAGTCATCTTCAGGAATAATGCAGAGATATTTGTAGTTAGTCAGAAACGGCATGGTCCTGCTTCACAAAAATGCCTTTTACTCAGGCTCGGTCTATTCGGTAACCCTTACATACCATTGGTACCGCAATTACACATATATATATTGATCCGCAGCAAGATTCCGTAGTAACTAAAAAATGTTTGTAATGATGGTTTTTGTTTACGTTGGTGGTTTCTTTATGGGTATCAGACAGCAAACGATGTGTGCAAGTTGTTGTTTGATGCTTTGATCTACCAGCGCTGACAATAAATCAGCCAGGGGTAAAAATAATTCTTCCTCGGTTCTTGTGCTGCGATATCTGGCAAACATTCAGAATTATTTTTAAAACTTAAGGATAGACGGAACTGTAATTGGTTGGGTCGGAACGATGAGGTGCTTTGATAGTGTGGTTTGTGCAGGGATCTCACTGTTACTTCTTGATACTCCCGACTACTTTCTATAAAAGGAAGAACCGGAAGTATAGGGAGACATGGTTGTTTTGCTTTATCCTGTAGTATTATAGAGTTAGTTAAATTATAAATGAAAATTGGTATAATAAGTATAGGATGATTTTAGATTTGATAATTAATTACATTGTATTTCTGAATCAAAAGTTTACTATTGTTGATTGGAAAAAGAAACGATGAGTTTGTTCCATAATCTAGGTGAAAACTAAGTTTTGAAAATATATCTAAATTAAGTATCCTGGATGTTAATTAAGGACAAGACCTTTATAATCGCTTAAGTTTTATGGAAGTTTAATTGTGGCAAATATCAATACTAGCTCTCTAAGGTTTCTGTTGGTGTACATGTCTGTTGGTAACTCGTAGAGAATAGCTGCTCTCTCAACGAAGATAAGCAAGGAGTGAGTAAATCAAAGCGCGTTATGACAGGAGGGTTGGAAAGAAAAGTTACTTTGGCAAATCAGTTTCTCAAATAATTTTAGATTAGCGAATCATTAAGGCTAATTCTACATGTCCAAAACCGTCATGACAGCTAGGTTGCTGCTCCTTGCCAAAAGTCGAACGGGAGAGTCGGCATTCTAGGAATGCCGATCTTTTCTATAAAAAGAGGCCCGCAGTCTTGAGAAAGCAGACTTACCAGGGACGCTCGTTAGAGATACTTGAGGTTTGGGTGGAAATACCAGAGTTAAGGCGGGTTACCAACAGTAGTGTACGATAGGAATTTGGAGTTAGGAATTGGACTGTGTACTATCTGGAGTTATTACTTTCATCAAGGTAAATAAAATCTATATTATTATTATTATATTCAATCAGAATTTCGGCATTTTAGTTTGATTATTTGGGTTTGTGCACGGACACGTTCTCTCGCCAGGGACCGATCTTTACGTTTTATATTCAACGATTAAGGAGAGGATTGTGACCGGTGTATCATTGGTGCCGAAACCCGGGATATCAATAATCTTCGGTTTACGATAAACTTTTTACATTAATTGTTTAGTTTTGTTCAAATGGTACATATCTTCGTATGCTCCCACTGTGGTGCGAGGAACGCATTCTCTAAGAAGCGCCGCACTACAACCAACTCAGCATACAAAAAGAAATTGTGGGGGTCGAACCCACCTAATACCAAACCGTTTGAAATTCCGGTCGAGTTTCGGGAACCATTGTGGGATTCGAACCCACTGCCAACTCCGGTCGTCCCTGTTGAGACATTGCGGGATCCGAACCCGCGAAGTGCACGACCATTTGAGATTCCGGAGGAACTTCGAGAGCCGTCGTGGGATTCGAACCCACCACTGCACGCTCATGTGTAATACCGGAGGAGTGTCGGGGACCTCTGTGGGATTCTAACCCACTCGCCATGCAGGTCGACACCGATGGGGCTGCACTACAGCCATTGAGGGGTTCGAACCCTCCACCTTGTGAATTGCCAAAACCGTCCAGCCAGGATGGGGAATCGAACCTACATCTGTCTTTTGGGTTGTCAATTTAAAAAAAAAAAATGTTATTTTAGATTAGTATTCGTTTAAAGATATACAATGTCGACTGGAGGGGAGACGACGTACGGTGCGGGTGGCTCACGGGAACGATCCGCTGTAAGCAACGACACTGTTCTGCAGGCCCTCTCTGGCCTTCGCGAACAGGTGGACACAGCCACGGCGTTCATGAATTTCTCTTTGCTCCCTAAATTTACGGGACGAGACGACCAGTGCGTCACTGATTGGTTCAAAGGATTTGACCGTTTGGCCGACCTAAGGGGTTGGAACGATGACGCTAAAAAGAAACAGTTGTATTGGTTTTTGGCTGGCCCGGCCCTAATCTTATTTAATGATCTTCGAATTGATCAGGGAACCGATGCGACCGGTGGCAAAGTTGTCACTCCCTGGGAAAATATTGTCCGTGCGTTTTGCGCGCAATTTAGCCCCACCTCGTGGGCTTTGGTCAAGGAGTCGGCTTTGACGACGATGCGACAGGGGGAGACACAACCGGTCGATAGGTTTGCGGAAGAGATTGATCGTGTGGCCTCGAGTTTGAAATTTTCGGACCACCAGAAAAAGATGTTACTAATTAATAACTCCCGCCCTGATATTTCTGTCTATTTGTTGTCACAGCGTCCTACGACGTTTAGGGATGCATGGGAGGCAGCCAGAATGGCGGAGCATATCGAACAACGTAAAGCTCTGTCGTCTCCCAAGGTATCGCAAATTGGGACCGAACCAAATAAAGCGATGGGTGACGTTATGGCTGAATTACGGGACATGTTCCGCCAAATTATGGACATCCAGAAGTCTACCCGTACTCAGCAGAATGATAGAGCCACATTTTATAGCGAAAGCCGCCCGTTACAAAGGTCACAGGATGGCCAGGTGGTGTGCTTTCAATGTCACGCCCCTGGTCATTACGCCAGGAATTGCCCGACGTGGCGTTACGACCAACAAAGGTCACCAAACCGGGACGCATTTCAGCGTGATAATCGCCGTCCCCAAAATGCTAGTAGGGGTCACTTTCGGTCACAGAATCTTGGGCATGATTCCCAACGGGTTAATCGAACATTTGGTCAGGGAAACGACCGGAGACCTCATCCTATGGACCGATAAGGGTGGGGTCGCGCAATGAATGGTCAACTGAGCCCTCGCCGGACTCGTTAATAAGGAGTGATTATTGGTGGGATGACACATATTCGGGTTATCATAGTTATGATGATGACAGTCCGGTAATTGATGATTATATTTTTGATGATGATGATGATGATGATTATTATTATTTAGAGGACGATAGGGATGATATATTTGACATGTCATTTGATCAGGGCGACATGCTAGCTGATTCAGTTGACGATTATTTTGAACCTGAGGGGAACTGTAATGCAGATTACTTAGATGACACTGAACCTTTACATTTAGATAAGTTTATTGATTATCACACTCCTTCATGGGGTGCCGATGACGTATGACATTCAAGATCGTAACTTTGGGGATAGCTGGAGGGACAATTCTCAGTTGTCGTTAGATGGAAATTTTTATATGGATCAGGGATCCAATTTTGAGGACATCTGGAGGGACAATTCCCAGTTGTCGGCTACTTACGAGCATATAAAAAGACACAGGAGGGTTACGTTTAGCGATCCGGTTAAATTGCAGGAGGTACGTGCTGATATGGCGTGCTCGGGTGACAATATTAGTATTGATAGGTCACACCCTAGAGGGGTTAATGGTCCGACGGATTCGGCAGAAGATGACCTTTTTAGAGATAGGAAGTCTCATTTAGATTGTCACGAAGGCGCTTTTGATCAGTATAGGTACCCAGCAACCTCCGAATCAGCAATACAATGTGATCTTGTGTCATCAGATTCAAGTAGTAGTAATAATTCACGATCGGAATGTCTTAATGATCAGAGTAATATGGAAACTATTTTGTCAAAGATATCTAGTCAGGAGTCAATGTCGGAGAATTTGTGTCACTCGTTTGAAAGAGGACAGCACTTTCCTGTCACCTCAAATGCCAGCAGTTTTCACCATCCAGTTGGGGATGGAATGTCCCATGAACAGGACAGAGGTCAAGTTGTCCTCACGTCTAAACCGAATATGCCAATCAACGAAAAGGTTGGGATAGGAGATTCGAACTCCGATTGTCAACCAACTGTTCACTGTCAGGAACAATTTCCACCTGTTACGATGACTTTAGGTAACACGTCAACCAACGACATAGGGTCCTTTTCCAGTCAGAACAACACTATTGGACAGGAGGCTTATTCCCCGTCAATCATGGCAACTGCCGCCAACCGAGTGACTGGTAGTCATTCAGGGACACCGTTAAACATTTTGATTGATACGGGTGCCGATATTTCTGTAGTGTCAAACAATTACTTCATCAATCATCCTCAGATATCGAATGGCCCTTTGCAGGAGGGACAATTTCAGTCCGCCCGTGGGGTAGATGGTACTAAGTTTTATTTAAAAGGTGTTATTTCCGTAGATTTTGTATTAGGAAATTTGGACGTGTCACATTCTATGTACGTGGTGGATGGAGTCACCTCGGACTTCATTCTCGGAGTTGATTTCCTGGAACGAAACCAGGCAGTTATCGATTATGCTAAAAAGGCTCTCTTGTTGCCAGGCGCCGACATAATTTACTTTAGTAATGATGTCATCTTGGGGAAATCTTCGTCGGTTAAAGTCACGCGTATGACTGTTATTCCCCCTTCATGCGATGTCACCGTAGACCGTAAGTGGTTAATTGACAAGTCTCAGTCATCGATTGCAGCCTTTGAGCCTGTACATGATTTGAGAATGCGTGATCTCATGAGCGCAAGGTCAGTTGTTAGCGTCATGCCATCAAGGCATAGGCTTCGAGTCACGAACCCTACGTCACGACACGTCACCCTCTTTGAAGATACGTGTCGTAGTGATTCGTGGACAGATGGGTGGTCACTTGACCGATCACTCAAAACAGAGGCGAAGTCAGGACAGCTTCCTCGGCCACCGGAGGTGTCTATCACACATGTGGAAGACCCTCAGACGTCAGACGAAATTTGTAAGTATAATCGAATTATTTAGAGTTTGGATCAAGATGCATACGTCCTATTGAAAATTATGAATTGTATACGGTAAGCGTCTCTTCAGTAGGTTATCGAAATATAATTACATAAGTATTGTGAAACTGAAGTATATATAACGCATTGTTGCCAATGAGTTAACTCCTGATCTGGGTTTAATCTAATACAGGAGATAAAGACAACTATAAATAAAAGTGAATAATAGCTTGATTGTCGTGATATTGGTTTTTTTTTTTTGCTGAAATATCACTAGTCTCTAGGGTTTATTATCTGTAGTCTGAATGGATGTCATTAATTGTCAGTTAGAAAAGAAAGAGTTATGATATGTTTGAATAATCTCTGTATTATTATGATATTAATTGTAGGATACCCGTATCGGATGTGTTGGAATGAGACCGCCGAAGATACGATAGCACTAAGATGGAAGAATGCCTTCTGTCAACCGCAATAGATGTTGATGGGTACCCCCCTGATAGTGACCATATGGAGATGGGGACTTGTTGGGAGGTATCCTGAGACTCTATTCGACGCAACTGATAGTTTGAAAAACCAGCAACTGGTATGCTCTGGCCGAGATGGGTGATATTAATTCACCGATTCGTCAAATAACGAAGAAACGGAGCGAATATACGACATACAACAGCGAACTTTGGGCGTTGGTTTTAACGGGATAGATTCATGCTCGATGTTAGTCATGCGATTCTGGCCATGGTTAGTGGTGTTTGTCACTCGCGAAGACCAGTTATATACTCACAAACTTAAGTGATGAAGGGTGGACAAAGACACCTGGCCAATGCGATACGAAAAATGAAGAAGAGTGATAATTTCCGTAGACATTTTAGCGGAGTAAAGCCGAGTGTGTTCAAGATGGCTCCCGTGTAGTTACATTAACATTCGATGGAATGTTGTTCGCTCAAGCCGTAAGATGCGAATACATTACTGTTCCGTTTCTATATTAACTGTGGAGAAAAGACTCCGATATAGTAACCGTAGTACTATAGCGTCTATGAATAGCGAGCAAGTATTCAGCTGAACATAAATGTGTTTTGCCGTACTATCAACGTAGCAGTACGCGCTTCGAGGAACTGCGGTGGATGACGTCATTCGTCCGTCCATGACGCACCTTGTTGTGTCTGGTAGCTGTTGCGTCACTTCGCGGTAAATTCTAAACTCAAACTGTGAACTGTTTTGTGCTTAACTTTCGAGTGTTTAGTGTGCGGGGACAGCGGTCTCGAATGAACTTTTTTCCGATTGGGTATCCAGAACTTTAAATGCGGTTTTATGATAAACTATATCCTGAACTTTAATACGCGTTTGTTGTGTTGAACTTTTAAACAGTTACTCGTTGCATGAATTGTTTTTTTTTTTGTGATTGATGTTCTTTTTCAGGATCTGTCTAGGGAAGTTTCAGCGCGATTTTCATGAGTCAGTCTAAATTCAAAATTTCGGGACGAAATTTAAACTGGATAGGGAGTGATGATCCGCAGCAAGATTCCGTAGTAACTAAAAAATGTTTGTAATGATGGTTTTTGTTTACGTTGGTGGTTTCTTTATGGGTATCAGACAGCAAACGATGTGTGCAAGTTGTTGTTTGATGCTTTGATCTACCAGCGCTGACAATAAATCAGCCAGGGGTAAAAATAATTCTTCCTCGGTTCTTGTGCTGCGATATCTGGCAAACATTCAGAATTATTTTTAAAACTTAAGGATAGACGGAACTGTAATTGGTTGGGTCGGAACGATGAGGTGCTTTGATAGTGTGGTTTGTGCAGGGATCTCACTGTTACTTCTTGATACTCCCGACTACTTTCTATAAAAGGAAGAACCGGAAGTATAGGGAGACATGGTTGTTTTGCTTTATCCTGTAGTATTATAGAGTTAGTTAAATTATAAATGAAAATTGGTATAATAAGTATAGGATGATTTTAGATTTGATAATTAATTACATTGTATTTCTGAATCAAAAGTTTACTATTGTTGATTGGAAAAAGAAACGATGAGTTTGTTCCATAATCTAGGTGAAAACTAAGTTTTGAAAATATATCTAAATTAAGTATCCTGGATGTTAATTAAGGACAAGACCTTTATAATCGCTTAAGTTTTATGGAAGTTTAATTGTGGCAAATATCAATACTAGCTCTCTAAGGTTTCTGTTGGTGTACATGTCTGTTGGTAACTCGTAGAGAATAGCTGCTCTCTCAACGAAGATAAGCAAGGAGTGAGTAAATCAAAGCGCGTTATGACAGGAGGGTTGGAAAGAAAAGTTACTTTGGCAAATCAGTTTCTCAAATAATTTTAGATTAGCGAATCATTAAGGCTAATTCTACATGTCCAAAACCGTCATGACAGCTAGGTTGCTGCTCCTTGCCAAAAGTCGAACGGGAGAGTCGGCATTCTAGGAATGCCGATCTTTTCTATAAAAAGAGGCCCGCAGTCTTGAGAAAGCAGACTTACCAGGGACGCTCGTTAGAGATACTTGAGGTTTGGGTGGAAATACCAGAGTTAAGGCGGGTTACCAACAGTAGTGTACGATAGGAATTTGGAGTTAGGAATTGGACTGTGTACTATCTGGAGTTATTACTTTCATCAAGGTAAATAAAATCTATATTATTATTATTATATTCAATCAGAATTTCGGCATTTTAGTTTGATTATTTGGGTTTGTGCACGGACACGTTCTCTCGCCAGGGACCGATCTTTACGTTTTTATATTCAACGATTAAGGAGAGGATTGTGACCGGTGTATCAATATTTTGTTTATTTTGAACGTTGCTTCTGTTCAGGAAAAACTCATTTTGTTGTAACATTACACGCAATTGTTCTGTAGTTTCTGTAGTCGAGGGATTCAGCATTTACCACGTTTTTTCTTTCTCATTCGACAAATTGTTTCCTCTTGTTCGCGAGTTTTTTTTTACTAAGCGCTTCACGCATTGTTTATATTTGTAAAGACTCATTCTTATCGGTTATTCGGCGTCGATGTTTAACATCTAAAGGTGAATAGTCATACTGAGTAGTTGGGCGTCGTTTCTTTTCACGCAAAATGGTAAATTCTTTGAGAAATCTCGGCATCCGAATTTCACAGCCGGTCAAACATTGTTTGATATAATAATGATAACGGGTCGAGCAATGTCCTGCATCTCGAATATAGGTCCGAGTTTGCCCCGCGGCAGACTGACCCGACTGCGTCCACATACAGTTGTACAAGAGATTGCGCCAAATGAGGATTTATGAAAACGAATTTGGAAAATAATTTATTTATGACAGGATATGTAGCATTCGCGGTATATCATATACATTATTAACAACTTCATCGAAGGTAAATTGATTGTTTATTGCAAACATGCAAACTTTGTCCATAATCGAATATAAAAGCTGTTTCGCTGCTGTGGACGTCATCGATATTATACTATTGAACGCGTAAACTAGATTACACGTTCATGATATTACGTAGTTTATAGCGAGATTAATTCATCAGTAATTTAGATGGTTATTAAAAAGACAGCGCTGATCGAATTGCTGCGTCAGTACCAGCAGGCGAGACGTTTTATTGTTTACAAATGCGAATAACAACTACGTGTTTGGATACATTGTATCTAAATACGTTATTAGTCAAGTCGATCATTTTCCTTTTCACGGATATGTACACAAAAACATTTCTATTTTTACACAAAAACATTTCTATTTTTCTTTTTTGAAAATGCTTACTATTTCTTTCCAATAGTAGCTTTGTGATATTTGCATTTTGTTGGACTTTAAAAAAATGTAAACCATCCTTTACTCAATATAACTCTCAGTAGTTCATTTATTAGATAAGCGTTCCGCGAAATATGAGAGTTGCACTCGAATTTAAACTCGAGCTTGAGTATATGTTTTTGTTCATGCATATATGCGTGAAAGCTTAAAGACCACAGCTATCGGCCATGCCAAACGATGATCACTTGCCGTATATTACTTACAAAATATTGACGACGTGATTAATTAGCGAATGAACACGTAGACAATTAGTAAGTTCTTATTGCAATCAAGTCAATAAGCGAGCGCGTGTGAGATGAGATTATTGGGATATATGTTTATTTATGAATATAGTGACAAGTTCAAAATGGAATTGGACTAAAGAGAGCATCTTGTAACATTTTCTGTTACCGCTGAGTGTTTGAAACAATATCATCAGCTCTCCCGATAACCGGTCTTTCTTCTGATTGGCTGAAAAAGTAGTCGATGATATCACGTGATTGCTGGAACGGCTATAGTTATTTAGCGATCAAAAACATTCGTCAGGTGGGTTCAGGTCATCAGTGGCATATAGCTAACGATGGAAGTAGACACCATGATAATCGCGTGGACACTCTGATGATGAGAAACTAGGTTTAGCGTGATACCAGTTAAGGATATAAACATAAAACGAAGCTTTGATCGTTCAACTCTGTTTTTTAAACATTGTTTTTAGAAATGATAGAGACCAGTAGAGTATTCTTACCGCAGCAGAGATTGGTTGACTGCAAATCGATTCACGGATATGAATTTGTTATAGATTTTGACGCTGGTAAAACGCATCAGTAAAAGGTTAATCTACAGGTGGTTGGCGAGAGATAAGAGAAACTGTTGTTAGTCTTCACCAGTAGAACTGCGTATATACGATTAATTATTCTTAATCACGGATTCAATGCGCTTACAGTATTCAGAACTCAGACGACACTGAGTGTTTCATTTCGTGAGCTGTTAGAACGCGTGTATGTGAAGGATTGCTTTCTTTTGAAATATCATGGGCTCGGTGCACAGAACGAAATTAAAGTTTCATCAGTATTCAGTTGTAATGACTAATGAAAATTTAATTCGTTCTGTAATGCAGGCCCTACAGTTGTAGATTAGGAATTTAGAAATTGTTCATTTCCAAATGGTTCACACAGAACTGTGGAAAAAAAACGTAGGCGTACTTTCGAAAATTCTAATCACTACGGATCTATAAAGCGTCGTATTGTGATAATCTGATATCTATATTTTAAGGAATAATCTGAGTCTCCAGCGGAAGAGAAATATCAAGTATGGAAAATGTGGACGTAAATCGCGTGACGTCATCGTCGTTTATACCTATAGCTATAGCTTCAGTAGTTGGAATACTCATTTGCATAATGTTTTTCATATTCAACTGTCGCTATAGACAAATGAGGTAAGTCGTTTTTCGGATTCAGCGGTCAAGTTGCTCTGCCATGTCTTACGTATATCTCAGGCCAGTCTAAAGACCACGTTAGTTCTATGCACGGCTAATCATACTTAAGACCAGTCCTAGACCATTTTCAGACTTGTAAGGCACGACTGCGCAACTAGGCCCAGAACTCAAACATTTACGCGATACGGCCGTGAACGAAAGTATTATAGATCTCCTTCTACAAAAGTCATAATCGTATTCATAATCTATTTTTTTTGCAGGTTGGTGAAAATGTCCAGTCCGAATATGAACAATATTTGCATATTCGGTGCCGTTATGTTCTACGTTAGTTCGGTCTTTTACGGCCTTGACCTTTTTATGCCCGTGCATGAACTTCAGAAAACTGGCGTCCTCTGCCAGGTGAGATATACTGAATTCTGAGTGGAATTTTAGTGATAGCTGATAAAAGCTAATCAAAAATCAAAAATCAAAAACGGTTTGATTTTTCTAGAATTTCACGTCAACATTTATCAATTCTTTAAACGTTTGATACTATTTCTTGACAAATGAATTTAGTTTTTGATTTTTTGAATATTTGTTTGTACATGGTTGGGCTCTATCTAAAGGTATTATCTATTCTACTCGTCCGAGGGTATACCGGCCATTCTACTAGTCTATGAATGAATACGTTATTTTGTATTTTAGTCGTGGGTGTGGATTGCGTCTTTAGCTTTCACTCTATTGTACGGAGCGATGTTCGCTAAATCGTGGAGATTGAATCGAATATTTCGCGAATCGTCCGTGAAACGAGTCGTCATCCGGGACCAGACGCTCATCGCGGTCGTAGCCTCGTTGTTAGTTGTCGATATTACGTTACTAGGAGTCTGGCAGGCCGTCGATCCACTCACCGGAACTTTCCTTCATATCAAAAATCAGGTAATTCTTCAATCTTCAGTTTTCTAATCCTAGCGTTTGGTTAATAATTTTGCGCCAAACCTGAATAGATCTGGATACCTTTTTTTCTGGATGTTTTGCTGATCGGATTCCAGCCGAATATTCGTTGAACATTCACTAAGCAAATGATTAATAATGTGCCCCATACGATAGGTCGTAATTGGCGTAAAACAGATTTGGGTACCTTTTATCAAAGATTTTTTGGTGCGCGGATTCAAGTCTCGGAGTCTCTCAAAATCTAACTGAAAAGGAAATGCAGCAAAATAGTTCACTATATTTTATCTAAAACAAAATTGTCTATTTTCAGATGAAAGGTCAGTCGTCGCTTTTGGGGAAAACCGCCGAGGATCCGCCTGTCATTCACGCTGCTAGGGTGTGCTCATGTCGCTATTTTCCGGCCTGGGCCACCGTGATGCTTATCTATAAGACGGCTATGCTCGTTTACGGCGCCTACCTATCGTGGTCAATACGTCACGTGACGTTACCCTCGATGAACGATTCGCCGTGTATCGTCCTAAGCTGTCACGTGACTATGATAACCGCGTGTTTGGGAATCGCGATGGCGACGCTATTTCGGGAAACACCGGATCTGCTTTACGCGAGTATCGCTTCCGCCGTTTGGATTTGGACGACCGTCACTTTGATGTTGATCTTCATACCAAAAGTAAGTCGGATCCTATATATACCGAAACTTCGTTAGATTGTATTGATGAAATACTCAGAACCTGTGTTGTATTAACAATCAAGCACTCAGAAAATAAAGCGAGCCCGAAAAGTTTCCATTAGTAATTGATTCATTTTCGATGTTTCGATTTTTTCCTGATAGTTATCGACAGGGATACTGAATTCTTACAGTACTATAGTAAAGGATCCCTATTGGGATAAAGTCGAAGCGTCAAAAATAAATCATTAGCCAAAGCAAGCGTTTTGGGACTCGTCTTTCTTTCTGAATGAATATAGCGTTAGATTTTGAAATTTCAAGATTAAAATGAGTGTATATCAATGACCACACGAAATGGATTATATTAATTGTTTTGTTCCGGTGAACAGGTGAATTTGTGGCGTAAAAAGTCCGACGAAGAATCGCTTAAATTCGCCATCGCTTCGCAAGTTTACAACTCGTCCGAACAAACTTACGAGAAAATAGAAGAGGAAATGTATCATCTCGTGGCAGAAAACAGAGCTTTAAAAAAATCTCTATCGACGGTAAGTTTCAACAATTCAAATGTAAAGATTTTTTAAGGCGAGAAGATACAAAATATCCGTGTATAAATGATGATGGCCAATAGTAGTCGAAACGTTGCTCGAAATATAATCATTTTAATATAAAACTTGTTCATTTTTGGCTGAATCTATTATGGGATTTCTCTCGCTAAATATTTTTACCTACAACAGGGAGTGTATACAATCGGGTTTTTTGTGTGTTTTTTTACAGAAGGATATGACGATCCAATCGTTACAGTTACACGTTGTAACTGCTCAGGATAAATTACTGAAATTAGTCGAGTTGGATGAACGAGAAACTAATGAAAAACGCGATAGCGGTTTCGAGGTGGATACTTCCGGTTCGTCGACACACGAAAACGATTCCGGTCACGCCGGATCTCTGACGGTAACGTCGTTCGACGTCACTAAAATAAACGGCACGTTAGCCGAGCTCAACGACAGTTTCATCAGCGAAGTCGACACGGACATTGCCGAACCGTTTCGAGCACGAATAATGACGAGACAGATGAGTAGAAATAGCGTCTATAGTTGCGGTTCGGAACGATACAGCGAGATAGCGCGCGAACTAGAGACAGTCGGTTCCATAACTCATAAACTACGCACGACAATACATTCCGAGTTGAGCTGTTGTCAGCAGAGAAAATCACACATTTACGATATGATCAGCTCCAGACAGGATATCGTCGGTTCTATAGCGGATAATTTTCAACTCGGGGATGATTATGACACGCATTCGTTCATAAGTTCGTACCTAAGACGCGCCGCTACGCTGTCGTTATTTAGCTACAGTACGCAAGGTCGTTCGGATGATAACGTCTCGCAGTATTCCACCGCTCACAGCTCCATCAGCCGCATTTCACGACATTCCGGATACTGTACCTCGTGCGACAG
The DNA here is from genome assembly GCF_964204645.1 of Tubulanus polymorphus. Classification (NCBI taxonomy): domain Eukaryota; kingdom Metazoa; phylum Nemertea; class Palaeonemertea; order Tubulaniformes; family Tubulanidae; genus Tubulanus; species Tubulanus polymorphus. Next base: position 2,893,128 of record NC_134030.1, read on the forward strand.
CCTGAACGCGATAGGCAACGATAAGTTCTACCCGTCTTCGCCGAAATTCAAACGACATAGACGGCGCCACGGTCGCAGGCGTTCGAGGCGTAGCCGTTGGAAGCAGGAACCACGTGATAAAGTTTACACGATTCAAGAGCCGAGAGAACCGATGAAAAACGTTACTAATCTGGCCGTTAGGCGGGAAATCATCAGTACATTCGTCTAAAACCGACATCTACCGTGTAATAAATCGTCGATTCTACGATATGTTTCTTTGTAACACTGAATATGTGCTCGTTTCTTTTCCGTAATAAAAACTATACGTAAATTTGATTTATTGATTTTACGAGATTTATTTTCTATGAATATAAATATTGGCATTGGATTCTTTCGGGTACAAAAAACTTCATTTCACAAAAGACGGAAATGATCTCATCTCATCACATGGCGTGTAAACGCGTGTCATGGCTAACGTGGGTCGGACTAAAGCCTCGGACACACTGGGCACTGGACGAAATCACCCAGTGTGTCCGGGCCTTTATTGATAGTCATCAATTATGGCATATTTCATCGAGATCTGTTACGACATTCATTACTTATTATCTAATGACTTAACTGTGATCGTCGGGGATTCCACCTGTGGCAAGCGATATTCCGCCAGGTGTCCTAGTCAACAGTAAGACTTCTCTACTACGTTTCTTAATTTAATAGACTAATTTCAGGCTAAACGTAATAAAAATAGAACTAATTCTTAATGAAAGGTATGTCCTACGCTCTCAGGCGCCATCTAGCGGCGGGATTGCCAGTTGTATCGAATCGTCATTAGTTTGACGAGGAAGAAGTCATGGTTACTACCTATTATTAAATCCACGTCATACCGAGGTCGTATTCCTACCGAAAACGTGATGTTTGCGTCGATCGAATAGTGTTCGTAATGTGTTAATCATCATAGCTAAACATCTCAATTTAGACACGAATTTCAACGCTAACGCGCATGTTATGATAACTAAAACAACGATTACAAATAAACTCCACGAATATCGACTTTCGGGAACTTTCTTGGTATCGATGATTTTAGTGGCTGGGCGAGTACGACAATCCAGTGACGTATTGTGCATTTCTGTCCACAGACTACGGAAGGTTTTGTCCGGAATTTCGGCGTAGGTGATAATTTTGCGCCACAAACACGGATGTGGAACCGCGTGCGAGTGGAACTGCTCGCTGCCGACTAGATTAGCGTTTATCTGTAGTCGAACGATTCCCGTCACGAAAACGTCTTCCATCGGAAAGTACGGTAAACTTTTCGCCGTCGAAAATAGTTCCTCGGTGATGTCATTCGAAAACGTATAACCGTTTCCGGCGCAATAATCCGGATATATATCCGCGCTGAATTCCCGTTTCGAAATGTACCATTTACTGTTGACGTCGCGAACGACCGGGTTGTTGTGAATACGATGACACAAGAAAAATCGTTTGGTCGCGCGGGACGTTTCGTTAAACGCGCGTAAAAGATTGGGTACATTTACGAATACGTCATCGTCGACTTTCATGACGTATTTCGCAGATTTCGCGCGCGTCATTACCCAGCGTAGGAACGCCACCGATTTTTCTGTCAATCGCGTATATTTGTCCAACATATCCATCTGTATGATATCCCGATGGACGGTAATCTCACTGGATATCGACCGCGTTATATCGATTTTATTCGTCTTTCCTAATAAAAACACTAATTTCACTTTAGATCTATACGGTCGCTGTTCGAGGTACGTCGCCCACGTTTCTCTTACGAGTTTCCTTTTCGCGAAATTCCCCGGCGCCGAGAACACAACAATAATCAAATCCAAATCGTCTTCGTTCATGTCTTTAGTAATCGACATATTGAATAGTTGAGGCGGCGGATTGGCCGTGTTGATTTCGTACGGGTTTGACTTTGATTCGTTTAATGATATGACGCTGATTTCGTTTGTGCGATAAACCGTTATATTGCTTCTGGTAGATATGTTAAATGCAATCATTAAACAGGTTAAAAATGCAAAAACGACCAGCAAAGCTCTTCGACGAAACAGAAACTTCGAGGCCCGAACTGAAAATAGAAGATATAAAGTTAATTGCTGCCTAAGAATTATTCAGTTTTCTGTTTCTCTCAAGGGTCCCCATTTTACTGTAACCTCTCAATAGGGTTTACAATTATTCAACAAATAATCAGAATCAGAATCGATTTCGGATATTCATTGTCAATAAGTAACATATGCGGCATATTATTCAGTAGGCTGTCTGGTTTTGTGGTTTCACGCGGGTCTGATATTTTCATGTTGGCGCCCATCCGACTAGAAAATCTAACCATTTCATATTCTGATAAATGTATGTTTACCGGTGATTTCAGAGAAGAATAGACGGATCCTCATGAGTATTAACCTACCCCAAACTGCCGTGCTTAACCTCTCCATATAACGACAAGCGATGCGACGCATTTTAGTATACGTGGACTTACTGTCCCAGCGACAAGCATATGTTCACCGGGCGACGTAGGCTGTTTGCTTATCGCGTCGTACATTGTACCGGCTAAACATACGCAACGTATATTTGACCACGGACGTATAAACTAGTTCACGATATGACGGGCGATGCCCTTTATTCATTAAGCCCAACGTCCACCTCGTAAACAGGATACAGACATGTTTCCCTCACGTGCGTTTACGAGATTTCGGGGAAAACAACGTTTACGAGATCAAACACGTTTGATTCCGCGTGTTCATGTGCGTGTTGTGCGTTGGGCTTTTGGACGAGTGTAGTTTTCAGTTGCCGTTTGAGAATACATTAGTTATCCCGGATCGCAAACTCTATATCGACCGCACGCTATTATCAGGTTTACAGGATAAGATAGAGCGTATTTTCGTCGTAACGAACGCTTATTCCTGAATCGGCAGTACCAATCGAATCCGAAAGAGATTTGCCGAGTGCGATCAAAGAACTGAAATATTTCGACGAGTAAATTTTTGATTCCCACGGCTGCGAAATCAGAACTTTCACGAGAAAATCAGAAATTACTTTTCTTGCGTGTTGTAAATGTTTTGTGCGCAGGTTTACATTACGTGTAGGTAATAATTACATACACGCGTCCAAGATACTTTTGAATCGTATAATCAAGAGATTTGTTATATCTTTAATACTTACGGGTCTCTCGTGTCCACACTGCCATCTTTATCTTGACACTATCCTGTAGACCTATCACTTATGTATATACCGTCATTCGGTCATTTATTATATGGAACGGCTATAGTAGTGACCAAAATGCTCATGTGTGTGCACACTTTTCACTTGTGCTGACGAGTGGTTCCCGTCTGGACAGGCCGAAAATCCACAAAGAATCGTCCGGTAATAACAGGGCCATACGCTACCTTGATTTCGTGACGGTTTAAGAAACGTTAATTCGTCAAACAGTGACGTTGCTCACGACAAATAGAGGAACAGTCCTTGTAGCGACACAAAAAGGCACTTTTTGAAATTCCATAAAAAATTCTTGTTTAAATTTCATTTCATTTCATTTTTGTTGTTCCACAAAAACATGTTTTGCACAGAACATTCATACATTTCATTTTAACAGTGGATAGTATTGTACAGCGAAGCAAATCGTTGACAAGTTTACGTAAAGAGACACATATACATGTACGCTGGATAAATATTACGGGGCCTCGTTTACGCACCCCCAACTAATTTACAAAAGTTACTCAGTTTTACCGCCAGCTTGTGCGTATTGAAAAGTTCCCCCAGGTTTTCTATTGTTGGTACCCCCCCCCCCCCCAATAGTAACGCGAGAAAAGGCGCGCTCTTTCATTCGCATATACAGGGCATTCTAAAATGGCATGTCTTTCATCCCCCAGGGTTTGGGTGTTACACTTCATACATCATAGGGTTCCTTCATCCAGATATGCTCGGTAAATTGCGTTGTACATTCTACTAGACAAAGTGGATCCATTCTTCATCACCAGACCTGCCCAAAATTTAACCATACGTGCCTTAATTTCTTCTTCTAGAGGGGGGCTCCTATTATCTAAACTCTTTATTATTTACACGTAGGGCTAGGGGCTTGTTACATTACTCGACGGAATTTCTTTCACAAATGATTCGCCTGCGATTGAATTCGAGAGACCAAGATTGATAAATTCGGTGCGAACACTGATCTAATGAGTCCAATTCTTTTCGCCGAATCTACTCGGTTGAGGTGAAACACAGCGGTTAAAATTTGACAATCGTCGATAAAAATCTGGCACATTAGGCTATAAGAATTGATTGCTTGTTTCTTATTTCCGTTGAGCTTAAACGTTGACCCGGCCGGCCGCCTATCTATACCCTGTACATTACTTGCTAACAATGACAGACCTGGAAGCTTTAGAAATAAACTGATTACACAACTTAATTGCAACGAGAGAAATCCCACAATAACGAAACCAAGATTGAGAAATTCTATATCAGAATGATTATATTTGAGGAGCGACGTTTCGGCTGACAACTGTTAGCCATCATCGGGCGTACTGAGAACAAAATCATATAACAGGATTGAAGAACAATTTTACGATCCGTGAGAAACATGATAGGCCGGGAAGACACACAATATCCGTGTATGATAACGAGAGATATCCCACAATAACGAAGCCAGGATTGAAAAATTCTATAAACGTAACCCAGCCGATTAAGGTATCATTTTTAGCCATATGCTTGGTGTATTGATTCGGCGAACATCGATTGGCCGCCCGAAATCCACTAAGACTGTTACAAGCCTTCATCTTCAGACGTGATACTAAATCCAAGACAAGGAAGTAAAACAACAGGCGGCTCCAGAATAAATAGTTTATTAGTCAAAAATGATTCTATCAACAAGCATTGAACAATCGTAAAACAATCGCCCCATCAGCGGCTCTAATTCTCCATATCAATCAATTTAACACTTGAATTAATTAATTAAAACAAAATGAACTGGGCCTAGTTTCACAAAAACAGATTTAATGTCTTCGTTTATTCAGTTTAACTAAAATGGATTTGGGAGTTAAACCTGTTTTGTGGAACTGGGCCCGACGTCGTTGTCGCCGTTATAAGTCACATGACATTCTATGAAGTCTATCACATATTATTCAGTTGGATTATCATTTATTTACAAACTTCATATTTACACATACATTAAAATAGCACCTTTTTACGAGTCGAAATAAAACAACATTAGAGAGAAAGAGGGATAAAATTCTATGAGTTATTTGCCTCGGATTTTAATGACAAAATCTACAGAAACCGTTATTACTTAAAAAATCATCAATCAAAGCTCAACATCCACTGATCTAGCGCGTGTTCGCTTGACGGCCAAAATGACGTCGTATTTCCTTAACCAATGCATAGAATCAATTTGAAACTGGGGCCAGTTTTCGCTGAGCAAAAAATGCGTCAATCTTCTCTCTTACGATGAATTTTTAAAAACTGGCAGTACTATTAAGGCACAGTAAAGGCTGGTTCTCGTGTGCGGTTTCTAACCGGGAGATTTTGCAACATATTTGTCCAGCTCGGAGGTCAGTCGCTAACTGGAAACAATCGCTTGTGAAATCCAGCCTGAAGGCAAAGTAATATGTAAGTGCATAGAGTCGTCGCTGAAAGGATCTGAACAAATGGAAATAATATATAAACCGCGAACATATCACATACATGTAGATGAATAACCGAATGATTCAACTTTCATAAACGCACGTAAACAGATAACTCTTCGGTTTAATCAGTTGCATGTTTACTCTATGAATGAAGCGGATGAATAGATGACTATTATCTGAACGATCCAGTAATCTCAAACACGCGGTCATGTTTATTCAACTAACAATAGCGAATTCAATTCAAATTTTCGTCTTCGAAATTAAATATTTACAGTTGCTTGTTAAAGCATAATGTCGTATATGTATAATGAATGGTACAGTAGACTCGTCCTCATTACTAGGTGACGGACAAATCAGTGACTTTCAACAACATCTACCGATATTTGGCCGAGTCTACTGCACGTAAAAGCACCTTGGATACATCATATTGATTCTTCTGTACAACTTACGGACATCTTACGGTTAAGATTAATGCACCGTATAAATCTAATAAATACCATAGTAACACTGCAGTTTAATTCCTTAGGTTATCTTGTAGTTTCAATAGCCTTTGTGCTCCTGCTGCCTACGCCCACCCTTCGGACAAATACACAAAACAATTCGTTCGGTCCCCATATTCTTGATGATGATCATCAGGGGTGGGTACAGACAGCAGGTTGCCTGAGGGGTGCAGGATACAGACAGCAGATTGCCTGAGGGATGCAGGATACAGACAGCAGATTGACAGTTGCCAAATTAAAATCCTTCAGATGATTCGAATTTCGAGGTTAGCATCATCTATTGCTTTGATGAGAAAGAAATAATGTACAACAGTTACATAAGCAAACTTTCATTAGCTGCTGTTCTGTTCTTTCACTTGTAACTTGTATGTCAGATTATTGGATGTAAACCTACAAAATAAAGGAAAATATTAAGACGACGGATGTAAGATTTCAGACTTTAAATGTAATCGCGAAGTTTTATTTACCTGGAGCTGGTATTGTTGAATAGTAGCGTGTATATACCGTGTTGCCTCGCGACTAGTTCACCTTGGACAGCTTGTTTGTGTGAATTACATTTACAAGTCGGGACTAAAACCTGTGCGTTTTGCGCTGATGTTGATTCATCTGATCGGTACGTGACGCTAAACGGAACGCTCTACCGATAAAAACAAACACAATTAACTAAATAACAGGGTCAATTCATCAAAGACTGTCTAAATATCACGGACCCGAGCCAGTAGCTTTTAAGGAGTTATTCACTGATAAACACTGTTTAACAGTAAACAACCTTTCAGAGAGTTAACACGGTGTCAAAACGTTGAAGACTGACCTTAAGTTGGATCGGCTAAAGAACCAAAATTAGCTTACACCAATCTAGCTGTTAGATTGGTTATAGAACCAATAAGACTGGTCTTAAAATCGAAGTTTTGACTATGCAACTGACCCTAGGTAAATGGTTATAAACGTGGCAGGGAATCGTATTTTACCTTTGGTTCAGTTTTGAATTGCCAGCACAGTTTTGTTCCGATATCTTTAATCAAGACGGTAACTGCATACATTTTTCCAGGTGATATGGTCACCGTACATTCAGTCGGTTCTGTAATCTCTAATGCTGTTTGTATACCATTAGTCTCAATACTGAAAATCCAGATTCGATTCATTCATGATTTTAAGTTAAGACTTTCAATGAAATAGTCGACTTTTGGCAGAGAGTTGAATAATCGATAAACCACAACAAAATCACAACAAAATTCATCCTTATATATTACAACACGATTGATCTCACCGAGTCACTTCGTATTCATCAGGTATAACAAAATATATATGAAATATATATATAATAGAAAATGTTCAGTAGGGCGTATAAGCCCACAGCAGAAATATACAACTATTTAGAATATGAAGATCTACACAGATTAATACTAGGTGTGACAGCATTTCAGAATATATAAGGCACCACTAGCGCAATAAATGTTTAGTTAAGGTTGGCATGATTTTATGAGTATGCCCTCAAATGATTGAGCATTCCTAATCACTATTTCTGGTCCAATATAGAACAGAACGACGGGTTGATTGTAATTAATATAACATTGTCTCCATAGAATGAGCGCTCACCAATACTGACCTATCACTACTTGAACTCGTCGCAGGATTATTACCAGACATCGACAGCGAACGAGCGATCTCCTCTTCGCTGATCAGATGAAACGCGTCGTCGTCGTCGTCGATACCATTGTTGCCGTCGTCCGTCGTAACACCGCTGATAATATCGTCGTCGGTGACAACTGCGTGAGACGTTAAATCATCGGTCGTCGAGTGGAAATCACTAGAATTAACAATGAGTTCGAAAAAAATAAACAACTATATCGGATAGATAGTGGATATCACCAGGGCCCAGTTTCACAAACAGGTTTAACTCTTAAATCGATTTAATTTCTTCGTTAATTCAGTTTATCTTAAATCGATTTAGGCCTTAATCCTTTTCGTGAAACTGGGCCCAGGGTCCCTACAGATCAGTCATTCCTGGATATAAGGATTTTTTTAAATATAGGGTATAAAATATATTTCAAGGAAGCGTCTGAATCCCTTTTATATCCAAATTTCAGTAGACTCCTCATCGGTACTGTTTGTCATGGTAACTCAGTTATTCAGTGGTTTTATAAGTGAATTTTTATCCTTGTCGCTACTAAACTCTGTTTCTAATTCAGAAGATACCTAATAGGTAACAAATAGATCCTGGTTCCAACTGTTACGATATACACATAGTCTAATGTACAACTACTTAAGTATCTAATTGCCTATTTCTGAGTTTGAAAAGAGTTTCTGACTTTTTGCTCAAATAAAAGGAGTTTCAAGCACCTTCAAAAGCACTTTCTGTTCATAAAGTTTTTAAGGAAACAAGGAGTCATGTTGACCCTGTGCTCCTGATTTTACCTGTTATTTGTGGCGGTTAGTTTCCCAGTTTTATATTCGTCGGTTGCGTTAGTAGGCACTGGCGAGTATGGAATGTCGGAAGTATCGGTAAAAATATCTGGCGAATCGGGAATATTCAAACCTAATGACGGAGGTGACGGATTCAGAGAACTACGACTTGTGTCTATATCTGAAAAATGATGATAATGTATGCAAAAATATGTTAATATATGCACAAAAATATGTTAATTTATTCATAAATGTAGTCAAATTCATCATTTACCGGTGTTATCGATGCTAGTATCATTAGAGATAACACTATTCCACGTTTCACGACGTAAGTTCGGTATTTGTACGCTCATTTCTTCATCCAGGTCGATATCGTTCGTTAGATTGCCTTCTTTTTCGACTTCGCGTTCGATGAAACATTTGTTACAAACTCGCGATTTTTTACTGACGAAACGAGAAAAAGAAGCTTTTAAAACTTCGAGCGATTCGATTGAAATCTTCGCGCATCTAATCATGATTGACCACACTCAAACGTGGTGAACGGGTAATAAGATAAAAACCCACTATCTACAGATTAAAAGAATTTAAAAAACAAGAATTTATTTATTCAATCTAAAATATATAGAATATACAACGTTTCGATCTCACCCTAGAGTCCCACACGTGACGATGATCTCTATGGTGAGATCGAAACATCGTGTATTCTATATATTTTAGATTGAATAAATAAATTCTTGTTTTTAAATTCTTTTAATCCGTAGATAGTGGGTTTCTATCTTATGATTGAGATGTATTCATACCTGCTATGAGTCGTAAGTATCCAGTTATTGCTGCAGTTGTGACAGAATATTCGACCGCACAAACGACAGTGATGTTTTCGCACCATGAATGAAAACTCAGCGCGACAACCGAGACAACATTCAGCGTCTAAATCTGCCATCCACGTTTCCGCCGCTTTAATCCTCTGTTGATATTCCAATTTATCCGTCTTCTTCCACAGCGAGTCTTTTTCTCTATAAAAGTAAACAGGAATCGGAAGCTTTTAAAACTAAACATCGTACGGGATTTTCATCGGTTTCAACCGATTTATCAACTTGAACTTGAACTTATATTCATTGCGCCGTGTATAACATTTATACATAGGATAAGACATGCAATAAATTTACAGGACAAAACATTAAAGAATGGCATTAAATAGAGAATACATAATACATAGTATCAACACTTACTTCATGAGTTTGATAAGTTTTTTCTTTAGTTCGACAGTATCGTTCACTAACATTGCCAATTCGTCTTCTTTCTTCTTCATCAAATCGTTAAAATGACTCGTTAAACTGACTATTTCATTCTGAAAAACATCAATCGCAAACCTGTCCAAACTATTTTAACTCTCAGATCGGGCGACCTCACTACGTTACGTACCTGTTGTTTTTTAGCAGTAGTCTTTTCCTCCTCATATAATTTCGTTGTCTGAAAAAGATGTAGATTTTTGGATGCATAAATCAAACATAATAACGACGTATGGTGACAATTATTGTGGCTGGAATGGTCAGTATTGTAACCAGTATTGTGGTCAGTTGAACCGACCTTTTTCAATGTTTCATTCAGCTGTTTGATGTTGTTTTCTCGTTCTAACGACTCAAGTTTCAATTCGTTGATCTCCTGCCATTGTTTCTCTTGTTCGATGTCGCGTTCGTCTTTGATTTCCTGCATTTCCAACTCGAGCGTTTCGATCAAAGTTTCCTGGTCGTTCATTTGATCGACCATTTTTGCCAGGTCGAATCCTTGAACGGCGAAACCCTGAAAAATCCAGGAGATTAATAGCAGCAGTAGACACAAAAACCGACGATCATTAATAATAATAATAATAAAAAGTTCTTTGAAAGCGCTTTTCCGCAGTATCCCACGCTCAAAGCGCTATCTCCTGGAAATACTGCAAAAACAGATATGTCTTTAGAGCGTTGCGAAAAGATCCTTCGTCAATTAGATCAACACAGATGTTTCTAACGTGTTGGCAGAATACTTCTAGCCATATTCAGAGTACTTATTTGAATGTTGCGTAATGTATATATCATATTCAGTTTAAACGCTCTGAAGATGATTACCTTCCCCATAGGATAGAACGACAACATACAGGTTTTGTTGTTCATCTTATGATTGAAGGTTTTACCCTCAGAACGAGAAGCTGGATCAAAGAATTGCTCGAGAAATATTGAAAACGAATAAAAAACTGGCTCAGATGAATAACTAACTAACCTTTAAAGCTGTTTCGTGATGTAATTTTTCAGCTTCTAATCGATACTGCATTTTAGCCCTGTCATCGTTAATCGTAGCCGTAAGTTGTTCTATTTCTTCTTCCGCCGAAGTCAGATTCTCGTCGGCGAGCGACAGCTCTTCTCGTAATTTCGCACATGTTTCGCAACGACTACACGGATCAGTCTCATCCTGTAATAAACATCAACGTTGAAGAGATCATTATCTCAGAGATCGAACGCGGCTCATTAATAACTCAAACTTACATGGTTCGCTTGTTGACCATTATCAGCAGCATCTGCCCAACTATCCTCATCACTTGATCTACGCTGTTCAACCTGCACAAAAATCAACACTAAATCATTCCTTCGGTACGTTCTGTGTGATGAGATGTTGTTAATGTATTCAGGGTTTTCAACCTTTATCGTTTAAGGAGAAACCTTCTTAACGAGTCATTTGGAGTGTTTTTGTTGTTGTAACATAGAATACGTCTTCAGTTTATTATACGTTAAGAATTTCAATAATCAATATTTCAGGGTTATATTTAGATCAGAGAATCCAAAATACCCTGATTTTCCCCAATCCTTGAATTTCCCTTGATTTTCAAGAACATCAGAATTCCCTAATTTTCCCTGATCTGTAAGAAAGAACCCTGTGAACTGAATTATTTCAATGATATTGATTGACTAATTGATCGATAGATTACCGGTTTAGATTCTGATTCACTCTTTTCGACCGATCCCGACTGATAATTCTCCGATTCGTGAATCACCAGCGGTAACGTCGATTCTTCGGCGACCTGGTTCTCCGACGATTCGCGTTCGATCTTCGCGATGTAGTCGGCGTTCATCTGCGCGAGACGTTCGACCTCGCGCTCGAGTTCTCGGTGATCCTCACGCAGTTCCTCGTATTCTCGTTGTACGTCCCTTAACGCGGCGCATTCAACCTTCAATGAATCAATGAATTTCTCAATCAGGGTTTCCAGTGGTAAGTCCAGGGTAAAAAGAAGTACTAAGAAGGACTTGTTCGGCAATTTTAACCCCAAAAGGAAGGACATTTTTGCTCGGAAAGAAGTAATTTCCAGTTTAATGAGGCCGATAAGGGAGCATTACGCAATGCCTTTGCCGGAATACTATAGTCATGTAGACCAGTCATACATTTCAGGGTAATTCCATAGCTCTTTCCTGTATATTCAATCTTACTGATAATTGAATTACCAGGTCAAAACGTAATTAGTAAAGTCAAAAAATACCTTCAATTCATCGATGTAACTGTAACAGTTTTTCAGTTTATTTTCGGCGACTGATTTCGATTTTTCGACGATTGTTAGCGTATCCTGGACGATGTCTAATTCTTCCTCTTTCTCGACCCAGCGTTGTTTATATTCGTCTCCGCTCGCTTTCAACAATTCTGTTTCGTCGCGTGATTCACGCAGTTGAGTTTTCATCGTTTCGAGTTCGGCGCCGATCAACTCTTTATCGCGAATCAGGTTTTCTAATTGCCGATTCATATCGTGGATATTCGAGTCGTTTTGAGCGCTAGATTCTTGAGAACCTTGTTGTAAAGTTTCCGTAGTAATCACAGCCTCGACTATCGTACTTTTCTCTGAATTGGTCGATTCAGTTTTTTCGACTGATTCTGCTTTATCTAGACGGACGGCGTCTTCACGAGATAACCGCGTAGAGCATCGATTACAAACCGAGTCGCCGATCAGCCGGTCGTAACTGGCTCTTTCACGCTCGAAATCCGACTTCAGAATTTCGATCTTCTCCTCGAACGCGACGACCAACGATTTCTCGAGTAAATCCTGATCTTGTTCGAGACTCTTTTTCTCTTCGATGATTGCCTCGATGCGGTTCCTCATTCGCACGTTCTCGTCGTTGATGTGCTCTTTCTCGGCGAGCAGACGCTCGTTGTCTTGTTGCAAACTCTCGAAGCTCGTCGACATCACCGTCACGCGATCTTCGAACGATCGGATCTGCGTTTCAAATCGGCGACTGCTTTCGTTCGCCGTCTCGACCAGGTCCTGTAGCAGCTTCATTTCATTGTTCAATCGTTTATTGGTGACGTCCATCAACGCGAGGCGTTTCTCGCGACCTCCAAGTTCGGTCTCGAGTTCGACCATCAACACGCGCAGTTTTTCGATTTGTTCGAGTTTTTCGTTGATTTCCGCGCGTAATCGATCCATATCTTTCTGTAAACACTGATTACTGTCCGTAAATCCATCAACCGTATCTTTTAACCCAGTCATAGTAGACTCCATATCATTCACCTGAATATAATCAACATCAAGACAGATTAGTTGAAGATTCGCATTTCATAATTTCTGTTCGTAACTCAGTATTCCTGAAGATGACTATTAGAATATTGTCGAAACATTAAATGAACTACTTGCTCAAGGAATCAGACTTAATATCATCTTTCCATTATTATTGTGGGATATAGCGTTTTATCAATGCTTATTTTACGTGACAGGGTTCATAACAATCTACAATCTCATTCAATTGTGTTTAATATTTGAGGGTTTCAAGGATGAACTGTGCAAGTAAACGATGAATTGAATGCTGACCTTTTCTTCTAATAGTTGAATTTCTAGATCTTTTTGTTTTATAGTATTCCGTAGCTCAACAGATTTATCCATTTCCTCGTCGACTAAAACCTGACGTAGTTCTAACTTACGAGACAAATCAGCCTCGGCCTGCTCCAGTTTACTGACCATCGTTTTCAGGTCGGCATTCTCCAATTGGCTCATCTACAACGACATGATAAGAATTCAAACATCAACCGAGGCACTGAGGGTCCTGATATTCTCTCGACGAGGAGGAGAAGTTTGTACCTGTAGTTCTGATTGTATAGTCTCGTAATCCTGCTCTATAGAATTCAAGCGGGTTTTTAATTCGATATTTTGCGCGTCCGAGTGTCGTAGTTTACTCGACTGTAGCTGACGATCTTTGACGATATTCTCTATTTTATCAGCTACCGTTTCACTTATATTCGCAAATTCCTGAATAAATACAAGAACAGTAAATCAACCAGTGATCCCTATATGCTGGAATTCTAAAGGGGCTGCATTTATTGTTAAGTGTATGACATTGTGGCTGCTGAAGTATGCTTTCAAGGCTTGTTTAAAGCAAATTTTGGTGTAACCTTCTATTTTTCATGTTAGCTTTAATATATTTCAAAGCAACTATCAGCATTGATAGAATATCGACATTCACTCAGCTAGGGGCAACAGATATTCTATAAGGAATGGCTGAGTTTTAGCTGGGTGGATGTAAAAATGAAATGGGTCTCTAAAATCTGTTGTGAAAACCACTGTATAGACGTGTATTACCACGAGATCAACAGCACATTTCTTTAATCATATTTACCGATATGGCTGCAGGTTTTATATCATTGCGATCTAGGGCTTCGAGAACAGTTTGTAACGCTTTCAATTTACTGCTGACGTCTTCATTTTCGTTCGTTAATGAATCTATTTTCACATTCAGCTGTTGAATTCGTACAGACTTCTCCTGAGATGAGGCTGAAATATTTAATGTGTAGTAAACTGTAGCCATTAATGAGCCAAATTCAAAGACTGAACAACTCCTTTCGAAGACCAGGGTCCCTACAACATGCCTGGATATACAGGGAAAAAATCTTTAATTAGGCATCCTAATAAGAAACCATTAATTCAGTGGTTTTAAAAGTAATTTTTATCCTTTACACTAACTGAACTCGGATTGATATTTGGTACCGCCTACACTTTACAAAAAAATCCTGTTTCCAACTGTACCAAATTAGGCATAGTCTGATGTACAACTTCTGAAGTACCTAATCGTCTATTTCTCAAAATCGAAGGAGTTTTAAGGGAGTTTCTGATGTTTCTGACATCCTCAAATTAAAGGAGTTTCAAGCACAGTTAAGAACATTTTCTGTTTAGGAACATCTTTAAGGAACTGAGGAGTTTAAGGAACCTGAATACCGTACCTTCTAATGTGGATAGTTTATGTTGTACTTGTACAACTTGTTTTTGTAAATGTTTCACGGATGAATTCGACTCTGTTTCATCATTGTCTCCGGTACAAACTAACTGCATCGTTTCAGCGAAACGTTTCTGATCTTCTTCCATCAATTTCACTCGACTTTGTAACATGTGACTCTCTCGTTCGATCTGCATTTAGAATCGTTTCAAATGTTTCAGTTAAAACACAACATATATCTGAATATCTGACTAAAAGACTAAGGAAACTGCTCATCACAGGGGCAGATTCAGGGTGACTTGCGAGACTTGTACCAGTCCACCAAATTACAAGTTATTTGTATAGCACAGTGAAACGAAGTTCAAAATGTGCTCCTCCAAATAAAAGGTTGAAATGAGCACAGAACAATTTGGTTTGGTTTTTATTAATGTTTAGAACTGAGTGAGTGACATATTTAACACATTACACGGAGAATCAACGTACTTATTGAATATTCCAAGGTCTAGAAGCAATCTGTGAAAATCTGGCTCTCTCGCCAAAATTGGGTAGGCGAAATTATAACATATTCACATTACCTGTATGTTCTTCTCTTCAAGATTTTTCATTTCACTGTGCTGTTTTTGATTGTCTATTTCCATGTTGCTGATGATGTCCTGTTGTTCTCTTCTTTCTAGTTCCATCTCTTGTAGTCGTTGATTGTAAAGATCTTTCTCTCTTTCGACCGAGTCTTCGCGATGTTGTAACTCGCGTCGTAACTGTTCGATTTCCGACTTGATTTCGACGTTCAACGCGACCGATTCTTTCAGCCGATGTTTCAGCTCCGATTCTTTCTCGGCCTTCAACGATTCGACGTTCTCGAGACTTTTGCACAATTCGAGAACTTCGTTTTTCAGTTTTTCGATAATGTCGTCTTTCTCGGCGAGGTTTTTCGCGCGATTCGTTAATTTCCGATTCAAATCGTGATTCTGCAGTTTTAGTTCGTCGACGGACACTAGAAACTCGCGTTGTTTTACATCGAATTCTCGATCGTTCTCCGCGAGCGAATTTTTCAAACGTAAAATCTCATTCTCAGCTACCTCCTGTGATTCTTTCAGTCGTTTACGATCGGATTCTAATTCAGCAGATTTTTTCCTATTTTCCGCGCTCTCATTCGCGATACTTCGCTTCTCTTCATCTGACCTCTCAACTCTCTCTCGCATGTCTTTAATCTCACTCTTAAGCCGCTCGTTCTCCTGATTGGAGGAGTTCAGTTGTTTTTCCGTATTCGTCAAATCGTCCGAGGTCTGTCTCAGTAAACTCACCGAATTCAGCTGCACGTTCGCGCCAGCTTCTTTATCGCTGACTAACTCCTCGATTCGTTTCATCAATTCGTTATTCTTACCGCTCGAAACCGACAACTTTTCTTCGACGTCCGCGAAAAGCCGAGATTTTTCCGCATTTTCGTTCTGCAGTTTACTGATTTCTTCATTCAGTAATTTGATTTCTAAACTTTGTTCGAGGTTTTCGCTCTTTAAAGCGTGAATATTCTGTTCCCACTGCTCCTCTTTTTGTTTCCATTTCATCTCCTGTAAATAAATAAGATGTTGCCCTTCGTTATTTGAATCAATAAGAAATAAAAAATCCTATTAAGAAAATCATATACATGCTTTTATACAATAAACAGCGTTTGTCAATCTGCTGCCCCTGAGTTGACGATGAATTCACTGAATTTAACTCACATTTTGCTGTATGTTTATATTTTGTTGTTGAAATTGACAATCGGATTGAGACAGTTTCTCCTCTAATTCACTGATTTTCGTTTTCCAATCGCTCTGTCGTAATTCCAACGATTCGAGCTTCACTTTCAAACTCACTTTCTCGTTTTCATTCCTAAAACAAACAACAATGAGAACTCTGCAGTTAATCAAAAATTAACCACTTGTGGCATGCGAGGATCCACCAGGTGCGAAAAGAGGTAGGACACAGTATTCAATCAAAATGTCCCCATTACTTTCTCAAATTCAATGAACAGGGAATGAAAATCATGCCATATACGAATCATGAAGATCAATCCGGGTATATCATCAGAGATATAATTTGTCTAATTTTTGATTAAGTTGTCCTGTTGTTACACAGATTTGTATAGCTGGAGGCGCCTCTCCCCTCGTGGGTTTCTAACTCTTACCCGATTTGTTGCGCAGTGTTTTGTTCATTCAGCAGTTGATTTTTGAGTTGCGATTCTTTCAGTTCGGTCGACAGTGCGTTCTTCTCATTCGTCAAATCTTGAACTTTTTCCTCCAATGCGGATATTTCTAATTCCCCGCGACTTATATCTAGCTGCAGCTGATTGTCGCATTCGTCTTCAAACGCCGGCAAAAGGCTCGTTGATTCTTTACGTGGAGTAAGATCCTTCGAATTGAGAAGATAATTGGTTTGACAACGATATGATTAAAATTCACAACAGACGTGCACAGATTTAAAAAGTTTGAAAAACCAAGAATCATTGAGATCATTGTTTGATTTGACGGTACTGTAATTATTTCTGACACCAGATATTTCTTACGAACCTGCAGACTAGCTAAACTGTTCATACTTGACGTTCGGCTGGGTGGGGACCACGCGTTTGAGGCACCAAATGTTTTTCTATGAAAAAATGAACATCAACAACACTTATTCGACTATAGGGAGTTATACGGATGAGGATTATCTGTAAAATCTAACTACATAATATTTCTTTTATACACTGTTATATGTAATGTATCAGATAATGTGTAAAAAGGGCAAAGGACAAGCCTCAGGGCTGTACTCCAGTGGACACCCATTGACCTAAGAAAGATGATTTACAAAAAGATGATGATGGCGATGACGATATAATCTAAACTATTTCTACCTTGCGAATGTTGGCCACGCGTTGTCAAGATCATATCCTCTTGGAGATAAATCAAATTGTACATCATTCAGGTCGTATAAAGCGTTGACCAGCGTCGACCACTGCCTTTTCATCATCCACATTGATTTTGACGTGAACCAAATGCTAAACAGGTAATAATGAAATACGAGACTTAATACGATTTCTGATTAACATGTACATATTTAGTCGGTCTTTCAGGATTTATGACATTTTAATAATAGTTCAGACTCGATACTGAACAATAAGGACCAGTATCGGGTAGGTTCTGATTCCTTACCTGGTAGTTCTAGGATCCATTACGCAATGTTGCAGTGTATCGGCCAGTCTATGATGCATAAGAGCGAACCTTATGAAAGCTCTACCTCTTCCTAGAGACGTTTTTAGCTGAAATCAAGAATAATAGTTAATATACAGGGATTGAAAGATTCTCCGTTATAATTGGATTCTAGAGGCTGATTGTTGACTTTGAAACCCGAACAACTGGCTCCATGTGTTTGTCTTGAGTTTGTTTAATCAGTCAAAAGTGAAAAGATCGTTGGTTTGAAGCTCCTGAAAGTTGCGTTAAAACCGTTTTTCTTACTTCGTTAATCGATTTCACAAATTTAATGCCATCATTGAGTCCTTTAGCGTTTTGCAAACAATCACAGAAATAATTCCAATAATCCTTGCGAGCTCCGAGGAAAGTTGTATGCACTGTGAATAAACATCACAATTATTTACATCGCAATCATTCAGCTACAATTTTCATATAATTCCGAGAATTTTTGTACCTTTTTGTTCGGACTGAAGCAAGAATTCGAGTTTAGCGCAGAATCTTTGTAAAGTCTGACTGTCATCGTTTATAGGAATCTGATTTTCCTGAAAGTCCTCATGTATTTCTCGAATGCATTCTAAAATATAGACATAATGACCTTACGTTGTTAGTTGGGTAGGGTCAGTATTACTTAGGCCTACAACAAACAATCATTCAGAAAATGCCTTAACCAAAATATCCCATAGTACTTATAGAATCAAACCCCCTGCCCTGATTAGTGATTTTCTGAGGCTGAGTTCTTTTTGGAAATTTTGAATTTTTGAAATTAATCATTAAATATTTAATATAGTAGGATTAAATGAATGCTTGTAGCCTAGAATGGTTCTGATAAGAGGGCTGACTAGGGTTTTTAACGTAGATAGTAAAGGTTAATGTCTATTTCAATTTGACTTGAGAGCACATCGGGTGGCCTCACACAGTCTTCATTCAGATTCATTACATTCATTCCTCTTCGTTCGGACTATGATTTTTATCTACAAAAAGTTAGTGTATCTACCAATTGTATCTTGTAGAATCTTCGATGGTTTAGCCTGAGTAGAGAGGAGTGGATTATCCATCGTAACCTGCGGCTGAGTAGCCATCACCAACGCCTGATTTAATGATTAGTATTCCTATTTCTTCAAAACAAACATTTTGGATTTCTCATGACTTCCGCGTTTGTATACCGCAGAAACATGGGCGCAGTAGACTCAGTGAAGCGCGTTGTGCATGCCATTCTAAAGCGCAAATTTTCGCTGGAACGAAAACAGAGACAGGAACAATAAGATAAAATCCCACTATTTACAGATTAAAAGAATTTAAAAACCAGAATTTATTTATTAAATCTAAAAAATCTAAAAGACACGACGTTTCGATCTCACCCTAGAGATCATCGTCTAGGGTGAGATCGAAACGTCGTGTCTTTTAAATATTTTAGATTTAATGAATAAATTCTGGTTTTTAAATTCTTTTAATCTGTATATAGTGGGATTTTATCTTATTATCCGTTCACCACGTTTGAGTGTGGTCATCGTTCTATAGAGACAGGAACGATAAAGCGAATCGCTGAAATTGTAGTCGAACTTATCCACATTCGTGCTTGTTGCTTAAGTCAATGGGGCTGCGGTTTATTACCATATAGGAATTTGTGCATCGTTTAAAGAGATTCGGGTGTTTTGTTATTCATTCATGTTTCTTCTCACAATACGCCACACATTTCCTCGGTTAATTGGTAAATTGATTCGGCGCTATTTTCATTTTTACTCCCAAATTCGCAAATAACTGCTAGATGATTACTCTTGCTTGATACATTTTTCTTGATTTGTATTTAAATATTAAAGATCTTTTATGCTACGTTGCTGTTTTCTTTCTCAGGGTTGGCTTCTTTATTGTCTTAGACACTTAAGTGACACGCTCATCTTTGAATAATGATATATGTGACGGTTGTTTGATTTCATCTCAGTCTTTGATCATTCTCTTCAGAGTGTAAAGAACCAATTCATGTGATTATTCCTGGATATGCAGTAGTTCAAATACGAATACAACTTGTGGAAAAAAACCTGTGGAACATGTTGATTCATACAATTTAAGTAGAAAAATGATATTGACAATAAAATTCAGAATGAAACATTTTTTTGCTGTTCTTTTGAGTTTGTGATTCGTACGATGTATGCTAACTTTCACCAACGATTTTGAACCTTTCACAAAAAATCTACATTCACAAGGAAATTAACAATGGAAAAATCAATTGTTTATTCAAACGAGGTTTACATGATGTACAGTCTTGTTACAAATTTGATGATTTAAAGATTTTCTAAGAGACTTTTGTCACTGTTTTTCCGACACTTGTTTCGATCTACAGTTCCATGCCTCACAGCAGTCCGTACATTCTCAATTTCGCGTTTAATTGCTGGAGAAAAATGAAATATTTACATGCATTTTGACTTATTAACAAGAACTCTATGAAGTTTAGTACACGTACCGCCATCGTGATATTCACTGGGGCTTCATGGCAGAATGGTTCAACGTCTTTCTGGTCTACGTCAAGTTTTTCGACGTCGAGGTAGATACTTGCTTTCTTGAATTTACCGCGAACTGAAAAAAATTCGTTCAATCATTTTATTGAACAGCAGTTGACGAGCGCAATATTCGATGAGTTTTAAGCACGTTCGTTACTAGAACAAGGCTGAATGCAAACCGAAAACAATTGCAAACGTTTTCAAAACTAAATCTTTAAGATGAGAGATCATTGGGGCCCAGTTTACCGAAAAGAGTGTCATAATTTCACAATGCTACCGGAATTCAGGGAAGTTTTAAGTCGTCTGTAAAATCGACCCCTGATTATATTGATATATGGTAGATGGTCGTTGTAAACAGCCAAAAAATAGATAAAGTAATCCCACGAATAGAATTTGATGCAATAGATTTCTATAATCTACTGTGCGAGTCAAACAGCCAAAATGATGTTATTTTGTTCAATTTCTATCACATACCATATTGTGGGAAATCCTTTTATTCGTCTTGTGGTTTCGTCTTTAATAGGTAAAGGTATTAAGTTACGTTTCTATAATTTACACGCGCGTTAAGAGTGATTATTTGAAAAATATTGTATATTCAGGTGTAATTACGGCTTGGGGGAGCGGATATCTCAACAGCAACTCGTTTCAATTCACACGTATCAGAGTTATATCTGAAATTTACTCCCACTAGATGACGATTATAACCATCATAGGTTGTGCTGCCGCCGACATTCGTCTTTCGTAAATCTTTTTCTATAAAGCAAAAGCACAATACCTATTCGAGATTGATCTATTTGAAAGGTTTTTTCATTTTCTCGAAGTCAGACTTACTCATTTCGCATCTGTATTTCATTTCAAATTCAGTTTCCCTTTTAATAGCGAAAAGTACTTCCCATGGCAATACGGAATTGACACATTTTCGCTCCGTCTTGGCGTTGATAGATCCCTTGAGAATAAAAGTTACGATATGAAATATCTGCTATTTCATAAAAATCCAAACAACAGAAGTCTTGGGCCGCAAATTCTATATAATTTATATAATTCTTATATAATCATATAAAGTATGTATTTGCAGGGCAGATCCTGAGAGGCATACTTTGACAGAAAAACAAAGAAATCAAATTGAATTTAAAAGGGCAAGTTCCGCACAGCGCGAGCGCCAAGCCAAACAGGAGTCAGGAGAATCAATAAATTCCAGTGTATTTCCATACAACCACTAGGTACTTGAGAGATTTTAAAGAATATACAATATGAATCTTGTGCTGCGGACTGCTGTTTCATTATTTGTGGGTGGAAAAATTGCCCTGAAAAAAGCCATCGTATTTTAAAAAGGGCACAGGCGTGGGGAGCGTGTGCTCATTATGCCCCTGTCTGGATCCGCCCTTGGTTTGTATAGCCAAGCACCAGATACGAGCGCAGAAAAACTGTTTCGGCATGCGAATTTGAGATCATTTCAATCTTTGATACTAAAGGTAACAAAGTCACATTTGAATATAGTTCTTACATTTTTTAAATTCACCAGTAAATCAAGAAGTTCAAACGTTCCAGTATGCCCAGGAATGTAGCTTGAAGACACGCTTATTCGAATTCGCTTTACAGCAAAATCAACGAACAATCTATTCATAAACAATGAATGGAAAATCAAAACGGGCAAAAAGACTATAAGTCCAACAATTTTAAACAATATGAGCCCGGTTCAACAGTTGTGAGTTAAGAGTTAATTCTCAGTTGAAGTTAGTTCATTTTCAATGTTTTAACTTTTGATTCGAATTGAACTCAGAACTGTGGAACTGGGTAATATACGTACTTTCCATGGAAATAGAAATTCTTCATTTGTGGGTGTGGTATACCGGTGATAGCAGCGAGGTATGAACCAGTGAATTTATGAGGGATACATCCGCATTCAGAGTTCTGTTTGGCAACTTCGACACTTCGTTTTATCAGCGTTTCGATGTCGAACGCCGCACACGACAGAGTCAAAAACAACACGGCAGCTAAATACTTCAACATCGTCATCAACTGATGATCTGAAAAATAATTCTGGAAAATATATGCGATAGGCCTATAATTGCAATTCAAAATGATAACTATAACTCTTTCTTTTCTATATGTCCAGCCTCATTATTCTGAACAACTTCTCCTTTTCTACTCCCTCTTTTTCTAAAACCTTCCTACATGTATTTGTTTTTGCTTTCCAAGTGTTGCGTGCAGGTCCTTCATTCCAACTGTTCACATATTGTGACGTTGTTTCACGTCACAATATTCCACCGACCCATGTATGGAGCATGCGTGCAGGTTCTTCATTCCACATGTCCTGGCGTTCACATATTGTGACGTTGTCTCACGTCACAACATTCCACCGACCCATGTATGGAGCATGCGTGCAGGTTCTTTATTCCACATGTCCTGGCGTTCACATATTGTGACGTTGTCTCACGTCACAACATTCCACCGAACCATGGAGCGCGTTCGTACCTACATACGTCACAATTATCTAAATATGAGTTTTGTATCAGCTAGAGCTCAAGGCCGCACCACATATAGGTTCCTCTACGTAGATACGTACGTTACAATCAAGCAAGTTTGTTTGCTTTAAACTTCAATATGTGACGACGCAGATCCATGTAGGTAGTCCGACAGCACACGGCCATGAACTCGAGCTATTGTTCATATTTTCCTACTGCCGATGAACTAATGCCCATTAGTTACGTATGAAATACATGTTCTGAAAACATCTTTTATAAAAGGTTTGCAAACATTACATTCTATACAGCCATTTATAACAACTAGATACATAAACTCAATATAAAGTCAAAAATATTGTATGAATTTAATACAGTTACTTACTTTCGCTCCTGGAAATAAAAGCCGAGACCCTCACGGTCTGTGTCTGTTCATATCTGTTTATACAGGCTACGTCGACCTTTGATGGGGAAAAATTATCGCTTTGCTAAATTATTCCTTAAACACCGTGTAGCCAATTTTGCGCGGGGAAAATTACCAAAATTACGAATTGCGGGGGTGCGACGATTTGATTAGATTGGTCAATTAGTCTGTGACTGCGGACATTGTTATTTGTTCGATAAATATCCAACTTCATATCACTGCTTATATCATTATCGCTTATTATATCAAAAAGTACATTTTTTTAATGATACGACACAGATACATAATACTGTGTGGTGGATACCTGAAGATAATTCAAGTAACGTCAAACACATAGCATATTAAAGGTATCGGTAGTTAGGAGCATTTCCACATAGATATATGATATACATCTCATACATCTATGTGTATAAACTTCGGTTCAATTGCCCATTTTCCAATCGAAAAACTTATGTTAAACAAGTGTTTATGGTTCGTAAGGAAAGCTGAAAAAATGTATGAGCTACTAATACTGGAGGTTAAGTGAATTAATTTTTCTTCATTCGGGCTTCCAGTAATTTCTCGCTATAGAAATTAGCATCAAGCCAGAAAATGCAGGGCAGATTGAGGTAATATGGTGATTGACATTCACCAGTCTCGAGAGACTATGGATATTGCGTTTGGTTCTGCGCGCAGCTACGAGAGTGACTGTCCCTACCACACTTTGAGCAGTCGAAACGCGTGTCGCTGTTCATAGTTTAGTGCTAATCAGCTACTGCTAGATGTATAAACTCAGGGTGAATCAGAATATCCGCATTGGAGGTAAAAGTTCAAGATTTGACGGATGAAAAGAAAGCATTGGCAACTGAACTGAAAGAATCGCGACTCAAAAATCAACTGCTGTATGAACAAAACACTGCACAACAAATCGGGTAAGAGTTAAAAACCTACCAGGGGAGAGGCGCCTCCAGCTAAACAAATCTGTGTAACAACAGGACAACTTCATCAAACATTTTAGAAATTATATCTCTGATGAAATCAGATTGATCGTCGTGATTCGTATGGCATGATCATTATTCCTGATTCACTCCTGAAATCATATATCGTGTCCTACGTACTTCCTATACGCAACTGGTGGATCTTCGCATGCCGCAGTCACAATCTGATTGTCAATTTCAACAATAAGATGAACATACAACAAAATGCGACCATCGTTTTAAGGGATTCTATTTTGTTCATGTACTGTGTTCTCACCCAGTTCAATCATAGATCGGTAGATTGGTATAAACGTAGTTCTGATATATTTTCGTTTTGAATTATATCTTCGCAAAGAGAGTGAGGGAGTGATGTCGAAAACAACCACGTTTGAAGTTCATCACTCGTAAAACATCTTTCTTCTAATGAATTAATTTCATCTGTAGTTTGTAGATCACCAGCAAATCGTGGAAAACAAATCCAAAACATGTATGTTTATTGTATAACCGGTAAATCTCTCGAATCAACAAATCTTCTAATTTAGATATTCAAGATTTGTCTTTATGATTACATGCGATTTTCTTCCTTGGAGGTTGGTATTTATTGACCTAGACACGTAGTGCTCATTCTCTGAGTGCTAGTTTGCAGGGTTGATATCTTTCTTTTTCATTCTCTTCCAGACGGATGTAGAGACTTTTAACGTTTGTGATGGGTCCTGGATATGCAGTGTCATTAATACGAATACAACTTATGATTCGTACAACGTTTTGAAAATTTTCACCAACGATTTGAAACCTTTTACAAAAAAACCATATTCACAAGGAACTTACTACCGCAAATTAACAATGAAAAAATCGATCATTTATTTATACTAGTTTTACACGTACACTCGTATTACAGATTTGATGGTTTACAGATTTTCTATGAGAATTTTTGTCACTGTTTTTCCGACATCTGTTTCGATCACACAGTTCCATGCTTCACTGAAGTCCATACATTTTGCCCATTGCGTTCAGTTGCTGCAGACAAAACGATAGATAAAAACCAACAATTAAAACAATATTTTAAAATTTCAGCACATATTTAGAAATATTTACATGCATTTTTACTTATTAATCAGATATCTATGAAGTATATAAGTATACGTACCGCCATCGTGATATGCACTGGGGCTTCATTGCAGAATGGTTCCACGTCTTTCTGGTCTACGTCAAGTTTTTCGACGTTGAGGATGAAACTTACTTTCTTGAATTTACGACGAGCTGAAAAAATGTGATCACTCATCAAAAAATATTCTAACTAAACTAAATAATTAAGATGAAAGATAATTGGGGCTCATTTAACAAGAATGAGTGTCATAATCTCACAATACTGATGGAATTTACGGTTTAATTTAATTTAGTTTTTAGCCGTCTGTAAAATCGAACCCTGATTATAGTCCGATAGCCGTTGTAAACGGCCAAAACATGTAGTTTTGTTTTAATAGACCATCAATTTCTATCACATTCAATTTTATTGTTGGAAATCCTTTTCAGTTTTTCGACTGAAACGAAAGTTTAACGCCAAATCGTTGTGGTTTCATCTTTTATAAACTTTTGAAATTATTTTTTATTCTATCATTGACACGCCGCTAAGAAAT
Organism: Tubulanus polymorphus; assembly: GCF_964204645.1. Taxonomy (NCBI): domain Eukaryota; kingdom Metazoa; phylum Nemertea; class Palaeonemertea; order Tubulaniformes; family Tubulanidae; genus Tubulanus; species Tubulanus polymorphus. The sequence continues at coordinate 2,919,041 of NC_134030.1, forward strand.
TTGTAAATAAATACAATCGTATAAGATGTATAAGTAACGATGTTATATGATATATAGGTAATTACCGCTTGGAGGAGCGGTCATATCAACAGCAACTTGTTTCAATTCACAAGTAGCAGAGTTATATCTGAAATTTACTCCCGTCGGATAGAAATAACCATAGTAGGTTGTGCTACCGCCGATTGTCTTTTCGCGCAAAGCATTTTCTAGAAAAGAAAAACAATATTAAAGCATTCGATTATGATCGATTTAAAAGAGTTTTTCATCGATTCAAAGTCATAAACTTACTCAATGCGCATCTTTCTTTTTCAGTAAAAGCGGCTTCTCTGCTCATCTTATGAAGTAATTCCGACGGCAATACGGCATTAATACATTTTCTCTTTAAAGCAGTCTTGGCGTTGATAGCTCCCTTGAGAATAAAAGAATTTCATATGAAATATTTGTCATTTTATAACAATCCAAGCACTAGCTAAAAGCTCAGAGAACTGTTACTTGAAGCATGCGAATTTAATTTGATGCTAAGGTGAATTGATGCATTTTTTCTTTAAAACTATCTTGCAGTTTATCGTTCCTTTATAATTGTAGAAAAGAATTGTATATAAATTATTTGTAGTTTCAACAGAATTAGAGCTCATAAAGATGTTTCGAGCATTCGAATTTGATATCATTTCTGTGATACTAAGGTATTATATCATATCTTATATCTTCATCAAAGGTCTTACGGTCTTTCCATTCCACAGTACATCAAGAATTTCAAGGGTTCCAGAATGTCCAGGAATATTGCTGGAAGCCATGCTTATTCGACCTTGTTTAGCAGCAAAATCGATGATCAACCTATTCATAAACAATAAATGGAAAATCAAAACGTGCAAAACGACTTTTAGTCCAATACTTTTTAACAATATGTACGTACTTTCCGTGGAAATTGAAATTCTTCAGTCGTGGATGCGGTATACCCGTAATAGCAGCGTGGTATGAGCCAGTGAATTTATGAGGTATACATCCGCATTCAGAGTTCCGTTTGGCGACTTCGACACTTCGTTTTATCAGCGTTTCGATGTCGAACGCCGCACACGACAGAGTCAAAAACAACACGGCAGCTAAATACTTCAACATCGTCATCAACTGATGATCTGAAAAATAATTCTGGAAAATATATGCGATAGGCTTATTACAATCCCCTTGAGGCAAAGTTGGTTACGTTTCAAATAAATCTTATAGAAATAGGTTTTATATACAGGTTAACAGAAACAACATTTCATGCAGCTATTTCATAAAAATGAGATAACTTCATTAAGTTAGAAAAAAGGTACGAATCTAATATAGTAACTTACTTTCGCTCCTGGAAGTAATAACTGAGTCTCACGGTCTGTGTCTGTTCACATCTGTTTATATACGTAGGCTCCGTCGACTGTTGATGGGGGCAAATTATCGTTTTGTTAAATTAGACCTTAAACACCGTGCAGCCAATTTCGCGTTGGGGGATAATAACTGGAGTCGCGGGCACGGCGATTTGATTAGATTGGTCAATTATTCTGTGGACCATGTTGTTTTGTGCGAAAAATATCCATGTTACTTTGTAACCGCATGGGCGATTGAGAGCTGAATATTATTTGTATTACGCAGATTATTGTAATTACTGCCAAACACACAAAACTAAATGCGTGTTTTCAGAAGCTGTAATTATAGATGATTGCTGAAGTTCATAGTTCAGCTTCGTATTTACTGATGTCCAATATTTCATACTGATTGCAAACAAAATACTTCAATCTATACAATTAGAATAACCACAATCTGACGTGTAGAATAGAGTACAAATTGTATAAACAGTAAATAAAAAAACACGTCGGCGTTTTCAATTTTTATCAGAGACAAATTGCGACTAGTACTGATATCAAATCCTGCTTTGGGATTTCACTTACCAAAAAGCAGGAACGGATCTCGGGAAATGAAAGGCGGGGCTAAAAGAAAAGGTAGGATGTTCCTTGGATAGAACAGCTATAACGAAGGCTGTCGTGAGTGGGGTTACATCATCAGGATTAGATTTTCTTTTCAAGAAGAAATACGTCTGAAAAGATGCGATTCTGAAGGACATAATCATCTGAAGATTACTACCCAAGAAATACATACAACCTTCAATGACAACACTCCATATAACATAAAATCTCACAATACATATTTTTATAGCCATCTCCGGGAAGATGACTATAACTATGTGACTCTAATGTGTTCGATCTATTATATTGCATAAATGACGTAATATTTAAACCTGATACTCGTACCAACAATTAAAACCATTTTCCGTAGAGACAAGTGTAGTAAAAATGAAAAAATAACACCCATATACTGAAATACACGCAAAGAAAACAGCGCCGAATCTCGGAATGACAATACACGCACTGCAGTTAAAGTGCCATAGGAAAAAAACTAGGCAAGATATCTTAAAATTTCAAAGTTCACCTGAAAGGGGGCATTTATGCGCACAGTTCTTGAAATGCTTGGATTTTGTAGAAAATCATTTCTGAAAATAACGAACTTCAAAGTTCAGTACCCTTGATTTTTATGCGCACGGCAAAAACTGACCGCCAATTTTTATATCGCTCTCATGTCGCATTGTTGCAAATTTGAGAAATGATTTTTACATAACTGAAAACTAGAGATTCACGCGGTTTGAATGTTGCTGAAACTGTCAAAATCCATCCATGGACAGATGAAATATGATACAACACACATCACGGATAGTTTTTAAAAAATAGAAAAAACCCAACAATACGGGACAAAAGTACCCTAACAAAATGGCGGCTAGCAACTGTAAAATGGTTTATTGAAAAATTCTATATCAGAATGATTGTATTTGAGGAGCGACGTTTCGGCTAATAACTGCCATCATCAGGCGTACTGCCCGATGATGGCTAACAGTTGTTAGCCGAAGCGTCGCTCCTCAAATACAATCATTCTGATATAGAATTTTTTTTTTTGGCTTTGTGATTGTGGGATTTCTCTCGTCATCTTCATACGCGGATATTGTGTATCTTCTCGTCTAATATGTGGCTGGCTATATTGAACGATTTTCAAAACTGTCTGGTGCAAATATCTGCATTTATTTGCAGAACGAAGCAGTGAATGTTGTCGGCTCATCGGAGTTCAATGTTTTAATCATATTTCACTTAAACTCTACTGAATGATTTAGCAAATAAACGCAATAATCAATTAATAATCTACACAGTGAAGGGGTAGAAACGTCTCGCAGTACCTCTTTATCCTGTAGTCGGACAGTAATTCTTCAACGATGCAGTCTAGCTTTAAACGATATATCTCGTTGTTTTTAAAGTCGCTGTTATTTGGCGGTAAGTACTTAAATATTCCGCGAATTGATAATACATTAATTGTTAAAAAAAATATTTTCAAGGGAGGAAAGGAATGAATTTGAATTTTCTAACTTATTCAAAAATTTCCATCGGCGGATCTTTTGGAAATATCTGCTAAATCCAATGAAATTCACTGAAAAATCCTTCTATTTTCCTGATTCACAAATCGATAGATGCGACAGCCTGGTCAGACTGGTTATACTGGTTAGACTGGCCGACGATCAATCTAATTCAATAAAGAGGTTCCCAGTTTCTAGGCGCCATTTTGTGGCGGTCCCTCGAGGTCCCTATTGTTGCGATAATTTGCGCTCATTTTTGAATCATAAGTTTTGATTGAATATCATATAGCTCTGCAGTCCCTTGCTTGATCAACTTAATTTATAGACCGTTTTAAAGGAAATGAAATGCAGATATTTGCCGGTGATGCTTGGATTTTTTGAACGCAACAATTAAGAGCAGTGATGTCAATGATTACGTTATCCAGAATAAATTTATTGATCCTGATCTTGGTATCATATTATCTTATTATGTTATTAAGTTTCGATAATATTAGGCGATATAGAAGTTTACTTTTCATCGAGGCATCAAAAAACTTTCAAGCTAAAGTTATTCTTGTTTAGGGATTCTCGGTAGAAACGCTGTTTGTCCGTCGAATATAAACACGAGTGGTTCCGACAACACCGCAGCAATTCACGATACGAGACCTTACAAATGTCGGCGTTTGATTTTCCCGAATAACCAGTTCGCTTGCGACGGTGAAATCACTATGTGGCAATATGCGATCTATGAAGCAAATAATCCGGTGAATCTGTACGGGAGCGTGTGGAGAAAATTAACAGATAATTTATACAAACACATAGGAAGCAATCATTTACCGGGTAGAACAGTAACGGGTCAGGTGAACTTTACTGTGCCTAAAACTGATCGTATTCAATTTCTGACCGGAGATGTTTTAGGATTTCATTGCGAATCACATCCCGTTAATTCATTCTTGAGGTTAACATCACGTTCCTCGCCATTACCCGGTGATCGCGATGCACTGGGCTATTCGCTGATATTCCATAGATCATACGTATTCAACGGTGATGAAAATCGTTTCAGCATCACCGTCACTGAACCTGCCCCGAGCAGACGATATCGATATTTCAATATACGAGCATATGTCAAAGGTAAGTAGATTCAGGCTCGGGTACCCGAAGGTGGTTAAACACGTAACCGTTTGGTAAATCAATAACCAACGGTTAACCACTTAAAGAAATAATCCTATCAAGCAGGACCCAGTCCCACAGTTCTGAGCTAGATTTCATTTTACTACGTTAAAAATGAGCTGATTTTAACTCAATCTAATTGTGGAACTGGATATAAAACTCCCGAATTAAGTTAAAGAAATAGAAATTGCAGAATAGTTTGTTTTCTTTGAAGAGTATTAACATTTTGCAGATTCGGTTATAGAGCGCTGCTGAAATCAATCATTATAGAAAAGTTTCATATCAAAATTTGCCGGAAACATTTACATTTCAGCTAAAAATGAAGCATTTTTGTAGTATTTAGTTGTTGTTGCTGTTGCTTTGTAACGTAATAATCAGTAAGAATCCGTAATTGCTATCGATTATAAAAATGGTAAGTATTAACTTTTCAATTTCAATTAGATATTTAAAAGCAGTGATTGGTCAGACTTCGCACTACAACTATAAACAGTGACTTCTAGATGAAGATTGATACCTGTAGGTAGTCATCCCTCGGTTCAGAGGCGATGGTGCTGTACGTTCAATTTTATATCTTAAGATTCGTGCGTTTACATAGCGAAAAAAGATGTGAGAACTGGTGGTACATTGAACGTTAACTTTATTTCAATTATACTAGCTTTATCTGGTGAATTCGCATCGGTTGAAGCCAATATATGCGCACTCGGCCGCCGATCGGATAACTACATCTGTACTTTCGATTTCCGGTTTCAAAATCAAACCAACTGTTTCGCTCCCAACAGGGTCAATCCCTACTTAAGATCAATTGCGAAAGCTAGTATTTCGGATAGAAATAAAGTTGATGTTCAAAGTATTATCTTTCATCGCGTTTAAAAAAAACTTAAGGTGTAGCCCCGCAACAAACTGTTGCATTCACTTTTCGTCCATTGGCTGTCCTTAACATCCAGTTATTTTTGGAAGTTTTGAAGACGCTTTAATAGAGCGTGGCATAGTGTCCCTGGACCACTAGTTGTTCTAATAGTTACTAAACATGTTTATCATTGGGATTATTTGATGATTAATGATTTAATTAACCACCGGAAACTACAGTTGAGAATTAGAGTTAACTTCGAGTTAAATCATAACTTGCAGAGCAGTGTGGAACTGATTAACGACTCCTTCCTCTCATACAGCTAAAACAACGAGTGAAACGAGCTGAAACTTATACATTGCTAAACTTGTCTGTCAAGCGACGAATGTATCAATTTATATTTATCCTTATTGAAAATGATGATTATCTAATTTGCGCCTGGTTTGAATTGGAATCCATTGCCGCAAATCGCTACTAAATGATTCAACAGATGAAAATACACCACGAACAATTCATTCGTTCGAAATCAATCGTTTCAAATGAGTTGAATGACGACGATAAGGATGTAATACCTTTGCCGCTATCGAAATATCAAAAACCTGCTGAACGAATTAATGAGATAAAACAGAATAGTCACAGAAGTTTGAACCACTCGTCCTGAGATCGGGCTATCATTTCGTCAACGATGCGTCTTGGTTTTATACGAAATATCCCGTGGCTGTTTTTTGTGTCTCTGGTGATATTCGAAGGTACGTGAAATAAATCAAAACTAGTCAATGCGGTTACTTTGAAATGATTGGAAATTTTCCCCCTTCCCGCCATTTGTAATTTTGTAAATTTGAATGTGTGAATGTGTGCATGCTCGATGAGTATACGTGTTGTGACCGCGTGTGAGGGATGGATGTCTCATACCCGACAAGCAACCTTGCTTTAAATGAGCACCTACCACTGATATTGGAACATCCTTTATAAATATAAAATTTGTTACAATTACTTGTGGAAATAAAATATTATTATTATATAAGTTATGTATTACTTTCATATACGAATTTCAAATGAGATACAACGTTATATGACCGATATCTTCATTTCTCAGAGGTTTTTGGCAGTGGAAATGATGTTTGTCCCTTGAATATTGACCTGAGTGGTACCGACAACATCGGACTAGAGCAGAGATACTACTCGTGCCGTATTCTGATTTTTCCGAATAACCAGTTCACTTGCGACGGTGAAATAACTATGTGGCAATATGCGATCTATGAAGCAGAGAATCCGGTGAATCTGTACGGGAGCGTGTGGAGAAAATTAACAGATAATTCATTCAAACACATCGGAAGCAATCATTTACCGGGTAGAAATGTAACGGCGGGTCAGGTGAACTTTACTGTGCCTAAAACTGATCGTATTCAATTTCTGACCGGAGATGTTTTAGGATTTCATTGTGATTCTTATGACGGAAAATCATTCATTAAATTCAAACGTTCTTCAACACCACTACCCGATGATGGGGCTATGGGTTACACGTTGTACTTCAAGGACTCATACCAATTTAGCGTTGATAGCGGAACATTCAAGAGTGGAACTTTATACAACTTTTCTGTATCGTCTTCAAAAGGCCGGTACCGATATTTCGACTTTCGGGCATCTATAGTAGGTAAGTCGATATTCTGATAATAGTTTTTCAAGATAACTTATAATCTACAAGCGACAGGATTCCATGCACGGTAAGAACATCATTACTTTTCTATCGTTATTCCTAAATATACAAATCAAAACCAAGGCTAAAAATGATAAAATGATACCTTGATCTTAAAGTTTTTTGATTTGATTTGAACACTTTATTTTTCAAATATAATTTACAGCATAGTGTACAAAGCATAATACAAAATACAGTAAATTAGACGTGGAGGGGCCTGTAGAAACTAAGGAATAGTTTGTATAAAACAGGTCCCTCAAAAGAGAAAAGCAAAAAGAAGAAAAAAAAAAAAAAAAAAGAAAAAAGAAAAAAAAAAAGAAAAAAGAAAAAAAAAGAAAAAAAAGTTGACCCGGCCGGCCGCATATCTACCGTCTACATTACTTTTCTAAAAAAGTCACGATCAAGCTAACAATAACAGATCCGGCAGCTATAGAAATAAACTGATTACATATTCCATCAGAGTTTACAGAAATGGCCCAGCCGATTAGGAGAAACAAGGTATCATTTTATTTTAGCCCAAACTGCAGAAAAATTTGAGATTAAAAGATGGAAATCTCGCGTGAGGATATTCGTTCAAGACGAAAGATGCAGCAGGATCGGATTTGCAGGTATGGAAAGATGATAATGTAATATCGATGGTGGGATGAGATACATTTCACAGCTGTAACACGGGGACAACCAAAACCTTAATCCAGTTCCGCAAGTGTCTGGTTCACGGAACCCCGCACTGTGCGCACTGCGCGATACCGGTACCGTTGATGCCCAGGGGCCAGGTTTATAGACTGGTATCAACTTTAACCTGGGGGTTAATTCAATTCATTTTTAATTGAGTTAACCCCTGGCTCAAAGTTACCTCGCGTTCGGGTGAAAATCGTGGTGGAATTCGAGATGTTTATATACAAATTGAAATTGAAATTCAATAAAGTGCGGTCTGATAGCGAACGCAATTTGCTATGAATGATTCAACGAATAAATACAAGGAAGATCAATTTGTTCAATATCTATCGTTTCAAATAAATACGAAATGATACATAAACGGACGGGAAGAATGTTACGCTTGCGCTTAGCTGCAGTCGGTCATCTTCGGAAATCTGAAATATTCATATCTCGTCGAACATAGCGGAATAGTCACAGAAGTCTGAACCAGTCGTCTTGGTCGGACAGCTATTTCAGCAACGATGCGTCGTGGTTTTATTGGAAATATCTCGTGGCCGTTTTTTGTGTTGCTGATGATATTCAAAGGTACGAAATGCGTTAATATGAAGTAGTTGAAAAATATGTATTCGTTTGATATGAATCTGATTTATATCTACCATATGGAAGTTGATGAAATGAATGATGATGAATGATATTCATATTTCGCAGGGGTTTTTAGCAGTGGAGATGATGATTGCCCGTTGAATATGGACCTGAGTGGTACCAAAAACACCACCGGACTAGATGAGAAATCGTATGGATGTCAACTATCGATTTTCCCGAATAACCAGTTCACTTGCGACGGTGAAATCACTATGTGGCAATATACGATCTATGAAGCAGAGAATCCGGTGAAACTGTACGGGAGCGTGTGGAGAAAATTAACAGATAATTCATACAAACACATCGGAAGCAATCATTTACCGGGTAGAAATGTAACGGCGGGTCAGGTGAACTTTACTGTGCCTAAAACTGATCGTATTCAATTTCTGACCGGAGACGTTTTAGGAATTCATTGTGAGGCTCATGGTGGAAGTACATTCATGAAGTATAAATGTTCTTCAACACCCGATGATGGGGCTATGGGTTTTACGTTACTCTTCAAGGACTCATACCAATTTAACGGCAGCAGCTTCGACCGAAATTCATACGTGTTTAAGACACCGGCCTTAGTAAGCCGATACAGATATCACAAAATACAGGCATCTTTCATAGGTAAGTCGAAATTCTGAAATATTATCAATTAATATGAATGAATGAATTCATTTTGCATTTCAACATAAATAGTTTTCAAGATGATATATGATATATCTAAAAGCGACTGGATTCGATGAACGGGATGAATAAGTAAGTAGGCAGAAAATGTTTCTATCGTAACTCGTAAACATGAAAAGCGTAATTAAACTCCACGGAATGTAAGTTATAAGGTTCACAGGTTGCGCGCGAGTTTTTGGAAATCTCACTCGCGTCAGGAATCCGTTGAAGACGGACGATGCAGTAAACAAATCACGTTTTGCAGGTAAGAGACATAATACATAGAATAGCCAATTTTGAAATAAAATAACTAGTGCAGTTTCACTGACATTTTGAATTATTTCCTTCAATCTTATAATCTTCATATAGTATCCCTTTTATACATATTTCAGACTGTTGTTGCTCTCCATCGATTTTGAAGAAATATTATCATGAAATGTCTCGATGAGATGCCATATGCGTTTAGCCGTGACACGAGGAAAACTAAAACCTGTTTGGTTGGGTAAAAATCTTGGTGAAATTCGAGGCGTGTCGGTCTACCTCACTCGGTATCGCTCGGACTGTAAAAACAGCGAAACCTCGTTACAATGAACTCGGACACAACGATTCATCGGATATAACAAATATGGAATTTCGAAAATGAGAAAATTAATTGATTGATTTCACACTGGATATAACGAACTATCGGTAATAACGAACAGATTTTCTGGTCCCATGAAGTTCGTTGTAACGAGGTCCCACTGTATTTCACATGTTTTTTCCCAAATGTGATCCATCTCGTTTTTGAAACGACTAATGGATATTTCCCAAGGGACGCATTCGTTACAGGTCGATTAATATTTTGACGCCTATCGACACGATTTCCATGATGAATATCATATTACGTTACAGTCTAAATCATTTTCATTGCGCAACTATATGAATGATTGATATCAGTAATTGCTTCATGACAGAGCTTAATTGTTTTAACAATAAATTCGCTATTTTAATCATGGAAATATTTTTTGTCGATTTTTCGCGTATCGGATTAGAATGGGGTACGCGCAGTGCTACTGTGGCAATCGAGGATTCCACTCACGGCAGGCGAGGATCCGCCAGGTTCGCTAGTAGATAGTTGGTCGTCCGCATTCGATTTCCTTTTACGTTTCAGTTGAATCTGAATGAACTTTTCTCTTAAATGAATCAATTATTTATGAAAACTAAACCGATATCTGAGTAGGAGGATGAAAGTATTGTATATCTAGTGAGTCCTGTGATAATATATGGATTCAGGAGTCTAAAAATCAAGTTCAAAGTTCATTGAAAATGAACTTATTTTGACAACGAGCAACCTACTGCTTGTCGCGCCATCTAACGGGGTAGCTTGTTTAGCGGGTACCCCATTGTTACTTATTTTGATAACATCTGCAACAATCAACTTTGTAACGATGCAGGTTTTCCACGGACGGGCCAACATTTCATCATACTGAATACGGTTTTGATGGAAATGTATTTTGCTGGGTAGAAAGATTTGAGTGTTGAGATATGTATACCTACCAGACGTGTCACATAAGACAAAACTAAAGGAAATTGGAGCAAGCATTAAACTGAAACAATCTTTTTGAATCTACCCTAGTAATGATAATACCCTACCTTTAACCTCATCTTACCTTCATTTTCGTGGTACACATGCACATCAGGTATAAGGTTTCTTTTTGTTCTAAATACTCACTAACCGTAATATACGATTACTCACGACTTGTAACATCAATAAATGTGAATTGGACATATTTTAAGATAGAATATTGAATCGATAAAAATTGAACTTTGAGATTTATTTGTCCTCGGATGATGAGTTGGGCAATTAAAGATGTCACCAACCTACCTTTTAAACTAATTGTCCGCAATCGAAAATATCGATACCGGTTTATTGAATTAGATTCTTTAAAAATGTATGATTTTCGGTCGAATGCGCTGTCGAATTGGTACAGTTCCTTGAATCTCTCCGTGTAGCCCGATTCTTTGCGATCACCGGATAATGGCGAGGAACCAGATGTAAACTTCATGAATGTATTGCCACCATGAGCCTCACAATGAATTCCTAAAACATCTCCACTCAAATACCGAATACGATCAGTTTTAGGCACAGTAAAGTTCACCTGACCCGTTACATTTCTACCCGGTAAATGATTGCTTCCGATGTGTTTGTATAAATTATCTGTTAATTTTCTCCACACGCTCCCGTACAGTTTCACCGGATTCTCTGCTTCATAGATCGTATATTGCCACATAGTTATTTCACCGTCGCAAGTGAAATGGTTATTCGGAAATATCAGTATATGACATCCGTAATATTTCTTCTCTTGTGCCGCGGAGTAGCCACCAAGGTCAACATTCGACGGGCAAACATCATCTCCAGCGACAACTCCTGAAAACATCAATATTTCCTCAAAATCATTAGATCCCAACATAATTGAAAATCGAAGTTCATATCATACTTATTTCCCAATCACTGTTTGTAACTATTTTTACATACCTTCAAATATCAGAAATGCGAGAAGCCACGATATTAAAACAAGACGCATCTTTGATGTTAACTGCAGTCCTCTCTGAACAAATGAAGTGACTTCATTTTGACCGTTCTCTAATATCACTGAGCTTTTATATTTGCGAATAAATTGACAGTGTGTTGAATCTGCTGAATCATTTAGTAGCGAAGTTCAGTCAATAAAACCTTTTACCTAATTCTACGGAAGCAATAAAGGGCCTTATTTATGTCGATATATCGCGATATATCGATATATCGACTTTTCGCGAGAAAAATGGTCGAGAAAACGAAATATGTCGTCAAAACGTCACGATATATCGACATATTCATGTCGACTTAACGCGATATATCGCGGTATGTCGACATAAATATGGCGACTTGTCGAGTTGGAACGCGACAACTCGAGGCCCTTTATCGCTTCCGTATAATTCAGATATTACATCATATTTTTTGTTTTGATAAACCTGAATCTTTTGAAGGCAGACGATTTGAGAATAGATTAAGCTTTTCCCAAACTAGATATTAACCCTTTCAGTGCGGACTAATTACTACCCTATAGTGCTGGAGATAATTTGAACATTTTGAAAAATTCCACCCTAGTGTGTTGAATAACGGGAATACCACTATAGTGCGTCTACACTGTGGTGCGATGTATCGTTAGTTACTAATATCTCACTATGTTTGACAGGTGCTGCCATTTTTCAAGAGGGATAATTACTAATTACTAATGACATCAATACACCATAGTGCGGTGTACAAGCAAATCTATCACTGATTTATACACTGCACTGCAGTGTAGACGCACTGAAAGGGTTAAGCAAACAGTGTTGGCGCAACCATAGGTAAATCTAAACAAATATCTTCACTACTAAATGTAAAGAGCCCTATGTCCTTTGTGGATGAGACAATGCAGTTTCATCTAATCAGTTTAGACACCACTGCAGATATATCGACGAGCTGTAAATCACAGCCATGGTTAAAATTGAGTAGTTACATTTACGATAAAACGATATTGAAGTCTAAACTTTTGAAATAAAAACATTCGAGTAAAAATCAATAAAGTACGGACAGGTGAGAATCATACAATGTGCTTATGATTGAGATAGGAAATTTGCCTGTGGCATCAACGCTCTCTCCCCCAACCCCCCTCTCTCTCTCCCCCTCTCTCTCTCTCTCTCCCTTTCTCTCTCTCTCCCCCTTCCCTCCCCCCTCTCTCTCTCTCTCTATCCCCCCAACCCCCCCTCTCTACAAGTCCGATCGAAAAGCGATTAGGATTCTTTCATTCTTCGTCCTATGATTGGGGACAGGTTTTCACATAATGATACCATAATAATGATGATAATACAGTGCAGTCAATATTCTAATGGTATTATCAATTTACAAAATCAATTATTTACAATAGTCGCATTTTCAGAGAAGTTCCATTTAGTGAACTCGGGCGTGAATCACCGAGTTTAGTCCCCGAGGAAATCATTCACAAACGAATAAACGTCGGGTGTGTGTTCTTGGTATCAAAGGTAAGACCACCGAGCATTTAAAATCGGTGGAATATTTCGAGTTTCAAAACTGTAGGAGCGTCGATAGGTTTCATCAGAGATAGAGAAAACAAAATGATGAACGCTTCTTCAAATATCGCCCGATACGTGAATAACTCGTACGTAAAGACTACTACTACGACAGGAGGTGCTGCTGGATTTAGACCGCATCCTCGGTGTAAATACATTCACTATTCCGATTATAAACCGTTTCACGTGAATCTCTTTCTGCAAATCACGAATTTCGTCATTTTTAGTATTGCCGTATTCGGCGTTTGCGATAATTTGATATCGTTTGTCATACTCAGCAAGGAACGCTCAAGGAACACGAGTATACTATATTTGAGATGTTTGGCCGTTGCTGACATGTTTCAGTGTTTATCATATGTTGTTTTTAATTTTCACTACGAGCTCTACAGCCATACTCTGTTACTGGACATGACCGCTGAAATAAACCACGTTATGAAGCGCATGTATTCCTACACTCAAGTAATCAGACCCGTATTTTCAATGATCGGTGATCTGATAACTTTAGTAATCTGCGTAGACAGATACATAGTTGTTTGTTGGCCCTTTAAAGCTGCTAGAATAATCAGCCTGAAGAAAGGTTACATCTACATGTTTTCTATCATATTAATTTCTGTCGCTGATCAGAGCAAAAACTTCTTTAAATATACTACAAGGCGTTCACGCAATCCGTGCACTGGATACGAACGGTGGTCTCAAAGACGAACTCCATTTTCTAGAGATACTCATTTGCGATACTACGACGCTTTCGTTCGAGCTCCAATAATCAACTTCATCCCGACAGTGATAGTGATTATTATAACTATTCGATTAGTTCTCGTTCTGACATCAGCAGAAGCGGCGAGAAAATCAATTTCCACGAATCAAACTCGTAACGATCGTAGTTTAACTCTGACTTTAGTTGTAATTTCCTGTTTCTTTTTAGTTCGAAAATGTTTTTTTCTATCCGCGGCCGTCAGGAACTTAATTCTAAACTTAAGTGGTAAATTCGGTAATGACTCGGCCGCGCTCTATTTAAATCCGACTCAACGTATTCTCAATATGGTTATAGCGTCCGCTAATTTTTTCATATACTGCGCTTCGAGGCGTCAATTTCGTAAACAGTTCAAGACAATTTTCTGCTAACGACATATCGATTCCAACACGAAATTATGTACATAACATATGAAATAAGCCTTGAATCGAAGATAAACCGCACAACGAAAGCGTCACATAATATATCATTTGTAGTTCACACCATGCAGGTGAAATTTCTACGGTGACTAAGTACGTTTCATCTTTGAAATCAACATGTTACCGCTTTTTTATTCATCTTAACCTGTATTATCACAGTCTAGGGAAGAAAAATGAGTATTGACGTAATTACAAAACAGAAAATAAAAGCATCTGGAAACATTTCAAACTTTATTTACCCATTCTAATTGCATTGGAGCGATCTATTGATAAATTAAGCTATTTCTCAAGTTGGATTTTTTAATACATAAAAGTTCCTATGAGGTATTTGTTTTCCCTTTGATCGTTATTGTTAGATATATTTATGAATGAATGAATCTTTTTTCTTTTTCTAATGTAACACTTTTTTGGGGGTGGTATATCCTACAAGCTATGCTTTTTTATATCTTTCCCTCTGATAAATTATGTCAATTTATACTGAATTTGTGCAAAAACATGATAATTTATAAATTGTATATTATTTGTTATAAATTGCTATAATTTTCAGAAAATAAATAAATAATAATAATAATAATAATAATATTTGATCCGAAAAATGTCACGCTTTATTTTTTCTGCTTCTAGTGTTTGCTCTTGAAACGTTTTTCAATAATTATCTTCACCCGGTAACTTACTACTGATATTTTAAGCCGAGTGTAGGTCGTAGCATAGTGAATACTTCCTGCATTTTCGATCAAATAATATTTTCATATAGATTGGTGCAATGATTGTTCTACTAAAGTAACCGTCAAACCAAAATTGGAAACCTATTGCTTGGGTTTTTGTTTCGTTGGTTTTGCAATTGGATTTCGATAGCTCATTTGCTATGTCTCATTTTGTTGCTACTAAATCATTCACTAGCTTCTCCTCTCTGCGAACGCTTTCACCAATTTTTTTCACGCATTTGAAATAATAACATATAGCATACAACACAGTCACGTAAACCTCTCGAATTGTATAGAAAGTTATTTCCTCAACGATGCATCTTGGTTTTCGACGAAGAATTAGTTGGTGGCTTCTTGTGTCGCATATATATGAAGGTATGTAGTACAAATTACGTATTAAATCTTAAAAGTGCCACCTGTATAATGATGTATACGTAATAGTGCCAGAAATCTCCGGTGCAGAAGGATCAATTTTAATCTTTATTCATTTCATTGAGATGCAAATGGTCCAATACATTAATATGTAGTGTAAGACCGGTGACATAAAGCCGTTTCACCAGTTCAGGCAGATAAGAGTGCAAAACCTCAGGAAGATACAGGCACACATTAACAACTAAGTGAATTAAATCGTCCCCGTTAACGCTTATGATGTATCATTATGATTAGAAATCATCTTCCAAACCAAACGACTCAATTGTCGGGTGTTGCTAGTTGAAATTATATCCAAAAAGCTGATCCGAAAAACTTTTGACTAGGTTGTTTCTGAGGGGTTTATACCGACAGGAACTCGACCCGACCTGACGATTTTTAATGATTTCATTGGTCAGAAATGTAAAAATAATGCCAGAGTTTTGCAAGGTCCCTGACAAAACCTTGAATTCTAGGTCCGGCCTTAAGTGTATAGTAAACAAAGGGGAACCTCATAATATGTGTAACCGGCTGGTTGTTGTATCGGCAGGTTGGCTGGGGAACTAGCATTTACACCAAAGGTACAGGATTCCAGCCATCAGGAACAACAAGGCAGTTAGCACGGGACAAAATCGCGTTTGAATCGGAACTGGTTCCGGAAATGACTCACTGCGCTTTGTTTAAACATTGTTTTGTATCGATTGAGAGGTTTACGTGTGAGCGCACTTTCTAATCCGGCACTGGCCAAATTCAGCTCGGGCCTGATCCGTGCAAATTTGACCCGGGTCGTTTTCAGTTCGGTCGTTTCTTCATCGACACTATTTTTGCTGGAACATGAAATAACATATACGTAACTAGGGATCTGTAACAAGCATTGACATCATTATTGGACTGTTGCATGAGTACTTTTTTAGTTTTGAATTCATCAACATCAGCACAAAAAATATGGGGTTTAATATCCTTTAGAACAAATGTTCTCAATTTGTATAGATAGCATACGATTTAAGGTCAGGGAAACTCCTCATTCTGTCGTTGTTACGACTGCTAAACTATAATAACTTGCAGTGAAGATTTTAATACTTATTATTATAGCCTTTCTATATATATGTTAAATATTTTCTCGTGGAAAATTCTATGAAGTTATTAGATTTTGATCATGACAAATAGACTGGTAAATGAGTTGAAAATCTGAATATTCTTTTCAGGGAATTTCTCTAGAAATGACGTTTGTCCGTCGAATATAAACCTGGGCTGCACCAACAACTCCGCGGCGCTAGAGGAGAGAATTTACTACTGTTATCCATTTATTCTGCCGAATAACCAGTTCACTTGCGACGGTGAAATCACTATG
Source organism: Tubulanus polymorphus (assembly GCF_964204645.1). Classification (NCBI taxonomy): domain Eukaryota; kingdom Metazoa; phylum Nemertea; class Palaeonemertea; order Tubulaniformes; family Tubulanidae; genus Tubulanus; species Tubulanus polymorphus. Next base: position 2,935,835 of record NC_134030.1, read on the forward strand.
TGGCAATATACGATCTATGAAGCAGAGAATCCGGTGAAACTGTACGGGAGCGTTTGGAGAAAATTAACAGATAATTCATTCAAACACATCGGAAGCAATCATTTACCGGGTAGAAATGTAACGGGTCAGGTGAACTTAACTGTGCCTAAAACTGATCGTATTCAATTTCTGACCGGAGACGTTTTAGGGATTCATTGTGAATTTCAATCTTCAAAATCATTCATGAAATTTAGATTTGATGATCACGCTGCATTAGGCTATCTGTTAGAGCATAAGGAACCTTTATACCAATTTAACGGTATGCGAAAAAGTTTCAGCCAGAATCCCCGCAACTTTACGCCAACTCAAGGGAAATTCAGATATCGTTCATTTCAAATAAAGGCATTTTTTAAAGGTAGGTTTGTGAATGAAATTATCAACAAAATGAATTTCAGTATTTTCAAAACATAGAATAAATGAATGAAGAAATATTTGTGACACACATCACGTCTGCTAATGCATTATAGATTTTTGTATTGTTTCTTCCTGTTTTCTGGTTATTCTGCTTAATGTTCAATGCTGGACTAATTGTCTTTTAAAATCAATTTTCATTGTCATTTACGTAAGGTTTCCACGAATGATCTAGAATGGTAAGTAACTTTCTATCATACACAAATTCACCAATATTAAGTACGGTTACAAATTAGAACCAGTTCCTCTTTAACAAACCCGTTATTTCGAAAGGTAGGTAGGATACACAATTTCAAATACCGCGTCAAACTGCTATTGATGGAGAATCAAAAGAATGAACGATTAAAACAACGATTTCAATACAAAGGAATTTATTTACAATATTTAGCTCGAGTTTCCCGTAACGTGTAATATCTATACGTCATCTCTTCTTGATCAACGCTTAGTAAAGAAATAAACATCCTATTTTGAATATGTTTTGTTTTTGTTTATTTTCTTGCAGGAAATCACAACGTCGTAACACGTGTTTATTGACTGTTCTGACGTTCGATGGCTCTGATATTATCGAAACATATGTTTTATTTCATGTAAAATCAAGTAGTAAATTGATGAAGAAAGAATGTTTCGAAACCTCTACTTGTGAGTTTTCTCAAAAATCGTTTTCAGCGTTCTACATCAGCTGACTTTCTGTTAATGATTTCGAACGATTAGAATTAGATTTTCGCCATTCATTTTAAGAAACGGCTTGTATGAATTTATCCATTAAATCTGCTCCGCTATCCGGATCACCTTTCAGATATTTATCCAATTCTTTACTAAATTCCCCGTTTAACAGATTATCCAACTGTTCGGGATTGATTCCTGCGGCGCTCTGAGCTCCGGCGCCGTCCAGAACATTTTTCAACTGTTCGTCGATCGCTTTTTCGAGATTATCCAGTTTCTCTTTAACGAGTTCGTGTTTTTCTCGAGGTGTTCTCGGCGTAGTTGCAGCTGCAGTTTTATTACTCGCAGTAGGTGGTTTACTATCGGTCGAAACTGAAGGAGTAGATTCCTCCACGACCGGTGCAACGATTTTAGGCGATGATTTATGATCAGGTTCCTTTACCTCGTTTTTCTTCACTTCCTCCTCACTCGGTTGCGGTGAACTGTCTTTCTGTTGTTGTTCATCTTCTATCCTAATGACAGGTACAGCAGCCGGTTTGATTTCCTCAGTTTTCTCTTCGGTCGTTTCTTTGTGTTTATTATCCGCATCGTCTGCTATAACAGCCGTCGTTATTTTCTGTTCGTCTGTTTTGATAACCGTTTCTTCGCGAACTAAATCTTCCATTTTTACGCTTTCGTCCGTTTCCTTGATCACGTCGTCATTATTCGAGTTTTTCTCCGATTGTTCAGACGCCTCTTCAGCAGTTTTAATCACTGATATTGTCTCTGTTGTGGTTGTAATATTTTCGGACGTTGTTACAGTATCTGAACTTCTGTTCTCGTTATTTTCACCAGTTTCGCCGTTTTCTACATTATTATCACTTTGTTCTAGTTCAGCCTGTTCACTGTCTTCTATTTCAGCAGTTTTAGTCACCTCATCAGCAGTTTGTTCAGTTGTATCTTTCACCTCAACTCGTTCGCTTTCTTTATCATCACTAACCTCCTCGGCTACAATTTTCTGATTTTCTTCGTTGTTCTTTGTTTCAACTGTTGTTTCATGTTCTGTAGTTTCGACGGTTGTTGTCGTTATTATGACGTTTTCTTGCTTTTCACTATCAACAGACACCGTATTTTGATCTACTGCAGCAGTTCCGTCACTTTTCTCTTCGTCAACTACAACGGATTTACTTTCTGTATTTGTGTCGTCTTGCTTTTCCTCCGTTGCGGTACTCGTCGTTGCTGCACTTTCTTCGTTACTTTCCGCCATTTTCCGATGTTCTACGACGACATTTTTATTCCGTTGCTGTTGCGCAAGCACGTCCTGTACTGTCTGGTGTACACTAAGTTTCGTAGAAGGACTGTTATCTGTTTTTGAGGCCGGATCGTCCGCCGAGTTATGATCGATGATCTCTAAACGATTTGAAACTACGCGTTTCGTTGAGCCGTCAGCGGCGGTAGTTTTTCGTTCCTGATAAGTCTCAACGGCCGTATCGTCCCGGTTTATCACAATAGTTCGATTTGGAGTAGCCGCATGGGGCGTCTCGGGTCCGTGGTTGACTATCACAGCTGTGCCGTTTTGATTATATTTCTTATTCTGAAAATGAAAACCAAATCAGTGAATTATCGGGTTGTATTTAAAGATGAATATCTGTAACTGATAATTCATAAAAAAACGTGGCCGGTTCTACAGTTGTGAGTTAGAGTTATCTCCGAGGTAAGATTAGGTTATTTAAAATTTTCCTACATTCAAATCTTAACTCTAAACCGTGGAACTGGGGACCAGGAATACAAAAACTCTTTAGCATACGATTTTTCGACGAAGCGCGTATAATGTCAAAGAACAGAAAAAACCATCGTAGAATAATGAAATTATTTCTAATGTGAAATAACACGATACAAAAACTTCCTTAGATTTGGAGCAACTAACAATATTTGTTATACATGATATAATTAAAGAAAGACAGTCGTATAATACTTCACCACGCTAACCGACGTTAGGTTTAAATCCTAAAATGTTTGTCCACACAAAACGTAAAGACATAGCGTTATAAGTGAATCAAAAGCAGAATGATTTAATGTATATTATACACGTAGAAATATCTTAAGTTCGTGGGAAAAATTTCCCGCATGAATCTGAACGCTTTTGTGCACGTTTCCAATATTAATTCACGGAGATTTTTTGCCGATATGAATAACACACAGATTTTATAGCCTACGATTAGAAAAAATAGCGTCGTTCTAATAATTGAGCACATAAGGAGACATATATTACGCCTACCTGCTGGTAAGATATATACGCGCACTCTATCAGACCTGCTACTGAATGCGAGCATACGGTACACGACCGGATAATTTGTGCGCAATAAAATTCAGAAAGCACATATCGACTCTCTCCGCGAACATGTTTTACGTTTTAAAATCTATTTTCGCACGAAAACATGCTTATTATTTCCGATTACGTGAAGAGAATAGCCGATTGTTTTCACGGGGGATGTGTCATCGGGGAAAGTGTTCCGCTATAGAACACAGTTATACGGTGTTGATCGATACGGCTCCGTCGTCACCGTGTCGTTCATTCAATTGCTAATTATCAATTCATAACCGTAATTTTTTTTACAGCCGTCTTTAGAAATAGAAATAATGATATTTTATACGGGAGGTGGTGGGGAGTATCTGTAAAACCAGAGGTGAATTTTGGGATGAAGCGATGAATTATTTATAAGTAATCAAAATAGCTAAATCTTTATATGTTGGTCTCGAGCATTTTTCTTTTAATGCGATTGTAATAATCCCTGGTTTATATATTATATATATATATATGTATGTATGTATGTATGTATGTATGTATGTATGTATGTATGTATGTATGTATGTATGTATGTATGTATGTATGTATGTATGTATGTATTGCATTGCATTGCATTGCATTGCATTGCATTGCATTGCATTGCATTGCATTGCATTGCATTGCATTGCATTGCATTGCATTGCATTGCATTGCATTGCATTGCATTGCATTGCATTGCATTGCATTGCATTGCATTGCATTGCATTGCATTGCATTGCATTGCATTGCATTGCATTGCATTGCATTGCATTGCATTGCATTGCATTGCATTGCATTGCATTGCATTGTATTGTATGTATATGTTTATGTTTTAATGATATCAAGTAATAATCTAGATCATTTTTTTTTCAATGAAATATTATTCTGGAATTTCCGATTATATTATTTTTACCTCATCGTTAAATCGTTTTTGTCGTATAATATCAGCTAAGGTACGTTTTTCAGCGGTCGGTTCAGGTTTCTGTACGGTCACCGGTCGACCTCGAGACTGATGCTTCTTTCTGTGCAGACGAGTTTTAATTTCTTGCCAGTTTCGATTTTTACTGTTTATTTCTTCGGCTTCTCGTTTTCGTTGCTCCTCGGCGAGTCGAATTTGTTGTTTTTTCGTCAATCGATGTCGTCTGGCGTCGTCGTTGTTGTTCTCGTTCGGCGATCGGTCGCCGTCGATCGAAGGAAGCGCGTCTTGTTTCGCCGAACGACGCCGACTGCTGCCGCGAGAGGTCGTACTCGGCTGCCGGCCGTTGTTGATTGGCGGAAGACGTTCGGTAGTGTCGTGCGATTGGATGGCGTTGGTGACGCGATGGAGGTTAACGACTGTATCCCAGCCGGACCTCGACCCGGACGGCGGTAGGCGCATTGTATATCGAGTTCGTGGCTTATCGTCAGTCATTTTCTGAAAGCAAATGTTTCACAGTGTAAGATGGCGCAGAAAAGTTATTTCCAAATTTCATCTATACCGCACTATTTCATCATCTTCTTTAAGACCCGTACATTTTGTCGCACAAAAGAGAAAATCCATCTAATTAGGAAACAACAGATTCATTTGCAAAATAAATCTTTTAAAGAAATTATATGCATCTAACGAAATACTAGTCATTCTACTGAGGTAACTACATACTTATTTTTCATAATAGAATTATCACACAAATTTGAAGGCGTTTTTACAAAACAAAACCTATTTAGCATGAGAGGTCGGGACGTTTGCGTTCCTGAGTGGATATTGTACCGAACAAACAAAAAACATTTATTGAGAATCTCCTCTCTGTCGATATTAAATGAGCTAACCGTAATCACGAATATTGCGGAGACACTTGGCAAGGAAAATATGCCGATAGTTTTTACGGTGGTTTTCATCAATAATTCAAGTGAAACAGAATCGCGTCATGGACGCACGTCAATCATATACACGACAGAGAAAGAAACAGAAATGACAATACGGTACTGTTGACAATGTTGGCAAATTTAATTAGAATGAAATTGACATGCGTGAGGAATTGCGTCTAGAAAAATAGGAAGGCGCGCTCCGAAATAAAAGGAAAGATTTCGGCCCGTATCGAGGAAAGAACCCTCCCGTTTTGCTCATTTTTCATTTAAAAGGAAATATTTATTAGAAACATTACACTCACAACTATCAAAACAATAAACAGTGCACTGAATGTATTCATTTATTCAGACTTTCTTTTTTACCAACGGAAATCGTTCAGAGGCAGTTTACTAACCGAGCAATAAAACTTCCAGACCCCTCATTTTTCAACCAAGTTTCAAACGTAGATTGAACCTAGTCTAAATTAGACTGGTAATATTCCGCACGCTACCTGAGTATTTCTCTGATGAAGCAACAAAACAAACAAAAGATTTAGAGTCAAAATTACCGGCTTTTATGTTTTGACATGAAATGCAAGCTAAATGCAACGGCAGGGGTTCAGAACAACTCTAGATTAGCCCTAGATCTCCCCTAGGGGCTGTTTCCATTGTAGATATTTAGACAAATTGGAAAACGAAAAAGAAAAATTATCCGATAAAGGACACAATTCTCATGGATGAATAACGCAATTACGGGTAAGGATGTGAAATAGTTTATTTCCCGAGCGCTACGGGTTTGATTGTCACTCGGGGCAACGATCACTTTTTTCTCCATGATAATGACGGCGCGGAGACTGAGCGCGGTGTCGTCTGTCTCCACGCGTGTCTTGTGTTTATCTGATCCGGAACTATCAACATTCCGACTAATCAATACCTACAGCATTACGTGAACCCTGGCGATATCCTATCACGAACTTCAGCCCGAAGGGAGAATTAATTAGCGAGTCATTTGATTGATTTAATGAAAATAGATGTATTGAGATTATTTTCGAAAACGTGGAATCGGAAGTTGATTCATCCTTGGATTCAGAGATTGTCTGTAGGTTAGTGAACAGTGCATTGAACAACAAGTCACCGCCCCTGAATTATAAAGCTTACGCATACTTGACTAGGATAGAACTGTTACTACAAAACGTTCCTGGTATCGCAAAGCGCTGGTCAAAGTGTCTAGTACGTTGGTACATAGAGCCTTATAGGTCCCAGGTTCGAACCACCGGCTGGTCTCCGTATTTTACTGACCGCGGTTGCGGAAACAGTTAATTTCTAAAAATCATCGATCTCCAATCCTTCCAATTAATATCTAAGCTATAATCAGACATCTTTTTGCCGTTACAGTTAAATAGGAATTCAAGTTTGATGTTTTTATCATAGATGTGTACAAAAACGAATAGATAAAATACACACACTATCTTAAATCATATAGTAATAATATATGGCTCATGGGACCTGCCATAATCCCACAATGTTCAATGTATATAATTATATAAACGATTTCGATCTTTCTGTAGTTCGGTAATGCTTCGTTGTGTTGGTTGGTTTAATCATGGACGTATAAACTAAGATCTAATCTAGTTTATACGTCCATGGTTTAATCATGAGTTTCACCCGGTCCTCTGTCGGCTAAAGGGCAATAACATACCATGAATGGTAAATGAAGTTACATTTTAATTCGGATACGCACATTAATATAACAATTGCAAGATGACGTTACTGGCTGCATTTCCGTTTTAATAATAGGTGAAATGAGGCGGCATTTGGTGCATATTACATTATGTTCGATCTGGTTTCATTATTAGCTGTCGTCAACTGTATTTGAGAGAGATATTTGCTTTCATTTTCATTCGCTATTCATAATATTTACACGCTCCCTCTCCCTCTCCCTCTCCCTCTCCCTCTCCCTCTCCCTCTCCCTCTCCCTCTCCCTCTCCCTCTCCCTCTCCCTCTCCCTCTCCCTCTCCCTCTCCCTCTCCCTCTCCCTCTCCCTCTCCCTCTCCCTCTCCCTCTCCCTCTCCCTCTCCCTCTCCCTCTCCCTCTCCCTCTCCCTCTCCCTCTCCCTCTCCCTCTCCCTCTCCCTCTCCCTCTCCCTCTCCCTCTCCCTCTCCCTCTCCCTCTCCCTCTCCCTCTCCCTCTCCCTCTCCCTCTCCCTCTCCCTCTCCCTCTCCCTCTCCCTCTCCCTCTCCCTCTCCCTCTCCCTCTCCCTCTCCCTCTCCCTCTCCCTCTCCCTCTCCCTCTCCCTCTCCCTCTCCCTCTCCCTGACGATAAATACGAGTACCAAAAGAAAAACAACTTGAAATCTGCTTCAATTTTCCGATAGCGACCAGAGAGAGGAAACAATCTCGACCCTGTTATGAAAACTATAATGAAATAATCTCGATTTTTGACGTAGTCTGTAGTCCACCTATACCACATGACGCCATGCCATGAGGTTTGAACGTCGAAGGAAAGTCAAATAATGCTCGAGTGATTGGGAGTTTATTCAATATTCCGAGTATTTGCGACGCCTTCCTTAAATGAAGGAAGTTCTCCATAACATCAATAACCAGCGATTTGTTATTGACGCACTTTACTTAGACGGAATTCGCGCATTATCCAAATTGAAATGCCATTGAAATATTCAAGTCAATGCAATATTGACTATACGCGCCATCACCGTTAGTTTTCAGTTAAAAGTCTTAATTATTTAATTCGTACGTATTACAGCGAGGACCAATTCTCTGCGTAATGTATGTAAGAGCTTCAAGCGATACGGGGTGGCATTTAGGAATATTCAAAATTGAATTGCAGCAGTGAAAACTTGACGGTGTCTCGCATAAATCGATATAGAAGTAATTCGTTTCTAAAGTCAGCAAAATATTCCAAGATATCAAACGTAAAAAATTCAACGATTGAAACGCTTATTGGGACCAGAACATTTCATATATTTCCTGACGGCTATCATCGGATCAAATGTTGATCAAGTTCGCGAGGAAATGTGTTCTCAATAAGTTTTTCAATTGTTGAACTTGCGCCCTCAATTATTTGTGAAAGATTTCACTTCACTTTAATAAATTTTTCTCCATTTTCTCCAATCAAAAAACTAATAACCTTTAAAAAGTAATTGCCTTTTTGAAAATCGTTTTAAATCGCCAACACGGAAAATACACAAAACTTTGAGCGACTTGAATCTTTCAATAAATTTTCTGAATCTAACAGTACCTCGAAGATCGGATTATTTACTCACCTTGAATGCAGACTGTTCCTTGAATGAGATATTTCAACATGACAATACACCCAAACAGACAGTTACCGTCGCTTAGTAAGCCAATAATAGTTTAGCCATCCGCACATCCATCTAATCACCGCAGTTACTGCACAACCTACATTCATATCGGCACTTTAAGTATTTATTGTGTAAAAACGCATCGATTGCACTTCTTGCATCAATATATAAATTAAAACATGGCATCGAAAATTCAACGCGAAGCATTGGATTTTTTTGTTCACGGAATGTTCGAAATATCGGTTTTCGGTTTTACCTATCCGTCCCGGTATTTGCTGCTACGCGCGAGAAATAAAGGGCCACAAACACCCGTCGTTCTGTTGAACACGCGAATGTCGTGATGTGACAGTTTCGACGCGATGCCGAGTAAGAATCGCGGCTTTGTTTTATTCTACGGAGTGAAGAAGATGAATGAAGAAAATCCATAAATCAAACATTACAATAATCACCACGACGCGTAACGGTAATTATGCGGTGTATGTCTATATTTCCCAGTTTCTCTCTCTCTCCATCTCTCCCCGTCTCTCTCTCTCTCTCTGTGACTGACTCTCTTGACGACGGTAGACTGTCACGGTCTGCGGTGACGATACGGTTATTTAGCGCAGCGACGGGTATAATCCCCTCAGTAACTACTGGTAACGCTGAGAATTCCTAACCACGTTCAGACGACTGGAAGCCGGTTGGTCACACGGCAGTGAAAATTTATCGCAGGTTTCCGTCGATGAAAGCAATTAGGCATCATTTGCACGAATCTTACGTCGAAACTCGGTAGTTTAAAGCGTTAATGGATCGAGGAGCGATTTGATGTCGATGAAATAACGGAACAAAAATACTATAGATGCGATAGTGTATTAAAATGCGCATTGAATCATCATTATCAATATGAGATATCGTCATTTCGAAGTAAATCTCAACCACTCGTCCACAAAATCAAACTTGTCTAATTGTCCAAGAATGAAATTGCAGATCATGTTACTATATCCTTCGTTTGTTTAAGCGTTTAAGGTTATATTCAATCCCTATAGGTTAAATATATAGTAATCGTAATAGTAATTTATTTCATCATAGAATGCATAACAAATAGGTAATTATGATGATAGGGAACTGAACCTTAAAGGCTGTACAATCACTAGGACGTTCAGGCCCCTTGAGAAAAAAATGGTTAACGATAATGATAATGATAATGATCTCAAAAATATCAGAATCTGATTTTATAATACATATATATATATATATATATATATATATATATATATATATATATATATATATATATATATATATATATATATATATATATATATATATATATATATATATATATATATATATATATATATATATATATATATATATATATATATATATATATATATATATATATATATATATATATATATATGTATTTATTGCCAAAGTTATAAACTTTTATGACAAAAATCGATATACAAGCATAAATGACGGGAAACAATATAACATAGAACAAACATTGATACATGTATGTGGATTACACAATAAGTTAAGGTTGCCTGAGTATATAAACTTTCTTAAGGAATTTCGAAAGGTTTGAAAAATCATTGTTATTACGCATTAGAATAGAAAATTTCGCTGTATTTGGGTGGTTCCAGTATCTCGAGTTGATATATTCTAACCTAAGGTTATCATAAAAGGGACATATCAAAACGATATGATATTCGTCTTCAACTGCATTAATATTACACTGGGAGCATGTGCGGTGAGCATACGGTAATGGAGGTATCATTATAATAATAATGATGAACTCAATTGTCAAAGACATATCCATGTTTGGAAAAAATAATCATGATAAATACATCTATCTAAAGGTCTAGACGGAAGCAATTGATTTATTCATTAATTGATACATTGACAAAAGGAATAAGTGTGCGGAGTCGGGTCATTCTTAATACTACGAGGTTTCAAAAAATGGTTTTTCGAATATGCGAGTAAATAAAACCTTACATTCTGTTGGATGTGTTTCACACGTCGTATTCTATACAAAATAACCAGGGTCGGCTTTCACAAAAAGCCTTTAGAAATAGGAACACGAGGCGTTTGGAATGGAATACAGACGCATGTTGCGGTATGATGTGATGTTCGTGTCGCGGGAAGTGTTCGCCAGCCGACACGATCACGTGATTCGATAGAATATTACATGCGTTGATGATTGATCAGATAATAATCACACGCAGACGAACATTGTCGACGACATTGACGCCGCGCGACGACGCAGACCGTTTTCGGTTTTTAATTTTCTAATTACCAGCATAAGGTGAAGTGATAAACCAGACGCGTGGAGACGTCTCTGGAGATCTTACAGGAATGAGATCAATAACCGATGAATTCTTAAGGAATGCAGTGAAACCCGTTAAAAAAAATAATAGCGCTGAATCAAGCGAAACTGAACGTTTTATAGCTGACGAAATTCTTCCTCAAATAGGAAACATTATATTAGAAAATGTCATCCTCCATCGGCTGGGATTCGAACCTGATGGCATCGAGATTGCCACGGCACGAAACCCTGCCATAATCGACCGTGTGCGCAGATACATGCGCAGTTCAGATGATGTGATTTTTAGCCAATCAGAAATCCCGTTTTATTTTAGCCTGGGTTTTCCCATTTATAATTCTTCCTTGAAATTTGCCTCAACGATTATACAACGAGTAATCTGATTGGTGCCGCCAGTTTTCGTTCGGAAAGCTGCGCATGTAGCTGCGCACCCGGTCTACTGATGCAGGGGTTCGTGCCGTGGCTGAGTGTAGCGATGCCATCAGGTTCGAGTCCCTGCAGAGGGAGGATGGCACGAACCCTGCAACACTAGACCGAATGCGTAGTTAACGCAGTCTCAAAATTACGTACGAAAACCCGCGGCACCAATATAAAACCAAGCTAAAATTCTTACAGATTTTCCACGTGGAGTCATGTCCTATTGTACTAGTGGTACTTTCTTCCCTAAACGTATTTTAGATCAAATAGTAAACCCTTTTTTCAGAACACATTTTCATGTGTAAAAATCTATTTGATAAATTTGCAAATTTCTCACGAATTTCTTCCCTAGGCTTTCAAGGAGCCTGAGTCGTGAGTGACGAGCTTTGCTCCCAGATAATCGTTAAAATTGATAAGCTTTTACAGATACAAGAACAAATACTTCATTGTAAGTGTTTGTATGTGCGTAAACATAGTTAATTACATACACAATCATCTGCTATTGTAATTGCAGGTTTATTATGTCCAGTGATTGGCAACGTGAGCATTAGTTCAGGCGAGTGTATATCACAACTCGTACGGGACAATATTCACGTGTAGGCGCATGCGACAGACTCAAAATTCTCACACTAACCGCGGGTGACAATCAGAACAACAACAACCACTCAACAGACGCGGTCAACATATAGGAACATCGTTAAAAGGTAATATTTTAATACATCTTTTCGATTGCTTTCATTGCGACTTTGAGCATTAGCATAAGATTTAGTATTCTTAGAGATAGCCTGATGTCGATATAGAAAATCTCGCACTACAAATGAAAAGAAAGGTCCTAATTTTTTTCTTAATCTATTGGATTCAACGTTTCGACTCTATCCTAATAGTCATTTTCAGGCCTCATGAAGTTACAATACAGGAATACTGAGGTTTAGCTCTCATTTAAACAATCGATTTAGCTTCATAACTGCTTCATCATTGGGTGTTGAGTCTAGCTCATTCTACTTATTTGTCGATTCGGTTTAACAAGTTTATCACGAAATGCAGGAAAAAAATTTGTTTTTCTTTAAAATCAGATAAAAATGGAAACTGAGAAGAAACTATATCGACACAGCGGAGGCCGTGTAACAGTTATAGTGTTAACTGTTTTAATGTATGGCGTAGCTCTGTTCTTCAACTATTTGGCATCTTCTCCGATGGGTCAAAAACTCGGTAAGCGTTTTTTAATCGATTTGATTGTTCTTTTTTCCTCGTATGGAACTTTTTAACTATCTTTCCTTTAAATCAATTTCTTTTCTAATTTCAGGCCTATACGTCAGCAATACAGGAAATGTATCGGATCGGTTTTACCTAGAGGTCACACCAGCCGGTTGGACATTCACTATCTGGGCGTTTATTTACGTATGGCAAGGGACCTGGCTGTTGTACGGATTCGCTTCGATTTTCAGGAAACTACCAGACGGTTACATGTACCAAACTCCACCTGTCATCCAACTACCGACCTACATCGTTTACATGTTCAACCTTGGATTCAACATAGGCTGGGTGTTTATATTTGATCGTGGATTGATCGTACCCTCGCTCGTTTTTATCGTACTGATTCCGCTGACGCTGATCGCCTGTCTGATCCTCGAGTATCGTCGTATCGGACACACTTATCAGACTCTGACAAGTCACGGTAAGAAAGCCGACGTATGGCTGGTTCGACTTTTTGTACATAACGGTCTGGCTTTCTACTGCGGTTGGGTGAGCGTCGCTTCTCTACTGAATACAGGCTTCGTACTCGTCTACATCCTAGAAGTTGCCAATGACGTAGCTTCCACTGTCGTACTTGCTCTTTTAGCCTTCATCTTGGTTTTGTATTTTTGTTTGGACATGTTTTTACTGGACAGATTTACTCGATACCAATTCAGCAACTACATTCCCGTTATAATGGCGCTAGGGGGCAGCATCGCTAAGAATTACGAACGAGTCGGGCCGTCATCTAGGAATCCGATTTTCACGGTCGTGTTGCTGGCTGTTGCGTTGACGTGTTTTGTCGTGAAGATGATAGTTTTGATTGTGCGACACGTCAGAGATCCACTCGCTAATGGAGGCAGTGTATCTGATATAAATCCTATTGCTTTAGATGAAAAATCACACGCTGAAACAAAACAAGGAATTGCGGCGTGAACATGTGGAGCGATCGTAAACAGTTTAATGGTAGCTGAAAAATCGTTTTCCTGACAATTGTTGCAAACAAAACACATCCTCCCTCTGCAGGGACTCGAACCTGATGGCATCGCTACACTCAGCCACGGCACGAACCCCTGCATCAGTAGACCGGTTGCGCAGGTATATGCGCAGCTTTCCGAACGAAAACTGGCGGCACCAATCAGATTGCTCGTTGTATAAACGTTGAGGCAAATTTCAAGGAAGAACTATAAATGGGAAAACCCGGGCTAAAATAAAAGGGGATATCTGATTGGCTAAAAATCACATCATCTGAACTGCGCATGTATCTGCGCACACGGTCGATTATGGCAGGGTTTCGTGCCGTGGCAATCTCGATGCCATCAGCTTCGAATCCCTGCCGGGGTAGGATGACAAAACACAACTTTAAATACAACTTATGGTGGAAAACCAGACACCAGTTACCAGACACGACGAAACAGGCCGCCCCGAAGACATTTATTTCAAATTGACATTCTTATTTTTTACGCTGTTCATTCTTTGTTTCTAGATGAAAAACCATTTTAAAGAGAAATTCATCTACAAGATTACTATAATTTTTCTAATGAATACAAACTATGGAAATGTATTCATGGTATATCGAACGAAAAAAACTATCATGTAACTTGTAAGTTAATGGAAATACAATTTTCGAACTTGTAAACGATTCATTACTCTGTAAATAGTAAATAAATGAATATTTTATCCATAGCTTCATAAGTACATATACTTATCTACGCTATCTACGAGGAACCTATTGATATGGTACTTCTAATCAAACCTATCCAATGAATGCCCGTATTTGGGATATAGCTTTCAGTGTTATATACCGCCCGTAGCCGACATTACTAGAGGAATGTTCTCATATTGACTCTCACGCACAAGGGTGCTTGTATTGATGGTTTGAATCTGTAAATGAATAAGTATGGGGGCCATCAATAAAACTATATCGAATTGTAATGATAAAAACATTTTTACCTGAATCGAGGCATATATAATGCATGTATCAGCGTATTGACATTATTTTATTGTTTTCCCGCTTGCACGGCAAGGCCAAATTGGACATATAAAGCCATCGCTAGAACGCAAAAAGCCCGGGACTGTTGCAAAAAAAGACCAGCCACCATAACAGACAGACCAAGGAAGGAAAAGACGTGGAAACTGATTGATCAAAAAAGTACAAAAATACCAAAATGAGTCTAGAGCACCAATTGTTTTTAATTACTTATACAAGGGCAGAGGGAAGGGTTAAAATACACTGAATATAAATTTGAGAAAAAATTCATTTACGAAAATTTATAATTTGTTTTTGGTATCTCACTGTAGATCATCGCCAGATGTTTTAACTTTGCATGTAACGCGTTTTTTGAATAACATATCTGTTAACCACACGCGGGCACTCGTCTACAACCATTCTTGTGATGTGTCACTTCTTCTTCATCCTCGCTTGCCAGGGGTCCAGTGTCACTCCTGAACTTGCTTCCACCAGCCCCCTGGCCTCACGAAGCGTGATTTCATTACTGGCGCTGTTGCGCATGACGTCATATATCGATTTGCGAAATACTTCCTTGTTCGGTAAAACGTTCGCTGATTGGTCCATTTAACGGGAAAACCAACAGAAGTCTACTGTCGGTTTGTTACAAGCGCTGTGATTGGTACGACCGGATTCTGGTCGGCTAGTAACGACTCCAACGACTCGTGAGGTCAAGGGGTTCGGGGAACAGCTTTAGCGTAGTGGGTTCGAATCCCTTGACGGGTGAAGATGCTTCATCTTCAACATCTGCATTTCAGAATCAAATGTTTCGCCGTGCGCGTTATAGATGCATGATAAACATTTGGTGGAAATGAGAGAGCTTCACTAAAAAATAATTTGCCAAAATAAAACTCGGATTTCACTAAATCACGGTATAATATATCTGATAATCTAGATATCGAATACATTCGTAACGAAATCCTGTATAAGCGAGGCAAGTGTTAAAATCACCAAAGAGAAATATGAGAAAAAACCGATTTACGAAAATTTAGAATTAGTGTTCGGTATCTCTCTCCCATCGTCAGGTGTTTTAACGCGTTTTTTGAATAGAATATCTGTCAAACACACGCGGGTGTGACTCGTCTGCAACCATTCTCGTGATGTGTCCCCTTTAATCTTCAACGTCTTCATTTCAGAATCAAATGTTTCACCGTGCGCGCGCTACAGATGCACGGTAAACGATTTGAGCTTCCCTGAAATCAGAATTAAATTTGGATTTTAATGAATCACGGTGTAATATATCTAATTATCTAGATATCGAATACATTCGTAACGAATCCTGTAAAATTAAAAATGAAATTCGATACAGAATATTCGACGAATGTTCGCCGTAGTAACCATTGTTAAAACGAGCTCGTGCGGTATGCTAGTAGCGCGATGGTGTTAGTATTCAATAATGATTCTGATGCGTTACAGCAATGGCTCGAATCGGCGTCGGCTCCGGTCGCCGCCGCGTTCGTCGAAAAATACATCCGAAATCCGTCGAATATGGCAAATTTCTGGCTGTATTTCGGTATATTTACGGTGATATTTCCGTTCGGTTTGGTCGGTAATATTCTCACTCTAATAGTGATGTGTACGCCGACGATGCGACGTCGTTCGTACTCTGTTTATTTACTGGTTTTGTCGTTATTCGACCTGACGATGGTCGCGTTTAATTCGATCGGTTGGATCAACATCGTATCGATTCTAGTCACCGGGCCGATTGCCATCACTTTCCGTACTACGTCCAGTTGTATGGCTATCGAGTTCTTCCACGATTTAGGCATCATGGGCGGCTCGTGGTTTATAGTGATGATATCGTTTGAGCGGTTACTGATAGTTCATTGGCCGATCAAATCTCGTCTTATTTGCTCAGTGAATTCTGCTAGAATCATAGCCGTTTTTGTGACCGGTTTCAGCGTGGCTTTTTCCATATGGACAGCGACTCGTGTAGACTACTGGTCGGGGTATAGTTGTTATTTTCCGGAGAAAGACCGCGCTTTGGATCACTATTTGTCGGTCATCTTCTATTTCTTTGTACCGGTGCCGTTACTGACGATTTTCAATATTTGTATCGTCACGAAAATATTCAGAAGCAAAAATATGGGAAACAGCGAGCGAAAGGATGAAAATATAACCAAAGTGACGATCACGATGATGATAGTTTCAACCGTTTTTCTGATTTGTCTTTTGCCGGTGGCTTTCGTCGTGTCGTTACTGGTCGCGATACCGCACGATCAGCAAGAACAACTCGGGCTGTCTAACGCGATGCAAGTTTGCGAGATAATTCTAGCCGTTAATTATTGCTGTAACTTTTATATCTACACAATTACCGGAGGTGAAATCAGACAGGCTGTCGTAAAATTGATTTGCCCTCGACGATAGTTTGCGTCAGGAGTGAGGGTAATTTTATCAAATTTGCCTTGAACCCCCATTAAAATGTTGAGTATCAATATAGAATTATGGCTTGTGTTATATAATCGAGATTTTTTGATGCAGTAGTTCAATGACTTCAAATATGGTAAGGACTAAACGTCCGTGAACAAGTACAAAAACGAGTTTTTACAACTTGAAGAATTTTCCAATACAATTCACTTCACACACGTATTATACAAATACAATCCTGTGAAGTGTTATAACAATATAGATTTCGTGAATAATATCACTGACGGTTTCACACTTGAACGCATGCATATACGTGTCGCGAGGATTGCAATATCAGTGTCAAGGTCAAAGAGACGCGCGTGTTAAACGACCTCGGATCTTGACATTCGAGCGCCGTCTGGTGGATGATGTGCGTAGAAAGGTCGTATTACATCAGGCCATTGTTAAAAAAAAACAAATAAACGTCTTATCAAATTTATTTAAATTCTTAATCCTTTAGCGATTAGAGATTCAATATTTGTTGTGAATCCGAGCAGGAGCCTTTGGGGAACTGTTGTTATTAAAAAAAGAAAAACGGACTATTTTTGCTATACATAGGCCTAATACTAATTTCACTGGCTGTTGTAGAACTGATCCTTCAGAAGATGCTACGATGGTCATAGAGCAATTGCCCAGTTCAGCAATTGTCGGTTAAGTTTGAAATTTACTAGGCTTTTAGGAAATTTTACAAATAATAGAGTCAAATGTTAAGTGAGATCTGGCGTCCAGTAACGGAATATTCGTATCGTCAGAGATTGTTGAGTTTGAGGGGTTAATTCGTTCAGCAAGTTCCTAGGTTCATGCGGCCAATAAAATGACCTGATTCCGATTTACGAGCGATTTATGATTATCTCCGAAGTTCAGTTTATATAAAACCATTTGTTTTTTATGTGATATTTTCCTTTTATGAAAGTATTCTAGATTTTAATTTTGTCCTTGGAAATTCTGGCATAAAACGCTCGTACGTGATCGCGCGCTACTACGCAGTAGAATAGCGAAAAATCACGTTGTGAAAAATCTTTTTAATAACGTGAAAGATGGTAATTAGAAACACGAACATGAACTATGCGAGCATGAAATATCTATTCAAAGTTCTTCGCACTGATTCTTCACACGGGGTCGTGTCTCCACACGGGGTCGTGTCCTATCGAACTCAGGTGGTATTTCCTTGCGTTTGCGAATATATCTTGTATTAAATAATGAACGCTATTTTTTAAAACATCCATGTTTAAATCTCTTTGATAAATTTGAGCAAATTGCAGGACGTGCATGTTCTCGTGAATTCCTTTCTTATTCCGGGCGAAACTCGGGCAGAAATCAAACGCATCTCAACAGTGAATGTTGTAGAACTGTGAACAACTAACTGATTGATAGTTTGTCAAAAGACAAATTACCGATCTATTTATTAAACCGTATTTCAACGCCTTCAATTATCGACGAAAGACCATCGCTGGTCATACGTCTAAGTTACTGATTACTGAAAACGTTCCGAGAGATCTCACGAGTTTCCGGCTTCTACACATCTATGTCCGATTTCTAGCCAAGAACAAATATCTTATTGTATATGTCTGTATGTACGTAAATTAATAATACATAATCATCTACTATTGTACTGGTTTATCATGTCCACTGATTGGCAACGTGAGTTCAGTCAAGTGTATATAACAACTCGTACGGGACAATATTCCCGAGTATATTCCTGTGTATTCACGTGTAGGCGCATGAGACCGACTCGAAATTCTCGATACAACCAACGTATGACATCGTAAGATCACATTAACATCACAACAACAGCCACACAGCAAACGTTGTTTAGGATACAGGATATCATTAAAAAAAAACAAGGTAACATTCTTATATGAACATCGTTTGAGCTGCTTCCCTTGCGGCTGTGACCATATGGATTCGATGTCCAGTGTTCGGAGATTATGATATAATCATTGTTTGTGGAGTTTTGTTCATTTACTTATCGGTAAATCATGTTCAAACGACTTTTATGGCAAAATGTACGTGATAATAAATTTTCTGTTTTTTTTAAATCTAACATAGATAAAAATGGAAACTGAAAAGAAACTATATCGACACAGCGGAGGCCATGTAGCAGTTATAGTGTTAACTGATATATCGTTTGGCGTATCTCTGTTCTTCAACTATTTGGCATCTTCTCCGATCGGTCAAAAACTCGGTAAGCATCAAGAATCGTAATGTAATGTATATTGTTTATTCACCATGAATATGTACAATATACTTCATGATTCACAAAGTTATTTGATTACAAATATGAAAAGTACATACAGTGGAATCTCAGGTAGTATACGAATCTTGTCGGCAAGCGTGAAATTGTCGTATTAAGCTGGTTTCAGATCATCTTAAATCAACTTGATTGCAACATTGTGAATATCTTAGCTGAAAATAATCATAATCAACGGGTTTGAAATAAATCGTTTCTAATTTCAGGTTTTTACGTCAGCTCTATAAGTGAAGTATCGGATCGGTTTTACCTGGAAATTTCACCAGCCGGTTGGACTTTTACTATCTGGGCGTTTATTTACGTATGGCAAGGGGCCTGGCTGTTGTACGGATTCGCTTCGATTTTCAGGAAACTACCAGACGGTTACATGTACCAAACTCCACCTGTCATCCAACTACCGACCTACATCGTTTACATGTTCAACCTTGGATTCAACATAGGCTGGGTGTTTCTATTTGATCGTGCACTGATCGTACCCTCGCTCGTGTTTATCGTACTGATTCCGCTGACGCTGATCGCCTGTCTGATCCTCGAGTACCGTCGTATCGGACACACTTATCAGACTCTGACAAGTCACGGTAAGCAAGCCGACGTATGGCTGGTTCGACTTTTTGTACATAACGGTTTGGCTTTCTACTGCGGTTGGGTGAGCGTCGCTTCTCTACTGAATACAGGCTTCGTACTTGTCTACATCCTAGAGGTTGCCAATGACGTAGCTTCCACTATCGTACTTGCTCTTTTAGCCTTCATCTTGGTTTTGTATTTTTGTTTGGACATGTTTTTACTGGACAGATTTACTCGATACCAATTCAGCAACTACATTCCCGTTATAATGGCGCTAGGGGGCAGCATCGCTAAGAATTACGAACGAGTCGGGCCGTCATCTAGGAATCCGATTTTCACGGTCGTGTTGCTGGCTGTTGCGTTGACGTGTTTTGTCGTGAAGATGATAGTTTTGATTGTGCGACACGTCAGAGATCCACTCGCTAATGGAGGCAGTGTATCTGATATAAATCCTATTGCTTTAGATGAAAAATCACCCGCTGAAACAAAACAAGGAATTGCGGCATGAACACGCGGAGCGATCGTCCACAATTCAATCATGGCTGAAAGAAACACTTTTCCTAAAGATTATACCAAAATTAATGTTCTGAAAAAACTTTTATTACGCTAATACAGCTTTAAGGTAGATCTGTGTATTGGAAGCCATGAAAGTTTTTTTGTCGTTGTAATTTTTTGGCTGCCCAAATCATTTTCAGGAAACATTGCGGCCCTTCTTTGGCACCATTTAAATTTGGTTTGTATAGAATTAAATAACAATGTAAAGATATTCTTATCTTGTAACAAATAAATACTTTTTGTATTTTTTATATTTTGTGTATTGAATGAACTTCTAAATAATGTATAATTGCTCTGTAAATAGTGAATAAAAGTTTGTCATATTATTATGAGTATCTTGTTTCGTAATTATTGTAGTGTCAAAATACTGGTTGATTATTGAAATTCATACACGCAGAGACCTACACTTTGTGCTCCTGTCCAAGGAACCCTTTGATGAACTTCTAATCAAGCTCATCCAATGATCCATATTTGAGATAAGACTTATACGACTTAGAATTCTTTGAGACTGAGTGCGACTTCTGCGGCAAAAAATCCAATGGCCAATATCCAGCAAGTTCGCCTAGAAATTTTGTGTAAGACTGGTCGCCTCTCCAATTCTGCACCACCCGCATTCGTCGTCAGAATAGATGGGATCAACTGATCTTTAACTGAAGGTAGAGACCGGCAACCAGTCTAATTTTGCGCCTGATGATAACGCGGTGGTTTATAGGCGCGCAAGTCTCGAGACCTCGGTGAAACAGTTGCGCCAAAACTTTTACTCCACACTGTTTTATCAATGTCCGCTTCTATAATATAAACAATAGTAAATACATTTCTTCTTCAAACAGTGTTTTTGTTGAACCTCTCTGTAATGCAAATATTATCTACGAAACTGTACTTTGTACCATTTTTGCGCACATGTCATTTTTGTGATGCAATTTTATTTTCACAATTCTAAGGTGTGAAAAAGCAGGCTGTCGCGAAATCGATTTTCTCATGTCTGTTTCAGAAGGGAAGGCCGATTTGCCTACTTCTTTTTTTTTTACTAGAGCGATTTATGTTACATGATGTCAATCTCTGCGACACGGCAGTTCAATGTCATGAGATAATTATTAATATTCAACGTCGACGAACAAGTTCAAAAACGGGTTTTTAACAACTAGAAGAAATTCCAATAGAATACACCTCACCACACGTGAGACAAATAAAAATAACATATGTAACGTTTGAAGAAAAAATTAATGTTGTTTACGTGAAAAATCACAGATTACTTAAACACACGTGTCGTGAGGAATGAGATATCGGTGTCAAGGTCGAGGAGACGCGTGTGTCAAATCACGTTAAAACCTGGAATTTAACATTCAAACACCAACTGCTGAATAAACCTGTAGAAAGGTCACATTTAGAGCACTCTTTTAAATCCGACCTTTTATTTTTCCTTACATGAATTTTGCTGCCAGTTTTGGATAACAAATATACGACGAACGTTATCGACTTATTTTTAGGTTTATATTTGACAGTAATAAAACATAGCCTACTGTATAGACCAAAGGCCCAGTTCCACAGGGTCGGTTTTGGCACTTAAACTAAGTTTCAAATGTCTTACTGTAGAGTCGAATCATCTTAACAAGAACTGTTTCCAGGAACGGAACATTGGATGCACTTGTCTGCACGTCAGAGATTGTTGAGTGTAAGGGGTTAATTCGTTCAACAAGTTCGGGTTAATGCGGCAAATTGAGTGACCTGATTCCAACGCCAAATTAAGAATGACGTTTACGAAGTTTGGTTTACATAACGCTTATATAAATGCATTGGTTTTTTAATGTGATACATGTATTTTTCATTCGTGATAGTATATATAAGGCCTTGGAATTCTGCGCTGTTATATAAAATTCGTCCTCGACACTGGAAGTGAATAAAGACACCGCATTTTTGTTGTTGATAACTCAGGGGAAGGTATTCCAGTATTCCTGTGCCAGCAACAGTCACGAAACAGACGCCGTTAAGGAATAGGGACGTTATCGATAAGGTACGTATTATGCTAATACATCTTTCTGACTGCTTTCCTTTTATGGGCATGACCCAGATTTAGTTTCCTGAGAGTTACCATAGCAAATCTATAGCTGCATAAGTTCGTTAACGTATAAATTCATTCATCGTTGTTGGGTCTAGCTCAATTTGCTTATTTGTAAAATCTGATTAAGCAATTTAATGATTTAATGACGAAATTTCTTCCAAATTAGAGAAAATGGAAACTGAAAAGAAAATGTATCGACACAAAGGAGGCCATGTAACAGCGATAGTGTTAACTGTTTTAATGTTTGCGGCAGTGTTGTTCTTCAACTATTTGTCATCTTCCACAATGGGACAAAAACTCGGTAAGCGTCAAGAATCGTAGATATCTCAAAATGATTATCTTTTTGCATAACTTTCTTTCTAACTGATTTTCTTTTAAATTCATTTCTAATTTCAGGCCTATACGTGAGCAGTACCGGGGATGTATCGGATCGGTTTTACCTAGAGATCACACCAGCCGGTTGGACTTTTACTATCTGGGCGTTTATCTACCTATGGCAAGGGACCTGGCTGTTGTACGGATTCGCTTCGATTTTCAGGAAACTACCAGACGGTTACATGTACCAAACTCCACCTGTCATCCAACTACCGACCTACATCGTTTACATGTTCAACCTTGGATTCAACATAGGCTGGGTGTTTCTATTTGATCGTGGATTGATCATACCCTCGCTCGTTTTTATCGTACTGATTCCGCTGACGCTGATCGCCTGTCTGATCCTCGAGTACCGTCGTATCGGACACACTTATCAGACTCTGACAAGTCACGGTAAGCAAGCCGACGTATGGCTGGTTCGAATACTTGTACACAACGGTTTGGCTTTCTACTGCGGTTGGGTGAGCGTCGCTTCATTTCTGAATGCGGCTATGGTACTTGTCCACATCCTAGAAGTTGCCAATGACGTAGCTTGCACTGTCGCATTGGCTCTTTTAGCCTTCTTCTTGGTTTTGTATTTTTGTTTGGACATGTTTTTACTGGACAGATTTACTCGATACCAATTCAGCAACTACATTCCCGTTATAATGGCGCTAGGGGGCAGCATCGCTAAGAATTACGAACGAGTCGGGCCGTCATCTAGGAATCCGATTTTCACGGTCGTGTTGCTGGCTGTTGCGTTGACGTGTTTTGTCGTGAAGATGATAGTTTTGATTGTGCGACACGTCAGAGATCCACTCGCTAATGGAGGCAGTGTATCTGATATAAATCCTATTGCTTTAGATGAAAAATCACCCGCTGAAACAAAACAAGGAATCGCGGCCTGAACACGTGGAGCTATCGACCACGCTAATACATCTGCTGTGGTGGCCATAAAACCGTTTCATCGTGTCTGGTGACTTATCCATTTTAAGAAAGGTTTCCCTTTTCAACCACCATTGAATTTGAATTGTATTGAAAGAATAGATTAACGGATAAATTACTCATTTTCTAACAAGGACATTTATTTCAAATTTACATCCTTATTTTTTACGCTTTCAATAGATGGTGTTTCTACATTGAAAATCAGCGATTCAGATGAGAAATTGATCTGCAAATATTATTTATGAATACAATCTATAGAGGTATATTGTGTACTGAATGAAAAAACTACAATTATATAACTTATAAATGATATATCATTTCTGTGTAAATAGTGAGTGAATAAAGATTTTAACCATGGAACATACATTGACTTAATATCCACACTTGTGGGCCTACCAAAGGAACTCTTCGATGTACTATATCCAATGAATCCCCGTAATATTTGGAATAGAGCTTTCATTTATACCATTTCTGGAAATTCCAAGTGAACAGTCTTCATATTTCGTCAGTGCTGTGACTGGATCTTGTTTTTAGCTGTATATTATAAGGCATAGTTGATTTACCGTTATCAAGACCCACAACCCTGTTGTTCTCTTACGCTATATGCCCAAGTACATTTATTAATTTATTGCTGACTTGAATATCTGATCAATTACTCTTGTTCATAACACTAGTTTCAAATATACATAGATACATAAAAAGATAAGCAATGTAATCTTGAAGTCAACTTATTACAATCTGAGACAGCTTTTTGCCATCTCACTTTAAACGCTATTTATTAATCGCCAAATGAGCCGGACACAAATAGGCCTCGACAAGGCCTCTTAACTCCGCCCGTGATGAAGATGAATCGAACATTTACGTGTTCGGGAACGAATTGGGTCTCGGGTATGATAGATTACTATGGCTGCCGTGATCCAGGGTGAGCTTCAGTCGTCTCCAGAAGTTTGTGATAGTACCGGGTCGAGATGAGGCCGGGTAATCGAAGCGTATCGTGTGATGTATGATCGACTGTAAACAATCGGGCATTTCATCGACCGGGATATCCTCGATAACGACGATGATTATCATATTTTCATTCTCATCGATTTTCCTCGTTATCGCTTGATTCACTTCGAAGTTTGACCAGTTGCTGTCGACGAACGCTCGCGATACTATGAATATCACCCAACGACTGCCGTATATCGCGTCGATCGAGTTCTGAGCCATGTAGCCGCCGACGGGAAAGTCACGAAATTCTAAACACAGTTTAAACTGAACGTCCGGGTCTTGCTCGAGTTGCGGGACCATTTGATGGGCGACGAATGCCGAATCGTCAAGAGCGTGGGACACGTAGGCGTCGTATAATTTCTTCTTTTTTTTCTTCTTCTTTCGTTTGCCGCGTTTGAAATGTCTCCAGAAGTTGATGTCCACGCGGTGTATGTAGGCGACGATTCCGGCAATTAAAATTAAAGCTACGATGAACGCGACGACAGAGTAAATAATGATATACTTTCGATTGTCGCATTCGATCCAAGGCAACTCGAAATCCGTTACGGGGATGCCTTTCAAATTAACGGGATCGAAACACAACGGCCTCGGAATGCCGTAATAGCTTTTTCCTTTTCCTCCAAACTTGAAAACAATTTTACCCGATCGATACCAGTTCCTGAGATCTCTTAATCTACAGTCGCACACCAACGGATTGTCAGCAAGCGTCAATGACCAAAATCCTCGTAACGCCTTGAACTGGTCTGGCGCCACGACTGTTAGAAGATTCGACGACAAGTCCACGGCCTTGAGAAATTGCAGCGGCGCAAATAGGTCACGCGGTATCGACGTGAGTTTATTCGCTCGTAATGATATATATTGTAAGATTGGCGTCACTCCGCGGAAAGTGTCCGATGCCAAATGTGTAATACCGTTATCCGGCAGATAGAGAACGTCGAGAAAGTTTTTATCTTTGAGCATTAGTTTAATCGGTGAACATTCCACAGGGATTATCGTTCCTTGAACTCGTAGTTTCCTCAGAGTAAACGACGAAGCGAGTGCCAGTTGTTTGAAGAAATCGCAAGCTTTTCTTAAAGTTGTTCGTGAAAATCGTGACTTTTGTCGCTCCGATTGTAAAACTACCGATAAGGTCAGGAGATTCGGCGCAAACCAAATGGTGCCGAACGGAAACGTGGGCCACGGAGAGGATTGGAATAATGACAGGTATCTTAGAGAATGCATTTTACTAAGATCAAGCTTTGTATAAACACCACCGACTGTGTCGCACGACATTTCAAGTATGCGGATTCTCGTACGGGATATTTCTATTTTCAGCCAGTCCATACAACGAATACCGATACTCTCCGCTAGATTCAACTGATACAGTCTGGGGGAACGTGAGAGAAACTGACTCAAATCAAACTTTTTCAGGTCACTATTTTTTAACTTGAGCAGTCGCAGGTTTCTTAGGTGGTAAAACTGGTTCCGAGCGACACGAAGACTGCAATAACTCATCTTCAAGGTGCGAAGGTTTCTGACGTAGGCAAAGGCATCTCGGTCAGCGTACAGGATCGCATTCGACGATAAGTCAAGATTAATCAGACCCGTAGATTCTTTGAAATACGCCAGTAAGCCTTTCTCAAGACGTGAAATAGCAATGATCATTCTCATGTGCAGAACACGGATATATTTCATCTTTCCCAGAGCTATGAAGAGGCGGACAACAGCCTGATAGTCAGGAGATAACCTCTGAACTTGTGACACGCATGCTCGTTTGTAATTAGACCAATAGATGGAGCTGATATCCAGATGAGTTAAGTATCGTACGGCCGTGAACGTATCCAAACCGATTGATGTGATACGATTACAATTCACGTATAGGAACCTCAAGTTTGGGAAGTATTGAAACATCCGTTTCGTTAGAAAGCTCAGTCGATTCTGAGATGCGTCCAGTTGGTAGAGATCGGACAATAGTCGATTCGTTTTGATGTCTTCGAGGAAGTTTTTGCTGATATCAACGTTTACCGCATCGCTCGGCATCGTAGTCACCGGCCAGTGTTTCAAACCTTTACCTCGACATAAAACACCGCTCTTTCCGATAAAATGCCTGAAAGAGAATTAAATTATCAGTTTGGAAGCGTAAAATAACAAAGAATAACGAAAGAACACTTAACACTTAGATAAAAAGAAGTGGCCCGTTAAGGAAAGGAAGGAGTTTTTTTTTAAATTTCTAAGTTCGTATTTTTAGGTGATTCGTTGGGACACGAAGAGTAGTAAAACAAATGCATTCTTACCCGGATGCAATTCGTCCACAAAGACATCGATGTGGACATTGGCTGTTTTGATTAGAAGACGCGGTAAAGTTGACATGTTCTGCCATGAGATGAATATGCATTTCATCTTCATCATCTAGAAATTAGATTTTACCGAGAAAAAAAGAAAATGTTTTTTATTAGGAATAGAAATTGAAATTCTTGCAATACAAACAGGCTGAAAAATACGCGAGCAAATAAACCATATGGAAAATCTGGATCAAATTTTGACCATACCGAAGAAATGAAGGCACTTTTTCGAAAAGGAAACATCGGAAGAATCGACCAGAATCAACCAAGACTCAATCAAAAATATCAGATTTATTCTCCTTGAAAATTTACTTAGAAAATTTTGCCTGGCAAAACATACCAAACATTTTTGAAGTCGTTTTTAATTTGTTCTGCCTTTCTTCAAAAATGTTAATTTCATCTTAAGCTTGTGAGATATCCTCGATCCATCCTTGAAAAATGAACGTTCACGTAATTTTCATTCCTTTCTCTCAAGACTATCATAATTACCGTCTATCCGATGTGCAGCGTCAAACAGGTCGCGGTTCATCATCTTCCAGCCGTGGTCCGGTGGTGGACGGCGTGATGAGTCATCGGTGAAGTTTGCGACGCGTACATTATCAACGAGAACGTCGTCTACTTCCATCGAAGTTACCGCTGATAAAAACCAGCCGACCAAAATCATTATCGCAGTTTTAGCGAACATGATGAATTCGGAGTTACTAACTGCAGTTACAGCTAATGTTCAGTTACATCTAATATAGTGCATTTTAACTTCCCGATTGGCTTCATCTATATTTCATTCTGAATCTATTGTGGTCTTTTTTATGTCTCAAATAATTCCTGGTTCCTAGTTCCAGATCACCTATGTCTATGTTTAGTTCTAGATTGAGCCTAACGCGCACGCCACAGGGAAACGCTCAGAGACATGACTTTCTGTGTCCTGTTTCAGCGTTTTTCTGCGCCCGTGTACATTGGGCTTGACCCATGCCTACGATAGCGTTATAGCGGGGTTCGTTTCGACCACCAGATATATTTTACACACCGCTTTTGTTTATGTCCTGTAAGTTTGTATTCTACGTTACTTCTGTTTTCTGGTCATTCCACCTGATGATGGCTGTTAGTCAACAGCCGAAACATTGTGGTTTCATTCTAATAAATTATCTCATATAGAATTTGAATTGTGGAACTTCTTCAATTAATCTACAATATACACGGATTAGAGTGTTTCATTCGACGATATATTTTAGCATTTTTAGACCGGGCATCGTCGCGCTACAGAGTTCGGTTGCGTCTCGCAAAAGATCACTCGTTAAAATTAATTACAAAACTTCTTTTGGTTCGCGGGAGCAGCGGTGACAGGCAAACAGGCCATGGCAGGTGGGGATGAGTAAGGACTTCTTAGGGTTCCCTGGAATTTTCTGGCTTTTTTTCATCAGTCATAAAATGAATGCAATATCTGTATTACCGGGCATCGAATTGATCGAGAATTGTTAAATCATCCGGGTTCACCTCGTTCAATTCAACAAAGCCAAATGAGAAATAAATTCCTCTTTATTTTCAGTTATATTCCATATGTTAACTTTTGTCGATACAACACATGAACATTTACAAACACATCCTTGTAATATACAAAATATAATCAACAAAATATAATGATAGAAAGAAAAGCGAAAATTTGTCAGCGCGGGCGATCTTTTTAAACCTGTGATAAAAGTGACAATAAAAATTGTCTTTTAGAATCCCTGAGTAGTTAGTTGACACGTGATGTGTCTTATTTCGTTAGGTCAATCGTGGATACAATGCTGTTAATACGAGAAAAAAAAATACAACAAAACAAAGAATGAACGGACCACAATTGATTTCGATAAGTAACGAAACCGAGTCGAAATTGAAAGCAACGTTGAATTTTCGGTTTATTTCTCAAAGACGAGTGTTTACAACGTCGGGTTCGTCATTATCAGCTATGAAACCATTGTTAATGTAGCCTGGCTGACTTTGCTTTTCGATCTCGTGAATGTCCTGAATTGCAATCATCGATTTCCGCCTCGAAGAATCGTAGATGGCATAATTGTAAATTTCCTCGGGTACTTTCGGCGGCAAGTACGACCGGGTACAGTAGTGCGTATCGGGGAACTGCGCGTGCCCGAAGTAGGTCATGAAATTATTGATGATCGTCGAAAAATTTAAACCGACCAATAAAATTCCGACCATCATCGTAATCGCCCCGACCAGATATCCCCAGGAGCTAGTAGGATACATGTCGCCGTACCCGACCGTGGTCATCGTCACCATAGCCCACCAAATCGAAGCCGGAATCTCGAGGAAGTTCAGTTTGTTGTCCATTTCGGCGTAATACATAAGACACCCACAACACGTGATGCCGATTATGAACAATAGGATCGTTAATCCTATTTCTCTCAAGCTTTTACGCAGCGAATACAAGACGACTTCTCCGGAGCGAATAAACCGCATTATGTGCATCAGCCGAAGCACTCGAAGCGATTCCAGAGCTCGTAGGGTGATCTTAAACTGTTCCCGTTTAGCGAAGGCCGGATTCGCCAGAAAACCGATGTAGAAAATGATCGGCCAGATAACCGCCAGTAGGTCTACTATGAAGTACGCGTTGGTGAAGAACATTTTCTTTTTGGGGCAGAACGTAAACCGAATGATGAACTCGACGATGAAGAACAAATAACAGAACCAATCTACGTAAAGCAGTTGAATAGGGGGCACTGTGGTATCGCCTGGTTGACGTATACCGGGTATCAGATCCAGTGTACCGTTACTGTAACTCGAGATTGGAACCTGTACGGCGTGAACCGACTCCAGAATCAGCGACAAAACCGACAAAATAATCACTAGTTGCGAGATTATAGCGAAAATCTGAAAGAAATGAAAAATATCTAATTGAATTATCGTAATATTTCAGAGACCGAGAAACCGAATTTCAAGTACTTCACCGCACTTGTTGAGAGTCGGACGCACACGACCTACCCAAAACCGAATTTGTAAAGCCCAACGCACACGACACGGAAAACAAGTTTTATCCTTGTTTCGTTTCGCAGTGTGCGGCGATCAGCTCATCGTTTGAAGGCATTTTTTTGAAAATGCATTTTCTGTGGTGACGAGGCAAAATAACGCATAACGAGCCGGTTTGTACGGAAGCCCCTAGGTGACATACGAGAAAATTTTTTCACAATTTTGACTTATTAAGTCGAATTTCGACATAATAAGTCGAATTTCGACTTAATAAGTCGAATTTCGTTTTAATTAAGTCGAATTTCGTCTTATTAAGTCGAATTTCGACTTAATAAGTCGAATTTCGACATAATAAGTCGAATTTCGTGTTTATTAAGTCGAATTTCGACTTATTATGTCGAAATTCGACTTAATAAGTCGAAACTATGAAAAAAATTATCTCATATGTCACCTTGGGGCTTCCGTAGGTTTGGGATTAAAAAATCGATATTTTTTGTTTTCTATTGCCGCGCGCTCACACGAACGGTATTTTGCTGTTAGAAAAG
Organism: Tubulanus polymorphus; assembly: GCF_964204645.1. Classification (NCBI taxonomy): domain Eukaryota; kingdom Metazoa; phylum Nemertea; class Palaeonemertea; order Tubulaniformes; family Tubulanidae; genus Tubulanus; species Tubulanus polymorphus. The sequence continues at coordinate 2,966,313 of NC_134030.1, forward strand.
GAATTTTCGACTGCCATGTGCTTCCGACTTAATGGATGGATATAAAACACTTACCATCGCCCCAACCGATGAATTAGGATTATCCAGAAACATCCAAACAGACTCGACACATCCGGTGCAATTTGTCTTGTTTTTGTCTCTCGTAAATTTCTGCAGCGATTTCTCAAACTCGAGCAGATTGTCACGTGTGTCGGAACTACCGTAGTAGTTCTCCCAACAGCACCGTTCAACATCTCGCTGGTCGATACCCCAGAATTTAAATTCACGCTTCACCTGTGGACCACACATCGACCTCGGTGAATGCAACTCGCCCGTTCTGTAGTATTCGAGAATCGCTCCGAAAATTGTCGGATTTCGATCGAAGTAGAATTCATTTTTAGCCACGTGAAAGTATTTACCCTTTCCGTTCTTTAGATTAGCGAGTCGAGTATTGGGAATGCGTTTCAGCGTCGACGCGTACGTTTCGAATCGTTGACCTCCGACGTTGATTACAAATATTTGATCTTCGTCGCTCGTTGTTTTTTCGTTTTGATCTTCGTCAAATTTCGCCGCGGCGGCGACGACGATTTTTTTCTCCGCGTCGATCTTAGCGATTTGATCGGCTGCCGAAGCCATTTCAAAATAACAACAATACAAAACACGCGAAGGAAAATAATAGATCGAGTTCGCAATTTGCACACCTTGCAGCTGCGATCAGTTCTTTTGACAGTGCAATTTATAATAATAAGACATTTGACCAGCGACGTATGTTCAAATAAATACTCGCTGGTTCGGGTTGAGACATGTTTGTTTTCAATTCAACTCATTGCGTAGAATTGAAAAGACCACATAGCCTCGACCCGTGGAGGAGAACTTGTCGTAACGAACCGAACTTTTGTACGCGTCCAATGCCTTAATAATGGCCACATTATTCCCGTTCTCACAGATCCGCTGTTTCGCAATGGGTTGTACTGCGTGACCGGACATAATTTGAGGGTTTGTTCCGCATGAGCTAGCCATCGGTCCTAACCGTCGATTATTAACCGGACTTCGCGTGAGATTAATATATGTAATATATACTACCGTAAAATATCTCCCAATAGCTGCCTTTCATTCTCAGATACCAGTCTTCCGTATCTCGCGAAATAATCACATATAAACATAGAGAGCATGCTTGCGTAAGAGTACACAGTGCCTCCATGAATATACATCGAAATATTTATGAATAATTAATATCATTTTACTTCAATATTGCATGATATGATTCGAGTCGTATTTCGAAGTTGGAATATAGTTATATAATTATATCTATATGTGTATTGCAATAAAAACTAAATTTTTCTATCTAAAAACTGAGAGAATTGATTATGAACAGTTAAGATGAACAATAGAAAGAGTTCGACACCATGAGTGAACGAATAATATAGAAGATTTTGAACATTGATTTACAGTAAGCTAATGAACATTTCAGCATCCTTGTGTACGGTATAACCAGCAATGAATATTTTATATTGGAATGAATGAATGAATGAATTGACCAGTTAATCAATTAGTTTTCAATTCTAATGATATAATATATGAAATTATATACATTGCGTGTTCCACGTAGATAATGTTGAATGTTATTGGGCAGGATTTTTCGAGTTTTAAGCTGTATAGCTACTAATGTAGCCAACAAAACGTTTGAATAATCATGGATGATTTTAACCCGTTATTTTTAAGATGGCGGAACTAAGCTATATTTGGATATATCATGATACATAAAATCAAATCATTATGTATGATAAATAGAAGCTGAATATAAGATGACATTTACTCATTTGTAATGAGACATATGTTTTTTATGTGAACTGACAACCTTTCTATTTCTCGAGGTGAATAAACCATAACACGTGTGTCAATGATATTCCATATACACAAACGTCGCAACTAGAAAATGCCGTCTTGAGTAAAAGACTGTTTTTACACATAAACGAAATACGATGAAAAATGTATTTACAACAGATGATGAGCAAATTTGAAATAATATTCAACAGTGGTATAAAAAAAAAACGATCAGATAAACTGTGAAATGAATATGTAGAGGGAACAATAGTCCTTATTTCGAGGTGAAAGAACTATTGCCGTTTAGTTGCGCTCAATGGGTTGATGGATGAAACGCCTTTTCGGGCCATCAACAGGTGGGATCAATATCCCAAACGATGTGATTGATGTGAATTGCTTTGATGCTTGTTTTGCGTCCCTTACAAACTCACCACATCTGCCGAGAACGAAAAAGAGTGTTAGATTTTGGAATCAAAAGTTGAGTTGGATGGCTACATGATTTGGAAAGTTCCGTTATGGTTCATGGACTCTATATACACTCGTTTTAGCTTATCGGTCATTCAGCCCGCTCATTAGTGTAGTACGAGCCCCAGACTCGATAATTCTTTCCCCTATCGAGTGAGACTTCAGACATTACACATCTCATAATAAGTTATTCAGAAACATATCAATATGTTGTGTTCAGTTCTTTGTTATGCCTCATATGTGATTAACTTGGTCATGGAAATTATGGCTTAACACTTCTGATAAATTATGCGATTGGGGTTTGACAGAACTTACGATACGTGGCAGGTTAGGACTTGCGCCCTCAAATCGCCGCCACATATAGACAGAAACAATCGCTGGTGATAAGTTGTGATAAAAATGTTCATTGAACTTTGAAATACGAATGATTACTATAAATACCAAAACCATTGAAAACATCCTCGCAGCTTTTCGTCTCAATGACTCGTCAGCATTTATAATTACGAGTCCTTTTGATATGATATCATGTGTCATAAAACATGTGTTAATCTGGTTATTGTTTAGTTCGATAAGAACAATACGTATTTAATCGGTAAATGCGTCTGAAACTGAAAACCGTGAACAAGCTGCTATCAGAGCCTAACTTATATAAATCTAACACTGCCTCCGGTTTTATCAGTACCCGCCAATATGTTCACGGTAGCTGTGTTAGTCGTCGCGGGTAAGTTCCGATTTCATCAGATGAAAATTGTCACAGATCAGTACAATTTGTGGTCTTTTTATCGGTTTTACTGGTCTTCAATTTGGTGACATTATTGCTGTCGATGTTTTTAGATTTAAAAAAACCCATTCGTTCATCAAAGCTTTTGATTAAGTTAGTTTTACTTTTCTCTGTTTTTTTTTTATCGCGTTAAGCTATATTTCATATGGATTTTAGGCTTAATAAATTATCATCATTTTCATCATTGTCGTTAACGATTGTTATTATCGTTTTCTATAAGGTTAATACAATGTAAGGTTTATACAAGTTTATATGCTTATCGCTTCAATGTTTCTAATATTCTATCAATTTCTTTTCGTTCAGCTTTTGTCGCACAAAATATTGTCGTCGCACAGGTAATGATTAAAACATAGAATTATAGCTTTTTTCCGTGAATCCATTTTTATTTCGAGACGAATCTTCGATTCTCGCCTTTTATATGCACTTCTTTTCTTGCAGAAATGCGACCCTAAATTCAGTACTGTGACCTCAACTCATACCGCCTGCAAGCAATTTAATTATAACCTTAAAACAAGAGGTAATTGATAAATACAATTATTTACATCCATGTCACCCAGACCGGAAAATTCTATAAAGATTATAACAACTTCTGTTAATTTCAGGTGTATCCAAAAGTTCACAAACCGAAATTGAAAATCTCCACAATAAACTCCGTGCAACAGTTTCTCAATACGACCAACCAGCGGCCACAAATATGCTTAAACTGGTATTTAAAAATAACATACGAAAAAATAGATATTTTTCGTATTTTGTATCGGTGTAAAAACCAGTATATACTTCTTATTCTATGCTAATAAATTTCAGTACTGGGATGATGAAATCGCTATGATCGCTCAGAAACAGGCCGACTCATGTGTGTACGGACACGACCAAAACATCCAACGTAACATTCCAGGTATAAGTTAACATCCATGGTCCCCAGTTCCACAGTTATCACATCATCATCCTCAATATCACGGACGGATGGAGGCCTGGTAGAGGCTATTGGTGTCGGGCTCGTTTGGTGATTCGGTTTAGATGACAGGTTCTTTGTGGATTCTCTGAAATTAAATTAGTTCATTCTCAATCTGTTAACTCTGACTCAGAACCAGTAACGATAATAGCAGATAATAAACAATTTTCGTACATAAACATATAATGAAATAATTCTTGTTCTTGTATAAAAGTTTATCAATCAAATGATAATTTCTGGGCCCCAAACTCACGGGAATACCGTTCTAATGTAGATCTCTCGAAACGTTTCGGTGATTTCGTTTCTACAGAGGTTCACCTAGAACTGGATGCACATTTGAATATGTTTTTATTGCAGTCGCATTTTACTGTATTTCTATAATTTTCTGTTTATATTTCAGGACGCTTGACTCTCGGGCAAAACATCGCAACCGGACAGAGAAGCTGGAAAGAAGCAATCATGGACTGGTTTTTGGAAGTCCACGATTACAAATACGGCGTCGGAAAGAAATCCGAATATAAAATTGTGAATGGTGCACGAGTTAAGGTCATGGTTGGACATTACACACAGGTAAATGACTCGATCCTTGCGACGACGTAATGTGCTTCGTGATTACATATAACGAATAGAATTATTGGTTTCGCGCTTTTCATCAAAGATATCTCTTGTAATAGCAATGATACATTTTTTCTTAATCTCATGGTTTTCAGATTGTGTGGGCTAAAACATCGCGAATCGGTTGCGGTTACGCATACTGCCCCAGTCTGCCTTATAAACATCACTATGTGTGTAATTACGGACCAGGGTAAACATCATTATATTTACTTATAGATACCTATATTCCTAGTGGTAAAATCCCACAATAAATGAAGAAATGTCTAAAAGATTTTTTGAAATATTGGAAATATTTTGCCGGTTACCACCACCCTTCTTCAGTCTAAAATGGTAGGGTGATAATAACCGCCCGAAATATTTTTAATATTTTAATGAACATTTTAGACATTTTTGCATTTATTTTACTCGTTTTATCACCGATATTGCGGAGCGCTGTGTAGCACTGCCAGATCATCTGTTTGGGGACTGGCAGCGCTGTTTGGGGACTTGCAGCAACGAACTGTTTTTGTCACTGCGTTCAAACAATATCAATGAGTGATTGAGGTTCACCAAGCGTGGATTTTCAATTTTCGAATCGCTGCTGGTCCGCCCAGAACTGTAGTCCACAATGAACACAGTGTGACATTTCAAGCCACTGATCCGATACTTCAGTGGTGCATGAGTCGTTGGAGTTCACCATCAGTCCATTTTGTCCGGTCTAGAAGCTCCACCACATCTGTTAAGTGCAGGGTTGACCAAACACAAACTGTAATTGTTCTAGTCACTGCTCTACAGCCACACGAAGTGTAGAGTTATCCTACTGCGACTGGTTCCATCACAACTGTGGATGGGACAAGCGTGGACCATTCGTGTAGGCCCACTGAGCGCAGCAAGGGCCGGGTTGATGTGAAATTTGCAACGCTGAAACCACGTCATGTCAAACGACACAGAAAGAACAAAATGCAATATAAACAAACATAAAATACTAACATTGTGGATTTTTATATAACTGAATATATTGCGACTAAATTTATTTCGATATGATACTAAGCGTTGCACAATGCAGTTTCCAGAATCTTCATAGAAAACCAAGTCTGCAAACAATTTTTTTGAAACGGATCTCGTGAATGTTTCAGAGGCAATGTTGGCAAACAGAAGCCGTACGAAATCGGTGGTAGTCAGGCATCAGCTTGCCCAAGTACCCGAGCGGATGGTCTCTGTGGTACGTTTTTGCTTAATCTCGTTACAATTTGTTAATAAGTTAAAATCATTAAGCGGTAATCGAGGTATTAATTTTTCATATCTTTCTTTAAGATTGTAAAAACAAGATATGTTTGAATCTGGGAACTATGAATCCCAATACGTGTCAGTGTTCGTGCGTGGCAAGTTTCCATCGTAAATCCGATTGCGGGTGTAAGTATCATTCGACTCCCAGTGAAGATCTCTCTGAATAATGGCACTAACAGTGGAACCTCCTTATTATAACGAACTCGGATAAAACGATTCATCGGATATTACAAATATCGACTTTCTTCCCAAGTGAGAAAATTCAATCAATTTATATAATAAATTCATTATCATATGAAAATGATGATTTTTCTGGTCCCGGGATGTTCGTTGTAACGAGAGTCCGCTGTATTTCACATGTTTTTCTCGAATTTTGATCCGATCCTGTTCCCGTGATGTAACTATCTATTTCTTTAACTTTATGTATACAATTTCAGTGGAATGTAACAAAGCTCGGGATACAGGCGCCTGTGCGACGAAAGGAGGACCGTTCCCTGCTCGCTATTGTAAAACTGTCGGAAATGTACCAGTAGAGTATTGTCCAGTGATGTGTAAACAATGTCCAGGTATCTACAGAAAACACTGTCACCAAAAACTATCATTCTCACGCTAATAACAATATTGCGATATTGCATATACATTTCACTAAGTAAATCCCTTATTATTTACAATTCGATACAATGTGCCCGTGAAACAGAAAATAGAAGCAATACAGAATTGGCTTAAGTGATTCTTGAAAGGTCATCCTCGCTTGCCAGGGGTCCAGTATCACTCCCGAACTCGCTTCCACCAGCCCCCTGGCCTCACGAAGCGTGATTTCATTACTGGCGCTGTTGCGCGTGACGTCATATATCGATTTGCGAAATACTTCCTTGTTCGGTCGGTAAAACGTTCGCTGATTGGTCAATTTAACGGGAAAACCAACAGAAGTCTACTGACGGTTTGTTACAAGCGCTGTGATTGGTACGACCGGATTCTGGTCGGCTAGTAACGACTCCAACGACTCGTGAGGTCAAGGGGTTCGGGGAACAGCTTTAGCGTAGTGGGTTCGAATCCCTTGACGGGTGAAGATGTGAAAGGTCAACGCTAGGGCCTTTTAAAGAGTCGAGATATTTAAAAATCGGTTTTTATTTCTTCCTTAGGTGGTGATATCAGCAAACAAATCGAAGGTGGCGCCAGTGCTCCGAGTAGCGGTGGCAATAGTGGAAACCAGGGTGGAAACAGCGGTGGAAACAGTGGTGGAAACAGTGGTGGAAACAGCGGTGGAAACAATGGTGGAAACAATGGTGGTTCCGTCGTACCATCTGGAAGTAAGCATTGAAAGTACCAAATAAGCGGCTAAAAAGGCCCATTTTAATTATAACCACGTCGATGATTTAACACCCGGGACCCAGTTCCACAGTTGTGAGTTAGAGTTAACTCTGAGTTAAAGTTAGTTCATTTTCAATGTTTTAACCCAGGGTCAAATCTTAACTCAGAACTGTGGAACTGGGTCCTGTTATGTATTTATTTTGATTATGATGATAATATGTATGTAAATTACCAGTGTAAATGAACTCGATGTTTCTTATTTGTTTGTTTTTCGTAGATGTTTGCCCATCGCCCGATCCTACTATATGCGGCCTCACTGATAGACCAGGCGGTCACTATCCGAAATCATACTGCTCCCATGGATTTATGAAAAGTCGATGCCCCGCAATGTGTGGAGTCTGTAACGGTAAGTTTAAGCGCAAATGTACTTACGAGATTTAACTGAAAAAAAATGCTCAAAACTGTTGAACTTGAAATGAAATCGAATGAAATGAAATCTGTGTGTATTGTTCCAGCTCCATCGTGTCTTGATCGCTTTGGCGGTCAAAAGAATCTGGGAAGTACTTGGATCTCTATTTCTAGTCAGTTCACTTGTACGGAACGGGGCTACGTTGAATCGAAAGGTACGTGATATAATACGATATACCCCCGGACCAACTCGGCCGGAAACTTGGTCCGACGAGTGAAGTCCGAGTCAAATACGTAAGATTTTTGATGGAAACCTCCTAAAGCTAGTCTATGAAACTTGTCCGGATATGTTTTCAGTCCCAACCCGCAATCCAATGTAGCATCATTACTCAATTCTTTTCACCAACAGGTTGCGTAGTTTATGGACAATTCCTCGGAGACAACCAGACGCGAAAGATACATGGAAAAGATTGTACCTGTCATGGACACGGATCGTCCAGTTGTTCGTGGAGCTTCAAATAATTATTTTGATATTGCATTAACACTCAATCAATCGATTATAGAATGTGCTTAAACAATAAATTTCGTGGCTCCAATAATTCATCGTGTATTCAATTACTTTAAATGTTGTGACTTACGTACATCCTCCATTAAGCATCAGGGCCACTCGTTCAAACCCAGTAATTGGTGATACTGATTCAGAGTGGTTCTGATGCTGAATAGAGAATGTACAGGGGTGTCCCAGGTTCAAACCCAGTAATTACTGATACTGATTCAAAGTGGTCCTGATGCTGAATGGAGTTATTTAAAATCAGTTGAGAATGAAAACATGAATACATTACACCTACAAATTCACTCACACTCTGGAGAGCGTAAGGTTAACTAATTAATCTTACTTATTACAAGAAAACTAAAAACATTGCCAAATTTTCCTTGTCTTAAAGAGATTTCTTCAAACATTATCAACTAGCTTATTTCACAAATGTTACATTTGAAATAAAGCAGGGTCTGATGTAAGCACTAGTTCAATTGCCCGGGACAAGTATATTTTCATTAGGGCAAGTAGGTTATCATTATCGCTCATCCACCGGGCTTGTGTAATTCTATATCTCAAAGCTTTTATCCCACTCGATGCAAGGGATGATTGTGTCACAATCGGACTGCTCATGTAGGGCACGTTGAGGGGGCAAGCGATATTACATATTATGCTTGCCCTGCGATCGAATGGCATTTATTCCTTAGATCAAACCCTGCAAACTATTATAAAGGAAATTCTTCTTGTCCAGACATTACAGGCCCCACACAGACGCGGTTAAACCGATAATCAAAACAAAGCTTGGACGATTGACCAATTAGCACTGCATCCACAAGTTATCCTCTATATTCAAAAGGGCCTTAATTAAATCAGTATTTTATGAACGACTGATAAGCACCAAAGTGAAATTGTTGCTATAAAACTTAACAACTGAAAAGGTTCAACATGAATGATGAAAATGTACATTGTTTTATTCACACAACAATAATATCTTAATCGAGGAATCATCATGTAAGTTCCTAATTTACAAACACGTGAATCGATTACAATAACAGTCTCTAACATAAAGCATTAAAACTAGAGATGAAACATACTGATTCACTCCAGAAATCTTGGAGTATCAATTTATCATTCTTAATTTCTTTTTCGTAAACATTACTTTCACTAGAATTTTGCCAAATTTGCCCCGACTTAAAGATTTTCAAGCACCTTGGCATTAAATACTAACTATTCTGACGTTTTTTCTTCCAGTTTCGAAAACATCAACATAATTATACAATCGGTAACTAATCGATAACATCAATAACTTAAGTTTATAGCTGTTTTAAATTCTTTCTAAAAAGTAAAATGTATGTACATGATTTTAGATAGTAAGTCTGCCTCATAAGTCTACCCCAGTATCAACAACTATTTTCATACTCCATTCCACGCAATCAGGTAAATTTTTTAAACTATGTTACCTATCAGACTGGTCTGAAAAAGGGTGATATTAGTAAAAAAATCAATACTTTACTACAGAGGTTTTTGCCGCTGCTAGATCTCAGTGTTCATGAGATAAACCATTGTCTTTGCTGCTTCGGCGTTTATCCTGAATCAGATTTTATAAGATAATCCATTGTCTTTGCTGCGCGAATCAGTGTTTATAAGATACACTATCATCTCTGCTGCTCCTGATAAAATGTTTTATAGAAATCAACCATCGATTGTAGAAGATTCCATCGTTGAGTGATTAATCCGTAGCTGGCTCCTAAACTTCTCATCTGGGCTTCTGCAGTTTTCATCAGCAAATGGGTCAATGGGTATTTGTCTACTAGTGTCTTCTTCAGGCCATTATTTCCGGGATGTAGTTTGACTGAAACAAAGTGAAGAAAGCAAAACATTTTAGACAGATTTATCATAACTTACATGTCATTTCAAATTACAAGCCACCGTGTTTTTCACTTAGTTAATATAGTTATTTCCAAAATCAGAATTAGGTTCATTGACGTCAATTGCCGATTTAAACCCCAATAAATAATTGCAGTAGTAGGACTAGTTCATTAATGTTTAAGCTTGGAGTAATCATTTGAAAAATTTATTACTCCAAGGTGCAAGACTAGTAAAGATAAAAGTTCTAAGATCAGCCATGTGGACAGGTAAATAGATTTCGATGATAATCACTTATCAAATGATATTCATATGAGGCCTGAAATTTCTATATACCGGTAATTTCCATCTGAGTTTGATTCTTCTGTGGGTTGTTCAAATCCGTAGATTTCAGATGAGTAGTTGATTTTAAGCTGGTCTCTTTCTTATAGTTGAAACTTAGCTGCAATGAGTAAATAAATATATCCTGTAATCACGACATTTAGAAATCATCGTAATAACTCCATGTATATCAAGTTACCTTTTATGATTGCTGGTTTCATCATCGACGAGGATCTCCTAAGTCGGTTGGTTTCTGTGCACTGTTTTCTCTAATTGTCAGATTTTTGATGAGTTGTGGACCTCAAGCTCTTGTTTGACTTTTCGAGTTGGTGACCCTTACAAACCTACCACACCTGGCGGGAGCGATACGGCGGTTTTTTTCAAAATCGGAAATCGAAGTACAGATATAGTTGCGTGATCGGCGGTCGTTTTTACAGATCTTTTTTTTTTAAGTCCAAGAACATAATCGGTAATTCGGTTCCGGTTAATTCAAACAATCTTTTATTCTGCCTAATTCTGATTTTGGAAATAACTATATTGTTGAAGATAATTTTACAATATTTGGTTTTTTTTTAATGTAACTAGTCCGAAAGTTTACAATGTTTAATAATTTTGTCTAACTTCAATTTTTTTGGTCGTTTTCACCGTTTAAATAGTCGAAGCACATATTAAGTGACTGATTGGGGTTAACTTTTTTTCTGCCTAATTTAATACATCGAGATTTAGGAAATAACTATATTTTACAATATTTGGTCTTTTTTTCATGTAACTAGTCCGAAAGTTTACAAGGTGGGAGAATTTTGTCTAACTTTTTCTAATTTTTTAAAGTTTTTCTGCCTAATTTAATACATCGAGACTTTGGAAATAACTATATTTTACAATATTTGGTCTTTTTTTCATGTAACTAGTCCGAAAGTTTACAAGGTTGAATAATTTTATCTATATTTTTTCTGCCTAATTTAATACATCGAGACTTTGGAAATAACTATATTTTACGATATTTGGTCTTTTTTTCATGTAACTAGTCCGAAAGTTTACAAGGTGGGAGAATTTCGTCTAACTTGTTCTAATTTTTTAAAGTTTTTCTGCCTAATTTAATACATCGAGACTTTGGAAATAACTATATTTTACAATATTTGGTCTTTTTTTCATGTAACTAGTCCGAAAGTTTACAAGGTGGGAGAATTTTGTCTAACTTTATCTAATTTTTTAAAGTTTATTGTCGTTTTTCTCGAGTATGTCTGAAATCGAAGTACATAATTGGGAAATTCGATTCCGGTTCATTCAAACTATCTTCCAATCAGTCTGAAACGGGCAAAAGAGCAGAACCTTTTGAGCAGAAAATCCTTTGGAATATCACTGATCATAATTATCATGTCAATTCATATATAAGATCAGCAACGTGGATCGATACGTAGATTTTAATAATAGTCTTAAATGATATTTATGAAATTCAACTCATATAGTAATTCATCTATATTCTAAATATCTAAGCAATGGTTGATTATTATAGTTTAACAACAATTCAACTAAAGCATCTATAGTCATCTCTAGGAATACCAGAGTTACAACAAATTAAGTAATGCATAATCAATCTTATCAAATCGTTTTTGAACTGTTTTCTCTTCTATCTTCTTGGAATTCTTGATGTGTCTTTTATTGAAACCCAGGCCCATCATACAGTGCAAACCTGCTAGTAATATTGGCCTATATATATTTCGATTGTCAGCTAAACCATATTCGTATTATCAAATTTACTTCATCGTCAGTTAATAAACTTAAGAGATGTTTTCTACCCACAGATGGCGACATCTCTACCCAGTGAATGGTATTCTAATCCAATTCATTAATTCTAAATATTGTTCCTAATATATACAATGATTTTGTAATTATGATAATATAACTAACTGAAGAGTGAGTGCGCTGCCAGCATTGAGCACACTGATCCTATAAGTAACATGGTTCTACAGATTTAAGAAACCTCGAATCGTTCCCACAACTCGGCAAATCCAGAATTCTGCAAAGCCTTAAAGATTCAATAAATCCCACGCACAAGAGACAGAGTTAAAACATACCCAGTATTCTTTATATATCAACCAATATTGAATTATACTTATCAACCCCTATGGTTTAGATTTGAGCACTTTTACCTTATATGAAGATGCTGAATTAGATACCTAATCTATAAGTTAATTGATAATGTCCTAGCTATAATTGAAATTGTCTCGGACAATATTTTATATGGGGCTTGAAATTTCTACACGAGAAGAATTTCAGATCCGGTACGAATTTGAATTAATCACTATTTGAACTGCTAATTTTGCATCAGAGCTTTTGATACCTAGCTTAACTAACCCAGAATCCCCCAAAACCTAACTGATTCAACAGATCCCCCACACACACATGTGGCCCAGTTAGACGCAGATGACATTGCGCGATACAGTCGTCTCATCCACTGTGCAATTTTGAATAAGTTTCACTTATATTCATCACATTGAATTAATTTGAATTAAATTCTAGGTATCTAAGCGAACCATTAATTAGTAATCATACTAGCTATATTTTAATTGTCAGTTGAACAATATTTATATGGAGCCTGAAAATCTACATGAGTAGAATTTCAGATGTGGTGAATTCGTCACTATTTGAATTCATCAGAAATTAAAGATAAAAAAGCATATTTTAAGTGGTAAATTAGAAATTCCTTTAGCCGAATGGCTATATAACTTTATTTCCCTTATATAGTACACTGTGTATAAGGACCAAAAGACCTTGTTATGACCGGACCCCCCTGGTGCGGTGCGAGTCATGATGCTAGAAAATAGTTTGAAGGAGAGGGGTTAGTAAAAGAGAGCTATTAGCAAGAGGAATAAGACCTAAGTTTAGGATATCCTGTCAGAATAAGGCTTTCAATCTGACATACACAGTGGAATTGAAATATTCCCCCTTCCAAATCCAGGAATGTATTTGTGCACAGATTCGATCGGAAGTAAGTCTGCGTTAAATGATTTTGGCAATATGTATCAAAACTAATACAGCTGTGTGAAGACACCATAGGTTCACTTAGATACAGATAAATAAATGTGCTCAGATACACATGTATCAGCTACATTTTAAATGTCCATAGAATTAGAAATAATTTCACATAACAATTGAATTAACCTTAATCGATCTAAGTAATACGTTAATGAGTAATTCATCTTAGATTCTAATTTTCAGTTAAACTATATCTAATATGAGTCACTTGACACACAGTATGGCTTTTAGATATTAATTGAATCAGTTAGGTTTGAGTAAATTTTGCCAATAATGAAAAGCATGGCTAGTCGTCGTAAACGCGGCAGTTGGCGATACAGAACTGATCAGTCAATGAGACTGATTCACTTATAGATGTGCTCAAATATAATATATATTTCAGCTATATTTCAATAAATATTTATGATATAAAAAGTTTTTGATCTAACATCAAATATTGAATTCATCTTAATTGTGAATATCTAAGCCATTTTTCCTGGCTGTATGCTAATTGTCAGTCAAACAACATTTATCATGTGTCGCCCAAAACAAGACACAGTGTTTCAGGAATGAATTAAATCAATTAAAGCTTTGGTTTATTCTGGATTTATCAAAGTGTTGAGACCAAATCACTGTTTCATAAAGACCTGTAGTCCATAGTTTTCCCCATATAACACCAGATCTCGATAGAGCCCTAGACGCTATCTTATGAAATTCATAACTGTTATGTGTGAGGCAGCACATAGTATATATTGTAAAGTATGGCCTCAATGGTAATAAATTTATCAATATATTATTTGTAAAGAAAAATCTATCAACCAACGATAAAGTTTAATTGATATATCTTTTAGTAAAAATTGTCCTATCTAGATCTTAATTGTCAGTTAAACAATAGTCATATGAGGCCTGAAATATCTACGGTACATTCGAAAAATTTCAAATGTCACATAAGATATTGAATTTACCTTAATTGTACGTACTTACAAAATCTTTTAATCAATAACTGACCAATCTACATTTTAATTATCAGACCAAAGAATATTTAAAGGACCTCACTCAATCATTTTGTCTAATATTGTAAATATTCAAGCAATCATTGCCTAGCTATATTTCAATTTACTACCGGCCACAGAGCCTCAATAAAGTAGTGCGGAGATGGTGAGCTTGACCAGTGCCTATGCATTCTACCCCAGATATGAAAAATCAACTTAGCTTTATGTATGTATGTTTTCCTGTTGCCATGCAGGATGAGCCATGCAAGACTGCCAGGTTCGGTTGCGACAGGTCTTTGCGACAGGTGTTTGGTGGTACTTCAAGGTGGAGTCTTTTGTGGGCACTTCTGGTGGGCAGATTTTAGATGGGCCTTTCCGGATTAACCTGAAATGAGTGAAAGAACGATATTCTGTAGTTACACAATCCATTCCGTATCACGCATCGTAATTTACATGTGTATCAACTTAACTTTCAATATTGCTGAGTTCAGTGTTCTTTTTTGGCATCGTCTTCGTTGTAGTCACCTTCAGCATCTTCTTCAACTTCTTGGGAGTCCTGAAATGAAAAAAAAGAGAAGAGCGATGAAAACCTGGTACGGAACAAAACTAATGTTCGAAAGCTTTTCAGCTCTCCATCGCTGGTCACATGCCGAGAACACCAGACAATGAGCCAGCCAGGAATATACTGCCCTCTACACGCCCTCACACAGAACGCGAAAACCAGAATGACAACGCCTCACATTCCCCATCTTACTGCAGGATGTACTAGGCGACGTCAGTAACTGACAAACCTGTAAAATTGCACGAAACACAAATAGCACAGTACAACCAGCTTGACCGGGTTGAGATTCAGGATCTCAACTAGCACTCAAAAGCGTGACAAGAGACTTCATCCACTGACCGAGGTTGTCACAAGGACACAATGAAACTAGCACTCACAAGCCGACAAGAGACTTCATCCACTGACCGGGGTTGTCACAAGGACACAATGAAAACTAGCACTCAAACTAGAAATCAAAGAGCGTGACAGTAGAATCATCCATCAGCCGACTCAGAATACCAGAAACAAAGAGCGTGACAGTAGAATCATCCCTCATCCGGGCGGTCACAAGGACACAATGAATGCTAGTAGCGTGACAATCCAGTATAACCGCTCCATTTGTATCCCGCGCAATCCCGCAGATATGCCCGTCATTGACATCACTCAGCACACTTTGTAGATAGGTGGGGGCAGTGAGGCCTCATCATCCTGGTTTTCATGTTCCGTATGAGGGCGTGTAGAGGGCAGAATTTCCTGACCGACTCTTTGTCTGACATCCTCGACACATGACCGGCGAAGGAGAGCTGACGCTTTCGGACATTAGTTTTGTTCCAGCAAACGTTGAAATTCGACAGAGAAATTGGCCCTGAAAAACAAAACGGGTTAATTGCTGAAAAATAGAACGGATTAATTAACACAGAACAGTACAGGACAGCACAGAGACAAACAGTAACACATAAAACATAAAGACGTCGTTCCTCAGGAAGCAGGAACAGGAGCAGGAGCGGGAGCGCAGCGAAAATCGCCAGGAGGAGAATCCACGGTAGCATGTTCACAGTGTGAGTAAGCTGAGGTGAATGGTCTATGCTTGTGTACACCGTGGTCAGCCGGTGACGTATTCAATAGCGCGTGTCAGAATGATATCAACAACTCTGAAAACCCGCAATTGTGTCTCTATTGTTGAATGGATTTACATTATGAGGATCCACCGCCGGGTTGAATACGCGCCAGTAGTCAGCTGAACAATATAGTGGAGGAAGTTTAATAAGGCCATGAAATTACTTGATTCCCAACAGCTACTTCCGAATTTATAAGCATCCGCCAGTTTTTTTTTCTTAAATTCTAGAATAATTTATAAATTATACCGACCGATAGCACTTCCAGTTCAGATTCACACCAACACAGGTCTTCCTATCATAGAAACCGCGTAAACATTTACTAATGAAATTAGTTTATTAGTCACGGATTCACCAAGAACCTTAGTGTCTGATGTAGGATCGTAGAGCGACGGAGATCACTGGTGGAGACAACCACTGCCAGTGCTGGGTGAAGTCACGGACAGTTCATGCACCCCGAGATAACTACCTCACATGCACGAGGAAAGCGGTCGATTTGAGTCATTGGGGGAAAACCCACTAATACCATGTATCACGATTATTCATCATTCATACTGTTATCACAGAATCCCGTCAATAGACAGATTTTCATTTAAAAAAAACTCCTCGATTCAATTGAGGGGAGATATATGAGGCATTTTTAATTACTTGGAGATTTAATTTTATTACAATACATACTCATCAATAACAATTTTTTTCTTATCATCATAATATTCATATTATTATCTATACATTTCTATCATATTCTATCATATTTATTTTATGTATCAACGCTATAATAAAAAATGTTTTTGGTGCCTGATGAGACTGACCTTTGAAGCCTGCTTTACACTGTTGCAAATTGGTTTTAAATCATTGACAATCATATTACGAGTCCTCGTTAACTTTTTGCCGTTTAGTGGATAAGGTTTTCGCATTTTTTGTCCTTTTTCTTAATTCGTTTAGTTTGTAACTGTCTTTGTATTATATATTTAAATTTCTCTACGCTCTTGTCCTTTGATTAAACTTCATATTCACTATTGTCTTAACTTACGATCCCCCAGTTTGACTTAATTCGTTTTGTTTGTGTGTTTTGTGTTGCATTTCTAAATTTCGCAATTTGGTTAAGCTCTCATTGTCCTTTGATCAATTCCCGTTACTTCTCCTTGATCATAGCTGAAAGATAACCAGTAGTATCAAAAAATGCAACTCTGGTCATCTTTGACTCTGGATACTCACGAAAATAGCACCTAAGTAGAACGGAAAAGAGGTTACCCATAAATATTGCCGTAATTCTGCAAATGGGATAGATGGAAATTTCGGTTATTAATCTGTCGGGTTCAGTACAGATTGATGATGGAAATAGTGAATTCCCAGAACTTTTTGCCTGGTGAGTAAGGGGTACCCACGGCTGCGGATTTAACTCTCGAATTATATTCTCAGGGTGGCCGCCTTATTAATTGCAGAATATTCACCATGAAATCTCTCGGTCCGGCCACTGACTCGACTGTCAAGTCGAGTTTGAATTGGTCGCGACTCTCAAGTGCTGCCGCAATATATTTCATTAGCAGTGAACGTGTGAACTAATTCAACAGTCCAATAATCCTACTGCGGCATGCGAGTGACACGTTCGCGCGAACACGTTGATCCCTGCTTACCAGGGTATGATTGCCTCCGGTCGGAGTTTTCCGGCTACGTAGACTACGATCGATTACTAAGCCTTCCCATTTTGACAGCTGTGTCGTCGTAACAAGTTTTGGAGACGGAATCCGCACATTTCTGTTGATAAGTGGCTGATTAGGGGTGTATAGTTTCAGATGGGAGACACGGAGTTAACGGGAAATCTGGATGTTCTAAGAACTGACGACGTCGTTCCTAAAAAAGGGTATATTTTCATACTTTTGACACGTCATAACAAACCCTACACGCACTAATTACCGACAATAACCGAATAGCATATCGTAGAACGGTTCAAGTCCGAGCGGATCAGGTGGACGCATTGGCCAACGGGTACAACTAAAATAACACTCTTCATCTGAAAATAACAGTTCATGAAGGTTCCAGTTTTGTGGTGTCATTGCCAACCTTCCTGGTGTAACATAAGCCTTCTTTTTGCCATTTTAGATTTTTTGGGGCATGAAAATGCGGTCGACGAAATATTTCCTCACTTTTATAAAACATATTGTTGAAATTTTTTTGCATCACATAAATGAATTGACAGCTGGGGCCAGTTTATAGACTAAAACCAGTTATTATATATTAGTTCTGAGGCTAATTCATTTTGCACAATCACATTGAGAGTAGGTCAGAAAACCTCTGGATTGAAGTCCCTTTTCCAGATGTAGTGGACCAGTGGCTGTTTTTGGTAGAAGTTAACCTGATAATTTTCGTATGATTTTTGTTTTCAGAATTATGGGTTCTATAAACCTGACGAACATCCAGGCTCGAGAATGGTTTCAGAAAACACGAGAAAAAGTGCAACCGTGGTCGGTGTTTTTGTCGACGAAGAAATTCAAACTGCCAAAGACGATGGCTCCGTTAGGACCGAGAATCGTAAAAAACGTCGAGAAATTTCAGGGAAATTACGTGTTCGTGTTTCTCGTACTGGTTATATTTTGTATGTAAGTAGAAATCGGCGACTAATCAAGAATACTGCCTCATTCGACGGGGTGTGCAAGAGGCTGACCTTGAAAACTCGGGGAACAACAGGGTCCGATCTAAGGAATGATAGCCACTTGCCCGAGTGGCAAGCATATCTGAAATTTTGCTTGACCCTCCAAAACAAAAGCTACTTGCCCTACACAGGCAGTCCAATTGGTGGCACTATCATCCGTTGTATCGAGTGGGAAAAAAGTTTTGTGATATAAAATTTCACAAGCCCAGGGGACAAGTGATAATGATTACCTACTCGCCCTGAAGAGAATAAACTTGTCCCGGGCAATCGGACAAGATCTTAGATCGGACCCCGGAACGAGGAAATCCTAGAGAATACCATAGAAAACCCGGATATTTGACAAATTTTGTAAAAAACTCAGAGAATTCAGATGTGCTTTTGACCACTTGTCTTTATCAACACGTGATTCAAAGAAAAAATGAATGAATTTAACATCTTAATTTCAGAAATTTCTCCATTCACCTGCCGTTGATTCACTTGGGGAATTTCTCCATTTACCGGGCGTAGAGTCACTCAGGGAATTTATGTTTAACTTCGAAAACTCAGGGAATTTGTAAACGAAGGAAAAGAAGCCATTCTGTATGAACTGTAAAGCTTTAAGTTTGCGAGTTGCTTGAAGAATTTTGTATGATTATTTTTCAGTTTGACCTCTCCTCTACTGCTGGTAGCCATCGCTGCCTCACTCGGTGCGTGTTATATAATCTCAATTAAAAACAAAGAACAAAAACTTAAAATTATGGGTGAGTATTGAATGAATTATCCAATTTTTCAAAAAAGTACTTGAACAATCTCGTCGTCACTTTTTGTTTGGGTTTTTGCAGGTTTGATTTGTTTTAAACATTTTTCCTCTTCTTTTTAGGTCATGAATTAACATTAGTGCAACAATACGCAGCAGTAGGAGTGACATCTATTCCTCTGTTCTGGTTAGTGGGTGCTGGTACAGCTGTGTTCTGGGTTATAGGTAAGACACACGTCGTTTAAAATGTTCCACTGGACCCTGTCCACTGTTAAATTAGTTCATTTTTAATGATTAATTCTCGAGTCAAATCTTGACTCCGAACAGCTAGATGAATTTGACGAAAGAACTTCGTTGAAATGAATCTTGTCGATTTTTAGGGGCGTCATTTTTCACGATTATGCTGCACGCGTCGATGTACACTGCTGAAGAGGACGATGCATTTGAAGAATTACAAATGGAAGAAGTATAGAACCATTATGAACAACCGTATTAAATGGAAATGTGATAAATGTTTGGAAATGTTCTCACTGACCCTCTCTCAGCCAGGCTCAATCAGTCGATCAAAATGTGGCAATTCATGGCTGTGTTACGGTCATCCTCGCTTGCCTCTCGTTAAACCTCGTGTTAGCCTCGGCGGGAGGCAAGCGAGTTCCGTTCAAAGATTAATGTACTAACAGGTGTAAGCAACGAAGGTGGGAGGGTTAATACTTGTTCGTAGATGTACGTACTATGGGCTGGATGGATATTCATTCTTATATTTTACACATCACACTTTCAAACGTGAGGTTTATATGATAATTGGCTGTTTCTGGAGTAAATGTTGTAGGTACAATGAACTTAAAATATGGAATATTTTCTTGTATTTAAATAAATGAATATTTATAGACTTATATCTGGTCTTTCGCTCAATTTCATGTCTCGTTCAAAGGTCTAGAGCTGTGTTGCATTGTTTTGCAAAGTATTTTCAAATGAGTTCGATGTAGAATCCATTTAATGTAAAATTCTAGCTTTCCATGAAGTCCATTGATACAATAAGAGGTTTGTTTAAACGGGTTTATTTCAGTATTAATCAGACAGAACCCACAAAATACATGAGACTGTATTCAGTATTTCTACAATTTCACTTCAAACTTTCATCTAAAATACATATCACAGTCTGAGTAAAAACAAATTGCAAAGAAGACTTATTCTTTAGACACAACGCTAAATGCCACGTGTTTTAAACTCCTTAGTATATCTACTATCTCGCAGTTCAAACTAAAGCACATATTCGTACAGTATGTACAACACTATTTACACTGTTCAGTTGTTATTCTTGTGCTCGCGTATTTTGAATTATTTCGTCGATTCAAAGCTTCGCAAATAAAATTGCCGGCGAACATAACTTGCTCCAAATTCACACCCTGAAAATAACATACAAATGCATAAACCTACGACAAAGTTATTTAGCACTCGAGGGAACTTCCTTATCCTGATAATTTGAAGAGATGTTCTACGTACCGTTTGTATTCCGAGTCCATTTAATAAATAAAGCACATCTTCGGTTGAAACATTACCCGACGCGCCGGGAGCGTACGGACATCCACCGAGACCTGCTACTGAACTATCAACAACTGATACTCCCATCTACAATATAATCAAATGAAACGACGCCATCAGGGGAGGGTAAACTTCAACAACTGACAATCTGTTACCACTATTGTCCAGCATGTTGTGGACTCCTCATAGTCACTATTGTCAAATGAATATTGACTTTCCAGTGAAGCCTAGATAATCTGATTTTCCATGCATGCTGATGAAATGTATTGCGTGTGTATGAAAGGGCTGCTCATGTACAGCTAAAGGCTTCCAAGTAAACTCCAGTAGATACTATTTACCCCAGGGACCAGTTCCATAGTTATAGCTTAGATCTAAGACCATCTTAATTCTATAGCCAATCTAAAAACATTTTTAGATTTATGACCGATTTATTTTATCCTCACTGGAACCGGCCCCTGGATTGATTGCCTCAGATTATAGCATGCCCTGCCTGACTATATTACAAATTTTCTCATTTCAATGCAGTGTGATAACTCTCCTAATGTCTATTTCAATTAGACTTGAGAACATTCCGGGTGGCCTAGCTCGCTCATTTTGGGTAGTACATACCTGATAAAGGTCTAAGTATGACCAGAAAGGACAGGCAGTCGACCTTAAACATCGTTTTTTAATCCATTTGAAACTGTATTGAAGGATATCTAAAAAGTCTTTATTGAAAGGGGTCCATGAGAGAAAATAGACTCCATTATTTGAAAGTTTAACCATGTCTCCATGCCTACCAACTGAAGTTTGGTGTGTAGGCATGGAAACATTGTTAAACTTTCAAATCATGGAGTCACTTCTCTTCATTTAACCCCTTTCAGTGAAGACTTTTTGGATATCCTTCAAACGGTTTCAAATGGATTAAAAAATGATGATTTAGGTCGACTGCCAGTCCTGTCTGGCCCTACAAAGACCTTTATCAGGTATGTACTACCAAAAATGAGCGAGCTAGGCAATCCGGAATGCTCTCAAGTCAGGTTGAAATAGACATTAGAATTCATATTGGTTCTGTAAGATCGGAGGTGAGCAGTGTCTATTGTATAGATGATTACTAACCTGTAGAGATGCGTATATATTTGCTATAGCTTGACCGTACGTATCATGACAGTGAATGGCTAATTTATTCAACGGTACTCGAGATCCTACTTCCTCGATCATCCGCTTGATGGCGCCGGGGGTACCGACTCCGATCGTATCTCCGAGTGATATCTCGTGGCAACCTAAATCGTACAATCGCTTAGCAACCTGAAATCACAAATGAAATTAACTTTTCGTCGAAATTCGCTTCAATTCATTTCGATGTTCAATGGTTTGAAAATTAATACCTCTGCAACCGATTCGGGTTTGATTTCACCTTCGTAAGGACAGCCGACTACACATGACACATAACTGTGCAAATTAAATCAAAAATCAGAAAATCTTTTACGGGACTTTAGGCTGTACACAATAGGTGTCAGCACTAATGAACATTTGGGACATAAAACCACAGTTGATGATTTAACAATTTATTTTCTGACAATTTCAAACTTCAACAACAGAGATACAAAAATCTCTGATGATTTTTCATATCTCTGATGATGAAGTTCGGTTGAAACTTCAAAACTGTCAGAAAATAAACTGTTAAATCATCAACTGTGTATATTGTTCTCATTAGTGCTGACATCTATTGCTGAGATATCGAGATCAATATCAGTCATGTGTCCGCACAATCTCAACTTTACCCTCGAACCGGCATCTTATCAGACAACGCATTTTCCATCAGTTTTTCAAAACGTTGAATGCTTTCTTTTATCGAGCAGTTTGTGTTCTTCCTGCAAACAGAATTAACGCCCCAAGTATTGAGCGAGAGCACTGGAACTTGCAGACCCAGCAATTCCATATCTCAGTTGAGTCCGAACTAGAGTTTCAAACAGACTTCGTTCTAATAACTTACTGTGAAAATGCTTCAGATGCGGCTAGGAAAACTGCCACTTCATTCGCGTTAGCATTTTTCTTTAAAAAAATGGAAAGGAAAATCAGCCTCCAATGATGTTATATTGAAATGCTCCACATACACGTTTTAAAGGAGAAACTTACTGCGGCAGTATAGCCTTTAACATTAGGAGTTAAAGCACTGTACGTCACTCCCGGCTTGCGAGTGATTTCATTCATTACAGCGTCGTGATCAGCCATCTGCGGAACCCATTTAGGAGATACAAAACTCGTGGCCTGAAAAATTAAGTGGTAGACCTAGAGGTTAAGATGTCACTCAGTATAACTAGTACCACATAGCCCCAGGTGACCTAAAGTGCAGCCTTTCTTAATTCGTTTCTGTCTAACTGCAGTTTAGGTCACCTTTCTACTGTGTGGCACTAGTGTCATTAAAGAATAGTGTTATGGTTAGGTTAGGTACATAACCATTAGGGACACCTAAACAGCAGTCGCTCCTTGGTTTTTTGCAAAGATTTGTAGACAGATTCTCATTATTTTTCTATGCGAATCAAAACCAATATGATAATGCCTCTTCAAAAGAACACTTGGCCTTATTCTAGCCTAGTCTAGTATCTAACTGTTCTTCCCTAAATTGTAGTGGAACCTGTAAATCGTCTGGTATTCACACTTAAATCCTGTAGACATAGTCGTACCTCAATAAAAGTGAGGCCAGTTTCCGAAAGTTTGTTAATAAAATCTATTTTGGTTGCGGTTTTCACAGATTTTTCATTTTGTAATCCATCTCTTGGTCCGACTTCCACGATCTTCACAAAACCTGGCAGTCCGTCCTTCTACAAGTGAAGATTTGATTTGAATTGAATTTGCTCGATTAGAAAATTTTTACGGCGATTTTTGAAGTCAAGTTGTACACTACAGATAGATTTAACCATTGAAGTACAATTTATCCAACAGAATTATTACACTTACAGTTACGTTTGTGCTTTGAAATCTCAAATGAGCTCGAGAAAGCGCTGATTTTGGCAAAAATGTCGATATTTTTATCCAAATCGACCGAACACTGGGCGCCGCCATATTGGAAAACGCATGCCAGTGCCGGTGAATCCTAAGGAACAACTCGAATCCCACATTTTCACTTCCTCGAAAATGTATGCAAATTAATGCAAATGAACGGAATCGGGACATGGTGTTCAACGCGGACCCGTCAGTATCTTCGGACCTCATGCTGCTTCCTTACATCATCACATCATGTTTATGCCACATCGTCGCTCCTCAAACGTTGTGTAGGGAACCGTAACAACGACTGGTATTCACACCAAGCCCTGGCAGTGGAGTTGTCTCCACAGTGATCTACGTTGCCCTACGATCCTAGTGTACCCACTGTGGTACATCAGACACTATAAGGTTCTTGGTGAAGTTTAGGCCTACGTTGAAATTCTCACTGCGGTTAACCGTTTAAAGAAATTTGATGGTTGATATTCGTGTTATATATATATATTAGTTCTTCGCGTGTATGATAACGGTTGAAGACTGGGTCTTTATGTTCTTGATTATTGCACTGCGTTGCAAACAGAGCGACGTTGTATCTTAGTAATCCTCTTATAGGCTACATTTTTATCATTGTTTGATCCAAAAACTTTCAATCCCCTACAATCGCATTATGACAATTCCAAAACACCTTGCAATAATATCATACAATCTATTGATTGATAATTCACTTTTTTGAAATCTTGAAAACAAATGACAATAACTTAAACTGAAAGATATATATTTCTATAATAGCGGAAAGCATTTTTTCCAGGCCACAGACCTTTACATCTGTTTGTCGGCTATAAACTACTAGGCGCTCGTATAACTGACAATGTAACCTCATATTACGAGCAATTACCAGTAATTAGTTGGCTATTACGCCGATGACGAGTGCGTAGTAGAATAGTGCAATCCTGAAGTATTTCGCAGCAGCAATTACGACCATTTAACGAAAGGTCATACCTATTTAGTAAACCTTTGTTACCGACACAGATGAAATCTCGCTAGTACTGTCAAAATTACTATTTTTGAATTGTGTTTTTATATGTAAGACTTATTCACCCGCGACGACGTGAAAATCATGGCTTATTTTGGAATATCCGTTATATAACTGATGAAGATTTGAGAAATGGCAACAAGTAACCGAACATGTTTTCTGTTCGTACTGATTATGCAAACGGGTTTTATTCGAATGAATAAGTTTGACACAAATATCGGTAAGTTTCCTGCAAATTCATTCAAATCAGATTCGATTAGAAAGCTATATGTTGCCCTGTCTATCAAATTGTTTATTTGAGATTTGGAAGCAGAACTATGGAATCTACCACAGTTACACGGTCATGTCAAGGTGAGAGAGAATGCTCAAATGTTCTGGTGGTTTTTCAACACAACATCCGACATCACTTCTACGACCAGAAAACCGCTGATCTTGTGGATCCAGGTAAGAAATGCATTGTGACGACTGGCTCTTTCCATCGTCTTAAATCCATAAAAACAATGTCACCATGGTAGAATTCGAATCAGCTGGGTGTATCGATTCTCAAAATAGATATGTTCGTCCATTATGTTCCCTTCTATTGTTCTACTTACCTGGGACTGCTTCGTCGTTGGAACTACTGTATTCGGTAACGCTATTGGATCATTTCTGCCTCTAAGGTGTCAGATTTTTATTTTTACAATAAACCAGCACGCTTATAGAGTCGAAATAGCAGCAAGGTTCTACATTTCATTTACAGAGTAATGGATTTGTATAATTTAAGATATACGTATTCTGACTCCGATAAGAAACGATTAAGTTGGATGGTGGCTAAAATGTGTCATTCGAATGAATTTGTTTAAATGCTCTCAAAAGATACCAGAAACAAAATGAAGAAGTTGATATGTGGCGATTATTCGAAAATGGAAACGAATTCCTGTAAATATTGAAAATAAATTACATTCTACTACCTTGTAATTTCTTGCATTCTCCCGTCGATAAAATAAAGAAGTTCGACTTAGTGCGAATTCTACTAATTCTGCGGTAGTATCTTTCGCAGTATTCATTCTTTATATCGTACAAAACGGCATAACATTTGTGATTTTTAAAACATGTGCGTTCGCATGCTTCAATGGTAGGAATCTTAGTTTTGCTCTGTTTCCTTTTTCTAGTAGGAATTCCATATTTCCTAGTTGTCGTACATATTTTCCCATCTATACGGAAAAACAAAGTTATTGTAAGCCATCTTAATTTTATGTTTTAAAATAGTTATAAAACAAATGTGCAGATTTTTCATTCCGAGGTTGGGAATGAAAACAAATCTTACCTTCGATGTACGTTGGACATATCACATGACGAAATTCTACGACAAACATTGCCACGTAAAAAAGTGTTGAAACATAGCCTGAAATTTGCATCCTCGAGCACGTTGTAATTACTACTAAACTGTAAGTTTGTGAACCAAACTTTATCCTATCTTGGATACAAAGGCGCTTCTCTTGGAAACACTCACCGTCTTGTCTCGAACAACGTATAGATTTTCCAGTTAACAACCCGAGGCAGTGAACGAAAAGAATCTTTTTATCATGTAATCATTTGACGAATTTCACCAATATTTACAGCAAATCGTGGAAAAACAAAATTGTACAGTAAGGTCAAGCGTTATGGTGGTTCTTAAAGCCAATCTAACAGCATGGGCTAACTAATGTGTATCGGCATTCTTGATTTAAAGCTATTTAGGTTAGCTTTCAAATCGTTAATCAAAGATTTGGAAGCAGAAAAATGTGAAATCTACCGCAGTGACGCAATTATGTCAAAGGTCAGAGAAAAGGCTCGAATATACTGGTGGTTTTACAACGCAACATTCGACCTCACTTCAGCAATAAAGGAAAAGTTGGGATTCACTATTAATATACAGAAAGTCACTACAAAATCTCGAAACACATAAAAACACATTTCATCTAGAAACACATAAAAAGAATGACAGATCAAAGAAGAATCGGGATCAACCGGATGTAACTCTTTTGAAGAGAGAACTGTTTTTATTTCCATAATTTCACTTACCCGTGATTACATTTTTTCATTGGAACAAGTGAATTCGGTAACACGCGTTAATGGAATATAATTACCTCTCCAGTGTTTCATGTGTATTTGTCAACATGAAATCTGTTTTTTTTATTGAGCCGAAATATCAGCAGAAGCAATGCACTATAAACAGTTTATTTACAGTTATGTATTTGTATCATTTAAGATT
Source organism: Tubulanus polymorphus (assembly GCF_964204645.1). NCBI lineage: Eukaryota > Metazoa > Nemertea > Palaeonemertea > Tubulaniformes > Tubulanidae > Tubulanus > Tubulanus polymorphus. The sequence goes on from NC_134030.1 coordinate 2,993,460, forward strand.
TGTGACATTTTCCTACCTTGTGATTTGTTGCATTCTTTTGTCGATAAGATGAATAAAGTTTCATTGCGACTTTCGGTAAAATTTTTGCGGTAGTGTTTTTCGCAGTATTTATTCTTTATATCATACACCACAATCCGACAATTTCCTTTTCGAATGCACCTGCGTTCACATGCTTCAACATTAGGAACTTTCTTGTTTTTTTTCAATTGTCTAGAAGGAATTCCATATTTTCGAGATACCGTACAGTTTTTCCCATCTACACAGAAAAACAGTTCGTAATCTACCCATACGAAAATCGTTTCAAAATATTTTGAGAACAAATTTGCAAATTTCCAGTTCAAGATTGTGAGTAAAAAGAAACCCTACCTTTAACGTACGTTGGACATATAACTCGTCGAAATTTTATGAAGAATATTAGCACGAAAAATACTATATAAACATAGCCTGAAGTTCGCATCTTGATCGAATGCGGTTATTAAACTGCAAGTTGTGAGCCCGAAACACCGTATGATTGTTTCTTAGCGACAAAGACGCTTCTATTGGAAACATCCACCGTCTTCCAGTAATGTATGGATTTTCTTTGAAACTTGTAAAAACCGAAATGAGCGAGAAGAATATTTTTTCAACGTGACAAACGTTCAATCTAAAACGCTAATCCGCACGTGACAAACTTTACCGATAGAACGATAACCACACTCAAACGTGGTGAACGGATAATAAGATAAAATCCCACTATTTACAGATTAATAGAATTTTGAAAACCAGAATTTATTTATTAAATCTAAAATCCCTAGACGATGATCTCTAGGGTGAGATCGAAACGTCGTGTCTTTTATATATTTTAGATTTAATAAATAAATTCTGGTTTTTAAATTCTTTTAATCTGTAAATAGTGGGATTTTATCTTATTAAACTTTACCGATGTTTATAGGAAATCGTCGAGTGGCCCAGTTGCACAACTCGATGGTTTTTTTTAGCCAACACTGTCTGAATAACGATAATTCACCATTCTTGATTTGAAGTTTGGATTATGTTCTGTAGGGTGGGCCTGGACGAGCAAGTTCTGGAGTCGGAAATTTTGCGGAGATCGGTGCATTCGATCAGTATCTGAAGGAAAGGACTGAAAATTGGGTAATAACATTTACATCTAGAACATATTTTTGGCAAATTCCTTCGATTTTTCTAAAGGATTAACCTATGATATATATTGCAAGCAACCATTTTCTTATATTTCTCATTCACAGTTACAGGATGCGAATGTATTGTTTATAGACAGCCCTGTAGGAGTCGGTTTTAGTTATGTTACTGGTCGTAGCTCGTTGGCTGATTCGAATGAAATGATCGTCTCTGATTTACTGGTGCTCATTAAAACACTGTTAACAGACCAGCTTCGTGATTTCCAAGTAAGTTACCGACTATTTCTTTGAAATAGCAACTCAATCCACCAGAATATTCCCTTCTTTCATCTCATGAATTTATTATGTCTTTTATGCTGTAATTATGCTATTTTTGGGATGTACCGCTTTACTTGTTCGGAGAAAACTACGGTGCAAAAGTGTCGGCGATGTTCGCTGAAGCTCTACACCAGGTAAACACGACGTAACAACTCTGATTGCAAATACAGTGGAATCTCGTTTCACGGGACCAGGTTCGTTATAACCGATAGTTCGTTATATCCAGTTTATGAAATCGATTACATTTTCTTACTTGGGACGAAATTCTATATTTGTTATATCCGATGAAACGTTGTATCCGAGTTCGTTATAACGAGGTTCCACTGAAGTACGTATATCACTCATCCCGAATTGTTTCGGCTTGAAATCGTCCTAGATTATTTGTGATTCGTTTATCTCGTCATCAGGAGGTGTTAGCTGGTGGAATCAAGTGCAGACTGTCCGGGGTCGGTCTTCTCAGTCCTACGATCGATCTTACGCCAAATCTGATGAACTACGGACCGTATTTACACGCTATGGTAGGCCGTTTTAACTGTTCAGTTATTTGTTAGGGCGAAAAAATTATCCAATGAAACCGAAGCAACTTCAGGCAGAGATGCGTTGATTCTTCCTAGGGCTAAAAATTGATACCCAGGGACACTCAATCGAAAAATAAAACAAAATTTACCAGCCAAATAAATAAATAATGGGGACAATCCCTATTTTAAGATCAAAAATTTATACCCTGTTTATCATTTCCGTTGAGCTTAAAAGTTGACCCGCGCTGCCGCCGTTCTGCCCTGTACGTTACTTTCTTTAAAATCATGATCAAGAACCATAACAGACCCGGCAGTTATAGAAATGAACTGATTACAAATTTCATCGCAGTTTACAAAATGACCCGGCCGATAAGGAGAAAACAAGGCATTTTATTTTAGGCTAAGATTTCATTTTTGATTCAAGGGTCAAGTGGATATTGATGGTAAAGCTGATATAATGAGAAGAATGTCCTCAGTGAAATACTATATGAATGTGCAGGATTACAGTAACGCTTTCTACAGTTTCAAGAAGTCGTTGCGCCGACTGCGAGGTTTAGACCGTAACACGTACGATCCGTTACACCTGGCGTATCGACCTACTCGCCATCTATCGGACTTTATGAACGGACCTGTGCAAAAATATCTAGCACATATATCGCGTTACCGCTGGAATGGTACGTTCCGCCACGCAATATACGCGGGATTCGAAACTGATAGCATTGCCAGACGTTCTGAGACCTGAATGAAGTATCTTTTATGCGCCCTAACACTGGCCCGTAGTACATGAGCTAGCTTCGATGGGTATTCGATTCAATCACCCTGTTCATTTTTCTTCGTAGATTTCAATTGGGATGTCTTCTATTCACAATCGAAATCCTACATGAAACCAGCTTCAAAATCAGGTGATTTAATTTTTAAGATTTTATTGTTTTCTCAATTATTTTTATTCGCAGCAATCACTATCTAGACTATCAGAAATCACAATCACTATCTAGACTATCAGAAATCACAATCACTATCTAGACTATCAGAAATCACAATCACTATCTAGACTATCAGAAATCACAATCACTATCTAGACTATCAGAAATCACAATCACTATCTAGACTATCAGAAATCACAATCACTATCTAGACTATCAGAAATCACAATCACTATCTAGACTATCAGAAATCACAATCACTATCTAGACTATCAGAAATCACAATCACTATCTAGACTATCAGAAATCACAATCACTATCTAGACTATCAGAAATCACAATCACTATCTAGACTATCAGAAATCACAATCACTATCTAGACTATCAGAAATCACAATCACTATCTAGACTATCAGAAATCACAATCACTATCTAGACTATCATCAGAAATCACAATCACTATCTAGACTATCAGAAATCACAATCACTATCTAGACTATCAGAAATCACAATCACTATCTAGACTATCAGAAATCACAATCACTATCTAGACTATCAGAAATCACAATCACTATCTAGACTATCAGAAATCACAATCACTATCTAGACTGACTATCAGAAATCACAATCACTATCTAGACTATCAGAAATCACAATCACTATCTAGACTATCAGAAATCACAATCACTATCTAGACTATCAGAAATCGCGATCACTATCTAGACTATCAGAAATCACAATCACTATCTAGACTATCAGAAATCACAATCACTATCTAGATAGCGTCGTATATTAATTATTTTTCTACATTCAGTCGAATATTTGTTACGTCAGAAGAACATTAAGATTGCCATATTCGTCGGTCAGTTAGATTTTATAGCTAATCCAGTAGGTAAGCGTGTACTTCTGATTGAAAACTCACACGCATATATTTTCATCCAATTAATTTGATTAAATCACTCAATGATCATGTTTTGATTTTTGTAAGGGACAGAGACTTGGTTATATCGACTGAAGTGGCTTGGGAAAAAAGCGTTTTACGATGCGCCAAGACGTCAAATATCCGACCCAAACAACTTGCATATCACAATAGCTGGTTTAAAAAACTACCGAAATCTATATCTATATTGGGTGAACGGTGCAGGACATATGGTTCGTTCGAGAATACGAAACACAGATGGATATCTATCACTTTTTGTTAAGTTGCTTATGAATCGATTTGATAGTTAACGGAATCTTTCCGTTTCAGATACCAAGAGACAAACCGAGGGCAGCGAGACTTATAATGAAAGATTTCCTAAGAATCACCTGACGATGATTCGACAAAGTCTTGAATTGAATTCTAATAAAGTATTGCATTCGTTGCTATTTTGTCTTTGCATCTATTCTTTTTTCTACGAACAAAGTATAATTCCAACCAATCGCGAAAATGAAAAAGACCAACATGAGAAACAGCCTAGGATGGTTTCGCAGCCGAATTCAGATATATACAGGATGATTAATCAAGATAATTTCACCATTCTAAAATCGTATGATATTTATTGTTCCAATCACTTCGCAATTACATTTTCACATCGTTTCACCGTTGAAAACTGGTTATAGCGAAAGCACCTATGATTTTCAAAGTGCTTTTCGAAAAGTCAGTCGCAAACAAATTTGGATCAAGATTTTTCGAAATCTGGATACAATTTTCATAATTTCTTTTTGAAAAGTAATCCATTCTCAAGTGATTTATTCAGGTTTCCGGTCATTTCATATCTAAGTTCTGCCCTTTTTCAGTAAGAAAGTACCCCTTTTTACGGTGCAAAGATGCCATTTTTCAAAATAGGACTGACCCTCAAATATGTTCGGCACGGGCCTGGAAACATATAACATGTTTTCGTTGTTTAGCTGTTTTCCACTCTTCTATCTACGGTACACAGCTCCATACGTTTCATCCCAAAATGTCTTAATTCATTTTGTATTCAGTTACTTCTGAATTAATGTCTTCAAATGTCTGAAGTAATTTGTCAGAGTTTAGCGACTCATTAAGGGAGTGTTCATATCACAGTTTAATCAATAAGAACTTAATCGTAGTACGGTCTATAGACGTAACGTCATCCTTATGATAATTAAAAACCAATTTGCACAATGAACAAATTAATGCAAATCCGACGTCACGATAATATGATTAATTATCAAATTTTCAATTAAAGACTTCCTATCGTCTCTATTCGGTATCCTTTTCGTAGGCTTTCCTCTTGCACATGATCACGTACGTGGCTACGAAAATGAATACATTCCACAAACAGTGTAAAACGACGAAGCACACCACGTAGGCCGAGATCCACGTGTTCGCCGAACTGATATGTCCACCGTTTAGTGTCATGGTAAACACGGGAATGAAGTTTACGATGCAAATAATTATAGAAGCGACGCCCAGATAGAAGAAATGCGTTGTGGACTTTTTGATACAGATCACAAGCGCGTAGACGCCGCAAAAAGTCGGTGCAACGAATCCCCAAATTCCGACGTAGGTCAACGTCACGTTGAACTTGACCAAAATAACGACGTTGATCGCTGGAACTACAATCCACAACACGAGAAATATCACGTATAAAGCGATTAGTATGGTCCAGTATCTGGTGTCTATGTAGTGTCTAGCGTGATATCTAGGACCTTCAGGCGGCAATGTTTGGAAATTAACGAAATCCACGTCGCCATTACTGGTTCTGGCTGTCGGCTGTGTAGACCGGGTCTTCGGATCATCTTGTAACCCATCGAAGTCTCGCAGCTCGTGATCCATTGTACAGAATCCAACGTTTCTTCATTTGGTTCCGACGATACCGAATAGACTTAACATGTCAATCTTTAATTTATGCACTAAAATGAATGTAACCTTTTTCTATGGACATAAAACTTTTTGTCGAAAATATATAAATAGGATTGGAACGATCTCTACAGCTTCGTGTCAGCGACTTCTGCAAACTGGTTCGCGCACAATGCAGTTGACAGTAGGCACACACAAACATATATATATACATACAAACATTGTACTGGAAGTTTAAGAATGTCTGGCATTATTACACTAAATGTATAATACACCTAGTGCCCACAGTTTGTGAACTAACGTAATCTTCCAATGAAATAAAGGCCGCTGGTAATATTTATATATGTATGCATACTTATTTAAAACATTTATGAGGAAATTCACGTAAATCGTGTCTAAAAATAACGATTACTTCATAAGATATTCATGAAATGGCGATACACAGTGAGAAATGTGAAAATTAAGGTAGCAAAATCCAATAACTAATTAATTTTTCTAATAAATCGCAATATAGGTGTTTTGGTATACGATTAGTTTTTGTTGTTTCGTCGTAAGTATGAATGATTAGCATGAATTCTTAATCGCGATGTTTTCATGAAGTTTCTGACACTCAGTGGTACTAATTATTGAACTAATGCCGGGGCATTCCGGGGGTCCTGACAGTCATGGATTCCGTCTTCGGAAAGTGAGTGCAATAGCCCGCTGGGACTGAACGGTCCCATTTTACGGTTTCCTGCCTATACAAATGTGCATATTTCCTTTTTGCGAATTCTTTTGTCAAATGCAAATCACATGCGGGTTTTTACATGGTTAATCCACATTCGTGCGTGCGGGATTTGGAGCGATATTAACTACGAAAACAATACGAATCGTCGTTTAAGAAACGTATAGGAGTCACAAATCAAATTGCCAGTAGTAAGTATTGTGTACATATCGGATTTCTGAGTATCCCAACTAGAATTGTGCTAGACGGGAAACTAGTGAAAACTATAAGTGTCAATTATACCGGGAACGTAACACGCCCAAACGTTAACGTATAGTCTGCGTACCGCAAAAGCTTCGCAACGTTGGAATTATCGACATCTGGTCGTTCGACGTTTTCACCGTCGACGTTGCATTCATTGACGTTGGTTATGAATTCTCTTCTTCCTCCGTAAATCAATAAACGGCGACGAGGAGCGAGAGGAGAGAGAGAGGAGAGAGGGGATAGCACCGAGAGTTGCTCAATGCTGAACTGGTAGCATATATGCGCATATACAGTAAATACAGCAATGTAACGACTATCGTCTCTCGGCGGAAGAGGTTTAGGAGATGTGGTGGACGACGCGCAGGGCTTTGAACGACCCACAACAGAGCAACCTCGATGATAAGGTGAGTGGTGATAATAATCTCACGAATTTGTTTGAAATTGTCAATAGCTCACCCGAACTGAATTCGAGAGAATTCATTAGAGATAGAACTGAATTTTAAAAAAAATGCCGTAAATAACAGAAAATTAGAATGTTTTGCACGTGTATTGTTGTTATTGCGAGTAGGACATGGAAGTATTTCCCGCGCGTCACGAAACGTTGATTGATGTATTAACGTATTAACTAAAAGTGACAGGTCTTGGTTAGAAATCGACGAACTAAACAAAGGTGACAGGAAATCCATCGATTTGCAATCATGCCGCGTTCCTATGCATGGGATACATATATATATGTTCAGTATATACCAGTATACGCGACCAGTACTGAATAACGGGGATATATTCGACTAGACGTTGTCGTCGTTTCTGAGTTCCCGATTGTGAATAATTTCCATCGTTTCTATTCAAACCAACCGTCGATCGCTTTCAGAATCTTCGCAGGAATTCTCTCTCTGTCTCGGTTTTGCGACTGATCTGCGATGCAATGGACACAGATACACGCACACGATGTATTAAATAATTCAGAGCACCCACGTAATCTCCTACTGCAATCGGAGTAACACATTACACCCATTTCTTGCGTTACAAATCTTAATCCGGTTCTTCATTTATCGAAGTGGATGAATGTTAGAAAATAGACTGAAATTCAAATGCTTTTCAAGTCCAACTAACGAGTCAAAACCAATTCATCTAAACATCTTGGCCCGGTTTTATAGACCGCTATTATCTTCAAAGGTCAAATGCCCTCTAAATAGGATATTGTGTAAAACCTATTTTCTAATTGTGTGGTGGCTAACTTAATTCATTTTCAATTAAGTTAGCCCCCGGGTTAAAGGTACCGGTCTATAAAACCGGGATTATCTCGAAAAATGGTTTGATCTCCGTGATTGAAAACGGCATTATAATCATCATACTTATTTCTATAATCGTTATCATAATTACTTTTAACTTATTCCAATTAGGCTAAAAAGGCAGTACATGAAATTACAAATTTAAGATGATTGGATGAAATAAACTAAAATATATATTACACCATACATGCTGAAAAGATATTTGACAGATTGAAATGTCTCTATGGAACTGGAAAAGCGAATATGTTTAACAACGTTTGTCATTTATGGCGCTTATTTCATGTAAAACGCCAAAAGACTGTTTTATTACGAAATAAAAGCGTATAATAAGTAAAAAGCCTTAATAATGAACATTATATATGACCGGATAAATATACATCATAGGGTCACAGACCCGAAGCAACATTAACAGATGATATAACGGGTAAATTGATATTCGTATTCGTATATTTGCATTTTTTGCGTCTCTATCCAAACACATACGATATTCCGCACTGTGCTATCATATTATTGACAAATAATGATGTACTTCCCCGACCGAATGTTGGTTGTTCAGATGGTGTGTATACCGGCATGAATACTGACATTGATTACACATAATATTGCATATACGCGTTATTATGACACATTCACAATACAATGACGTTTAAATAGTGAATTTTGAATTTAAATACTGGTAACAGTTACACATCGCAATGAAATCTCTACGAGGATGGAGCTAAAAAAATTGGCAAAAAATTGTATAAAAGAAAAATGGCATCGTTCCCGAATAGAGGCGCCACATCGAAGATCGCATTTCAAGTGAGTTTCACGAGATGCAGTTTCAAAAAAGGACGAGTGTCTTGACTTGAAGTTTTTTTTCAAGCTGATTTAACAAAAAGAGCAACACCAAACAAAGGATCCAAGAGAATTATACAAGTCCGTCAAATTCGATATCCCTTATTTATTTCGTCGACAAAAATTGCCACAATTCAGTGCAGTAATATTGTCTTTTTGGACGTCAAAGTGGCCTTTGGGGTGTGAAAAATTCTTTAAAGTTAGCCCCTGTTTGTGTAAGTGTGATGGTTAAGATTTATTCAATCTTTTCTGGATATCGGTATTTGTATGCGTGTCCTCGGGTGTAAATGAATCGCCCTGGTTTCACTGATCAGGAAAGCGCGAACGACTGACTGATCGAGCTTGTCGATCGTCAATCATTGCGAGGATGATGTCAATCGTTGTTGCCTTGGCGCGAGGGACAGTCGTGATGGGAAAGTTTGTAAAGTAGATTTCTAATCAGGTTAATTAGACATATACAACACACACTGTGAGCAGAAACTGACTGACAGTTCGGTGCGTTCTCCTGTCACTAGATGTGTCACACACTGAATAGAGAATCACAAGGATGAAACAGATCGATCTAAACTGTTTCTACTGCTGCTGCTGCTGCTGCTGCCGCCGCTGCAATCCAACGATATTATTTACGCCATGTCTACAACATTTCTGAGTGCGCAATCGTGTATAGCATCTTCAATTAGAAGATTGGCATCTTCATCGTTTGACGTCATCTCATGGCAGCACCCGCTAACCTTAATACAATCAGTATTTTTCATGTTTGGCAGATTTTTCAGCGATACGGACGTTGCTTAACAAGGATACACCGATACCGTGATTATTTCTATCATTTTATTATAATGTTATTATTTTCGTTGTGAAAATTTGAATCGATTATTTTTCTTATTTTTCTGAACGGTATATTGTTCGAATAAAACGATGAACGTAGAAAAAGAATAAAAATATCGGAATACATTCAGTTTTCGAACAACAGGCGTAGAGTTCTATAAACATCAGACGTGGGTGTGATCTGTTATTACTTTCATGTTAACTCACTGATTCTTGTCATCTATTTTTCAGAGTAGATAAAGAACTAGATGACAATACGCCGCAATAGAAACCAGCAGGTAGATAGAACGCGTCTGAAACATGGACAATTTATGACAAACGCCGACGCGGTTTTACATCGATTACGAATCGTTCGTTCATCACCCGTTTTCGATGAAGAGAAAACAAATTCAAAAATGGATATTTTTCGTCGTTCTGATTTGTGGACTCGCAAATCTGTTCGGTTACATGACGTACGTGCACTCGCAATCGTACAACGCAATGGCGGTGCGTATCAACGGTTCACGGACGGACACGGACAACGAACCGGACGCGACGCAGCTCAGCGCTGCCGTCTTTCACGAGGAGAGAAACAAGTACATGACGAATTCGTATGATAATAACGATAGTGTAAATATCACGACGAAAACGTACGTTCAATATAAATCTAATGCTCACGATAATTTAAACAGTATTCAACACAGTTTAAAATCACGATCTTCATCAAACTCTGTCACTAATAATAACGTTAAACCTACACGATCACGCTCAGTTTCTCATAGGACTAAAATCGCTCATTTCAACGGTGTTCTCAACACGGATCTCGGGTATATTCATAACAATATCAAAATATGCAATTCTCAACTTCACATCGACATGGTGATAGGGGTCACGAGCGCCGTGCCGAACATCAGACGTCGCGCCGTCATACGAGAAACGTGGGGCGCTTATCGAAACGCCAAAGTCAAACTGATATTCATCGTCGGACGCGGTAACGCTTCCGTGCAACGTCAAATCGAAGCGGAAAGTCTACGTCACGGCGACGTCGTCCAACGGGATTTTCGAGATACGTATCGTAATCTGACGCTCAAATCGTCCGCTTTATTCGAATGGGTGACGCATTTCTGTAACCAATCATCGTTCGTGCTGAAGGCAGACGACGATATGTTCGTTAACATACCGTCGCTCGTACACAAATTGAAAGAACAAAACAAACGCTGGGGACCGAAGTTTTTCTATTGCTATTTCTTGAAGAAATCGTCGCCGTTCAGAAGTAAAGACAGTAAATGGTACACGACGATGCAAGAGTACAAACATAAGTTATACCCGCCGTATTGTATCGGCACGGCTTACGCTATGACGACAGCTACGGCCGTTGATCTCCACGACATGTCGAAATCTGTACCGTTATTTTGGTTAGAGGATATCTACTGGACGGGAATTCTGGCCGGAAAACTTCGCATCCGCCATCTTTACGCGCCGTCGTTTTCGGGAAGTACTAAGTATCCGGCCGATCCCTGCGTATTCCGGGTGAAAGATACTGTTCATTTGACTGACGGTGGAGTTATAGCGTTGAAAGACACGTGGAAAGCATCGAGAAAAGCTCACTTGAAATGTAAGTATGATCCCAGTCCGCACTTTCAGAAACAGCATTCACGCGGAATAATTTGACCTGTGACAAAATTTCGCAAGGGCCTGGGTGGATGTTATTAATATAATATCAGACAATCGCTTGTTTATGGAAACCAACTTGATGGATGTCCTTTGGTCGGGCCAATTTGGCTCATCGTGGTGGAACGTATCCTTATGATTATATTGAATAAGAATATTAGAAAATAAGAAGAAATATTTCTTTTTCAGGCGCAAGTCCTCGTAGAAGGAACAGAAAAGCGGCTGATGCTTCGGTCGTCTACGTCTTGTGTATCTTCGTTTTATTTTGCGCACTATTCGCTCTGGCCTTGACCGTGGCCGTCAACGCAGACACGAAAATCAAAGACAAAGAGCAACACAAGAAGAGGACGGCGGAGCGCGTGATGAAATGAAAACTCATCATTGATCATTCGGTTTGATCTAAAGAAATATAAACATGCATTTTATTGTAAATAACACACCTAACCGCCCCCCACATACACTAGCAACACTAGGTGTAGTAACTGATAAGGCCTATCAAAATATACTGATCCTGAAAAGATATTTTCACCAGTCCACGAAAAACTGGGCATTTCTGCCTCAATGACCACGAGATCCTTGCATACCATTCAAATTAGTATTTTTTAACATGAACACGCTTAGCACAATTCAATTGTGTTATCTAGCTCAAAGATCCGTTTGAAATCCAACGGGTCTCAAATTGTATACCGAATATGCTAAATTGGCAAATTGGTTTTAGCCTTGTAAATGTTTTGTTGTTGATTCTCAGTTATTGTTCACACAGCAACGTTCTGAGCTAAATTAGCGAAAGCTTGTTCGTTGCTGGCTCGAGCTCGCCAACCGTTCGTTATCTATAGTATGAGACCAAGCACGCGTCGCATCCACTCAAATACTGGGTTTTATTAAAATTATATGGGATATTAGATAATATGATAATAATTACTGGCAGCAAAGCGCTTGGCAAACGTAATTGCATTTATACATTAAGCGTTAAGCCTGTTTAATGCCTATTTTACCATTAATTGCAGTTAATGTTCTATGATTCGCGAAGTAGAATGTACTTATCAACTTATATGCAGTGACTTTCGACCTATGAAGTGTTTAAATGCACATTCGTAGGCTTGCTCGGGGAGGGTGAATTTCTTTTTCGTCACCGATTTACGTATTTGTGCAGGGAGTCTATTTCTTCTATGCATTATAATATGATATATGAATATATAGTCACAAAGTGTAAATAACCATATTTGAAAATACATAGCAAATAGCTAAACGAGAAATACTTCTATTGACATTATCCAACTCCGAGGTTTTTTTCATCATCGCCATTACGTCAGATATCTCATCGCCTGATCGGCGCTTTATTGTGATATATTCTTTATACTTATCGACACGAGTTGATTGTCTTAAAAATGCAATAAATAATTTGGGCGTCGTCTCCAAAACGCATAATATTGTTATGTATCTATTTGTACGTTGTTCTAGCTATAGCACTACTTAAAATATGTTGCGTGGCATATTTTTGTTTGCCGAAGATACTTAGCGAAAAGGGTATTCTACCGTGGAACTGGACATTTAGCGATCATGTGATTTTCATGATGGATCGCCGGCCCGGCGATAAGGTGTTTACGGCTCGTTGGCCCCGGTTTAAACTAGAGTTTCCCGTCAGAAGGTGGCCAGTATACATTGAAAGTGCTTTGAGACCTTTCGCTGGCGTCACCAGAAACATCCTTGAGCGTATTCTGTCAGCTTTGATGCGCGGTCGTTCGGTAAACATGAATATACTATCGCAATACAATACTTAAATACTATAAATACAATTAGGAAATTATAATAAACTGATGATGATAATAATGATGATATAGATAGTTATAACGATTATTAAGATAATAATGATAATGTAGTTTTTGCTCATAATTATAAAATCATTGTGGTTGTAATGATATGCATTTCTTATACATACACATGTTAAATTCTAATTGACTTAACTCGAATCAAGTCCTTCCAAACTCTTATACAAACGATATCAAATTGTGTGACGTATTCATATTGTAGTATTTAAGTGCGTGTACATATCGATTATATTGCGTTTTAACATACATTTCAACGTGGTTTTAATATGTTGTTTTCGGACTCGTCGTTTGAATCGATCGCATAAGTTTCTGATAATGATTTGAAATGGAAGCCTCCGATATCGCTCTTTTTCGTGCTGTGATCCCGTTTTTTTTTTATTTTGTAAAATGGAGTGATTACATTTCGCTGATACATTTTTGTATGGCTTCGAACGATTCAAAATTAGCATTGTAACAGTCACGTCGAAACCCCTATATTTGTTTCGCTTGTCTGATATCAGTAAGCACAAAAATAATATCTCAAATAATAAATGGCTTTTGTTGGTTGTTGAATTAATACGTATATCGATAATCATTAAAATGTATGGGTAGATAGATATTACATGAAAATCTGTGCGCGATTTTCTGTCATAAAATTAATAGAATCGGCTGTGAATTTTAATTAACATTTGAAGAATACGTTTATCATCCGATATTTGATATTTATATATATATATATATATATATATATATATATATATATATATATATATATATATATATATATATATATATATATATATATATATATATATATATATATATATATGTAAGTATACGTAAAACGATATAGTATTAGTTGCGTGTATGTACGTATCCAGCGTGTGATGAATTGCTAGGTAGAATTTTCACGATGAAAATTGCATTAAAATCCAGTGTGAAGTATGTATGCACTGAACGGTAGTTCATTAATTGGACCGCTGTTTTTTTACTTATTAAGCTCGTTTTCTGTTGGATTTTAATGGAATTATCACCGGTAGTTTGATCGTCGTCATCGCCGACTGTAGTTAATGCATAATAGTTATAATATCGTTAAGGTTTTCTCATGCACGATACCTCGATAGTAGAATAGCCCCTACACCCAGGCACTGTGAATTAGTATGGATAATAAAATTAAAATTCACCCATAGAAAAAGTTTTAAAGATAAGAACGAAATTTATTTCTCGAAAATTAGAATCAGAATGTGTTTCGAACTTTCTGCACAGACAGTTTGTACACCGACGATGAAATCTCTGATAAATAAATACCGTTTTAAATCTTTCAAATTTTTAAATGGCGGATTTTAATCTTCCGAAACGTCGAGATATAAGCCTTCACTGTGCAACAAAGTTCTGAATATTGGTTATCCAGAGCGGAATAGAAACTAGCGAATTTTTTCTTGGTCCTTGCTTTGACCATGTGGCTCTCAGCATCAATAAGTCGCAGGTGGCACAGTTAGGATATTTGTAGTTGTTGAATATTCCATGACATAAATTTTAACCTGCATTGAATACGCAAGAAATTGACTTTTTAAAAGTAATTTTCCTCAGAACAGTATCGACAAAAATAGTGATATCTTGTGATTTATTTGTATATTTTCTCGTTTGATAAAGTGAAAAATCTGAAAAATATTACATTCTTGTAAGAGATATTCTTCAAGGATGAACAGAACAATTATCAAAAATATGATGAACTTTTCGTTCGCTGGTACCACCATTTTTCGAATTAGTATTATCGAAATATTCTTGTGTGAATATCTTTCATATGAGGATATTTTCTCAAGTCACATATTTCATAGGACCCAGAATAACCACAGAGTTAATTATTTTGACAGCTCCCTGATATAAATACCATATATCTCGATGTCCACTTCACTATTATTCCCATTATTAATTATAATCAATATTGATATAGTTATTTTACTGTCGTCTTTTTACACATATTATTATAACAGCTTATTAAACATGTTATTATATGTATATATAATCATTCTATATAGATATAATATACATGGTATTGAGCTATATACAACGTATATATAGGGTTTTGTCTTTACACAAAGTGTGTTTGGAAAGATTTGTATGAAACGTGAATAAAAAGGTGCTTAACGAGAACACGATATATTCAACTTTTGTTTCATTCTCTTTGATCCAGTTCTACGGTTTTGATTTAAGATTTGACACTAGAGTTAACTCATCAAAAATGAACTGATTTTAAACTCAGAGTTAACACTATCCCACAACACTGCGTTACTGGATCCTATCATTTCGGACAGAAATCTTTTCAGCTTTTCTGACTTCTTCAGACGAGGGAATTTCAGAGGAGAAACTAATCGTTCTTACCGGGAAAAAGGGTGAAAATCATTCAAAGCTTAAGAACAAAACCTGGCAAAAATAAGGCTAAAAAATTGATACCTTGTTTCTCCGCTCTGCTGAGCTTATATGTTGACTCAGCCGGCCGCCTATCTACCCTATACATTACTTTTTTTTAAATCGTGATCAATTTTACCATAACAGACCCGGCCGCTATAGAAATGAACTGTTTATAAATTTTATCATATTTTACAAAAATGACCCGGCCGCTGCGGCGAAACAAGGTATCATTTTTGTTTAGCCTAACCACAGTTATTTTTACAGTTTCACTCTTCCGTACTTGACTTCGGAACTACACTGTTCTGTAGACGGCTGTTCGATGCAACGCACCGGGATTGTGTCAGAGAGAAAGAGCTCAAGTAGGGGTTATTCACCAGGGATTTTGTTATCTAATTACGAGCTTACCGGATCTAAACTTGTGTAAAGTTGCCTTACCGGACCCTGCTTGATTGGATTCAGACATCGTCATCTCCTAATACGGAAATAGACGCAATTTACATAAATTCATTAGAGACTTTGTGTTCCTGCTCAACATAAGAAGCGCCCACCGGCTATAGCTATAGAAACTGTAGAAATGCTATCGATTTCGATAAATTATTCAATTAACGTTCAATTCCAGATATAACAGTGATCGTCTGATTCTAGAATCAAACATATCAAAAATAATAATCATTTACTGATTATGAAGTTAGAGTAGGTGTAAAGAATGACGTCACTCAGAAGTTTGTCTACACCCAAACTGTGAACTACAAAACAGCAACTGCAGGTAATCAAAAATAGACTGATCTTTTTAGGATGAGACCCATAAAATTGCAAAATATTCAACAAACGAAATATCTATTTCATTTGATATAAACTTCTATTTGAGACATTCTAGGTCACAGATATTTGTATATTTTGCCATTTACTTTAGCTCCTGGACCTGTGACGTCACTCACTGTGTCCCAACAAACAAACAACGGCTACAGAGTCACGTGGTCTGCACCTGATAAACCAAATGGAATTATTTGCGTAAAATTTAAAGTTACTTGGTTATAGTCACGATACTGTTCGCACCGAATCAAGCGAATCAGCTTTTACTTCTATAGGTCTGACGTCTGGTTAAAGGACTATAACTTGAACTTGAACTTGAACTTGAACTTTAATTTTATTGCTCCATATAATACACAAGTTACATAGGAAATGACATGCAATAAAATATTAACATCAAATCACAGGGAAAACAGTACAAGAGTGGACATACATTTAAAAATATAAGCACTGAAGTGAGCGTTATCGCTGCGATCCGTGGCTGAATGGGTTATTCCATCGACTCCGAGACCCGAGATCCTGGTTCGAATCTATCGCAGGTGCACCCACACACAAATACAAACAACCAAAATCTTTTGCAATATTTGTATGTTTTCAAATAATTTAACCAACCCATCAATTATTTCTAGTTTCAGCTACCTTGCTGTACGATATCTTCTAAAGTATCGATATTTATCATTTGAGAGGAAACATTTCGTTTGTTACAATGAGTCAGATAGAACACTGTACGGTAGTATACCACGTCCGGGATCATCGAGTTTAAATGAGATTTTGTGACGGGCAAATAAAGCGTCGTCAATTTCGTCATATTTACCAGACGATAACTCGTACCTGCTACGTCGACAAATTATCACATGATGACAAGTCGCACTTAAGAGTGCTCAGTGAGACCTACGCACGAGGCCTGAGAATCTTACGGGCCGATTCCACTTCTGTCTAGTTAATACTCTCCATCAACGAGAGGTTTACTGTGCGGAAATGTAAAATTTCTTCATCAGCGTCGGTAAATCCGACTAGAAGGTGCAGAGGCGGAACTGATTCAACCGATTCCGCTATATATATAAGTTTAATTCGTTCGTGTTTTGAAGTCAGTATTGCTAGCGGAGTGTGGACGGGCAACATCGCGCCGAGGATACTCTTATTGTCAAAGGTATGTCTGGTTGATATAGAAAATCCCGCACTCAAAGCAATGAGTTCGAAAAGGTTTCCTTCAGCTAATGATTTATTTTCGACAGTTCAGCTATACCTTTGTTGTCATCTTCAGGAATATTTTTCAGGTGTAGGATTTTCCATATCATCTTTACAACATGACGTGTGAAATGTTTCATCAATTGTTTTCATGTCTAGTTAATATCTTCTAGAGAAACAAATATTTCATGATAAGTAATTTGAAACTAAGATATAATATGATAAGATATTTAAGGCTAAGATATAATATGAAACATCAATATCAACTGAGCAATGTGCAAAATTATTTGAAAGAAGTGGAATTTATCATGAAATCTGGTAACATAGTATTTTAACCAGAAAGGAAAGTATTATCATTTATAGTCCTATAGTGAATTCCTTCCATGATAGATTTCAGGTACCTTAAATAATCTATAAACAATAAGAAGCATTTGAAATCTTTCTTTTAAAAATGTCATCGATGTTCATCGAAAAAAACAAAACAACTCTCTGTTTTCGAGATTTTTGTATATAGGTGGGTTGTTGAGGATGTTGAGGTTGTTGAGGAATTATCGTTATCGTACTAAAAAAACAACACAGGTTCTGATCACAGCGCGTCATTGCGGCCGTCTGTAAGCAGTTAACCGATGTTATATGTCATCGTTGACTACCATTCGACGGCCAATGTGACGTCACCTTCATATTCAAGAGTGCATTGTACTACGATGTGGTAATAAGCATCTGAACTCGTTTCAAAAGCTGTCAGTCAAAGTTTGATTGAACAATTCTAAAAAAACCAATTCAAACTGTGTTCAACGTAACCGAGAAAACTGTACTGGATCATCATAATGCAATAAAACCCATCACGAATTCTTCATTCATTTATAGGTTTTTGTGACTTCATTCCACCGACAGACTCGTGTAGCTATGTGGCCACGATGGCAGTACGTCACATTATCATTGACATTCATATTTACTGTATTATGCTGTTCAATGGCCGCCGAGGATGATAAAGACGACCGCGCCACCGATGAACTGGATTACGTAAAACGCGGATTCGGCGAGCGACGAAGGCGCGGATTCGGCGAGAAGCGAGCGGCGGTGAATTTCGCTGCTGATCGCGGCGCTGATTTGGTCATCGCTAATCCGAACACATCCACGTTGAAATACGTGTTGTACATGTGCGCCGAAGGATACCCGTGTCCGAAACTGATCACCGTAACATCATCATCGAACACAATTGGAGACGAGGCGGCAGTCATCGGGAAAAGGGGCTTCGGCGAGAAACGCGGTTTCGGCGAAAAGCGAGGTTTTGGCGAGAAAAGGGGTTTCGGTGAAAAAAGGGGCTTCGGCGAAAAACGGGGTTTCGGCGAAAAGCGTGGATTTGGCGAAAAGCGAGGTTTCGGCGAAAAACGAGGTTTCGGCGAAAAACGCGATTTCAACATGGACTATAACAGTTACGAGAAGCGAGGATTCGGTGAGCGATAACTCAAACACTTCGACTTGGACACGATCATCGTTATCTAGCAGTCAATATCCATAAAAATCATTACATAATTTTATATACGCATCAGATGATATCAATAAATTTCTAGTTATGATGCTAATTCGCGTGATGAATTTATTTTTACGATTCAGTGACCACCGAGTGGTTTACCGAGCGTCTGGGGCGTGTCTCGTCAACCAGCCGCTTACAGGACTAGCTGCAGGTTTATAAACAGCGGGACAGCGGATTAGAGCCTGTTTTCACCAGTGTTAACACGGATTTTTAGCAATTTCCTGGAATTCTTCGGTTTGCGAACGTTTTTCTTGATTTTCAGAAAGTAACAGCCAAGCACCACAGTTGAGAAATACTGAATTTCGGAAAGCAACACAACTGATTATAAAAACAAATCAGGATTATGGCTTTCACAACCGTCGAATCTTCGTCATATGTATGGATGGCACCGTGTCTTTCCTATGAGCTCAGTGGGATCATGGACGTACAAACTAGATTTATACGTCCACGGTGGGATAGGGCATGAATGCTGTTGCATTGACTATCAGTGATAAGTGACAAGCGGATGGTTTGAATCCTACTCGCTGCTTATTTTTCGGGCAACACTTCAAAAGGTCATTTCGCGAGGTTGAAGAGAAAGCAAAATCCGAACGACGTTGAGTGAGCAAGATAAGCAATCATCATATTATCTTAAGCACAAACAAAAAGACTTCGTTTTTATTTCTGGAGAGTTACTGATTTTTATTCATCTTTAAATCACAATTTATAACGGTAAATTACACAGTCTATGAATACTGCATTCGAACTAAACACTGATACATATATATTATATATAATAAACCTCCGATCATCTTACATAGATTCATACTCAATTCACGATTTAATACGACAGTAGACTCCACTTTACTCAGTAGTGGTTCGCTAAGAACCTTAGTGTCAGTGTAGAACATTCTATAGTCGAGACTTAAGTCCAATATCTTAAAGGCTGGCGCGAAATAGTTAGATAGGCTATAGAACTAAGATGGCCTTGGTCTAAGCCGACTATTGAACCGGCCTGAGATGAGCCGAGAACAAGTTTAGAGAACTGTTTGCGTATATTCACCGACGTCGTTGATACCTGCGTAACGAGGAGCCTACTGTAATACAACCGGTCATTTTTTAATGATGTATGTTCTCTCAGTATTCGCTTACAGTCTTTCATCGCACCATTGTTCTACTGAATATAGAACTTTTTCGGAATAGAATATGATCTTACGAAATGAAATAACAACGTACGTTGACCTTGCGCGTATCGGTCAATAAAAAACATGAAGGTGGGAGGGGATGGAGATTCGTGCGCGCTGGGAAGAATGTTTACGCCACAGATTCAATCAACATCTACAGAGAGGAAGTTTGTTTTACACCAAAACAAATATCAAACACACTAGTTAAATTGATTAATCAATTAATTAACCTAGCCGCTAATTACTTAACGCACGCACGCAAAATACTAGAATAACATTATGATACTAGAAAATAATTATCAGGATAATTTCTATCATCATGATTAGGATAATACTTATGTATATCAATGTACATTATGCAAATGACAATGTCTGATATTAACATCTTAACGCAGACATTTCGCGGGATTACGTGTTGAAATGTGATTTGAGTGTTTATATCAACTGATTTTTATCGTTTGTCATGGAGGAGTGATTAATTATTTATTATCATTTCAGACTAACCAAATGTTGTTGCAACCACCCGAAATATTTTTTTATCTTAGTTATCTTAGTGTACGTTTTCGAAGTTATTGTTCAATCGATGCTAACACATCGAAAGCAAATACATTTCGAGATTTATTTTTGACCCACCTGCAGCAGGAGGCAAAACGCTACAAGCGCCATCGGTGCGAACGAACCGACTTCTATGAGTTAATGCAGCCGCAGCTTAATCCGAACAAAATCAAAACTTTAAAATAATAGGATTGGACCCACTGGTCAAATTTAGGAGATAAAAAACGAAATTGATTTAAAAAAATGAAAATCAAAAGACTCGACTATCATCGGATGACAGTGCTCTCTAGGGAGAGTTTTAAATGTCGTTTCATTGGATTCTTGATAAACAAATTTCGTTTTTAATCTCATAAATATGTATTCAGCGGGTTTTACGTCTTATTACATCAATTCTGCACGTCTGAGAATACGGGCTTTTCTTCTTTTTTACGTAACAAACAATGAGCGTTGAACACGATATAATTATTCGTAATTTACAGTTCAGTTATTGCACAATAGATAAAGTTTTTACGCCAATTGATCGGAGTTACCATTTATCGCGTATCCAGACCGTCTGAATAAATAATAGGTTTTTTCACACACTAATAAATGCTCAGAATGTATTAAAATTCATAGTAAAATAGCGAAAAAATCCACAAAAATTAAATCACAGATATACACAATGATTTTGAATTTAATCTGAAATGTTTAAAACGAAAAGAAAGATCGAATAAAACATTATATAAATGTTGAAAGTTACAAGCCCATTTTGAGATATTGTTTATATTACTTTTATATACTATCTTTGATCCTTTAAAGTTGTTAGTAGCATTCATTTTATGAAGTAATAGATCTTGCGAAGAACGATTACACCCATTTGCTGTCGATGGAAGAGTCTCCTGGCAAACAAACAGCTCCCAGGCATTACACACTCTACTACAACTATTCTTCAAGCCTAGAATTTTCACATAGCAGGTATTATTACCTGTATATGTACAGTATTTACAATATATGGATAAGCGTCAATGAAATATGCCACGAAAAATTATCACATCTAAATGTTTCACTGTAAATTTTCACTTTAATATTGAAGAATGTGGGATCAAAATATCACATATCGCACGACGAATCAGAATCATCGCAGGCAACAAGACGACGAAATTTACAAATACTGTTTTCCAATCTTTTCTTTGTTCATGGACAAACGCCCTATAATTTTGACTTGTCGGGCGCAGTACTTTATATTGACCGTCAACACTGTGACTGTCAAATTTTCATTTGACGTACTGTGACTACGAAATGACGCGTAGTTTCTAGTAAAAGCAAAAGTTCATAAAAGACTAGTTTTCATGAATCTTTGGTAAAGCCACATCGATTTGAAAGGCGCGGATACTAGATAACCATCGGTTTGATGGTTATGATAAAAACTCTGATGATTCTAAATATCTTTCATCAGGAAAGTACGTAAGTTTGTTTCTGGGAATGTTGATACAGAATATTTATCGAGACTCACTCATCCATTTAACCCCAGAACGATAATCAGCTCTCATTTGTTAAACGATATATACGCAAAATGGCATTAATTTTGGAGTCAAAAATGCAATAATCCCTCAACTAACGCTTTCTTATATTCTATCAGTTTACTATAGATGCCAAGCAACATCGGTTCTACGTATGACGAATATATTGTAACTTGCGTCCGGTTCGGCTTTCAAACGTCAGTCCGGTTGATTTTTGGTCCGCAATCCGAATCCGACTTTTAATCATCGCCATTTCCTCTATCGTTGGGCTTTCACTCGCCATCGTAAAACGAGGTAACACCCGCCTCGAAGTACGACGAAAAATGCACACAGCACAATGAAGTCTATATAGAAACGGGCGCTGTCGACGTCTAATTCTTTCAGTACGTCCCCGGCTTTACTGAAGTGACAATACTTGTCAGTTTCGCAGTACAGCGGTTCTCTGTCGAATCCGTATATAGCCTGCAACACACCCTCGAAAGAATACCTGAAATTGAATATACAACTTTGGTATGAACAGATTTTGAATACTTGAAGAGTCCTTAAAGTGTCGAAAGTAATTTGTTATTGGTGTTTGTACACATGTATAAGGATCACTGCAATGCCAATCATGATGAGATGATGAGCACATTTTGAAAATTGTCCATTTTATGTTACGGGCGCCTCTGTAAGGATAACTGAACTGGCAAACATGTTTCGGAGTTTGTGACGATCAAGAAGGCCTGCCACTTCACTTATGTACATTTAATAACGTACCCTTTTAAAAAGACGCTATCTCAATATGCGCCATGATATTTTAGGGAATAAAAGTTTAGGGTGCTATACACCTACCTGATGTAAGACCCGTAAGAAAGCCATTGAAGATATTTGGGAATTGTATCAAAGTTAACGAAAAATCCGGAAAACAACAGAATCGGTATAGCTGTCACTGGACCCAGGAATACAGCAACCTACAACATCAAAACGATAACAATGATAGAATGAGAGCTGCAGTAAAACCTTCACTTTGAGATTGACATGATTATGTTGTGTCAGCTGAACGATAATCCTTTACAATGACAGGACGAGAATCCTCGTCAAGGATGGATCTATGGTTATTTTTGGGGAACCACATATGCTGGACACTTTTTTTGCGTCTTAAGTGGTAATTCCGAAAAGCTTAAAAAATTCTGAAATTCATGTCTTCCGATGCCATTCCCAGGCATTCTAAAGTTTGATCACGGATCATGAGACCGAATCAGATAATTCAAAAAGATTTCATAACAAATGTGTGTCAACAGTTTTGGGCGCCTTGAATCCACCTCGTCTCGTAAATGTGTTTATAATGAGTACCTGTAGTGAGGTGGCGGCGCCTATCAATAAGCCGAGTGACTGAGCGACTAGTGCTGTTTGCGTGGACAACGTTAAAAACATCACAAAGCGAACAAAATCGTTCGGTTGATTCGTCATCCAATAAACGATACTGCCGTACACTAGAGGATAGAAGATCTATAAGACAAAAAAAAGAAATCATCGATACAACTCAATAAACATATCTATAATCATAAATTGAGAAAATGATTTAAAACGATAAAGCAATTATGTATAATTATTCGATAAGAAATCAATCGCGCAAAATCGTTTTCATGGTATACATCGTTTTCTTTTTATACAAACGCACATTGTTAAACGCTAATGCACGTCGCTGTAGTGATTGGAGTTACGGTGAAGAAATTCGCGAATTAATACGTCTCGTAATACATTCAAATAACGTGCTTATTGCGCTTAATTCCAGAACCTCCTAACAACAGACAATACAGGTGTGTAAATCTATTTATGATATCTTTGATTTGGTAAACGGGTGTGGTAGCTTCAAGTTCAAGTTCAAGTTCATTTATTTCATAGAAAAGAACGTACAACATAAGCTTCGGTGTCACTTTCCTATACATATGGATAATAATGATATGTTACGCACCTGGAACGGCATGTCAGCCATCGTCTTGGCAAGATAATACGCCTTCAAACTGTACCAATAATTCATATGTTCCTTCACAAACACTCCCATCTCAGTCGGGACTGTAAACATAACATGTTTATTGAAATTGTATTTAATCCAATTCTATTCATTATTACTGTTACACGCTGACTATCCGGGGTGCGATTGAGGTCAACTCGAAGTTTTATTGGTCTTTAATGGATTTTAAGTCGATATACGGTGACTCAGAGACACCAATAGCCTCTACCAGGCCTCCATCCGTCTGTGATGTTGATGATGATGATGAGAGACCAATTTCACAGCCATGGCTTAGATTTACGACAAATCTAATACCATCTTAGTACTAATGGTCGATCAAACAACTTGAACACCAGTCTTGAGCGCATTTTGGACGGCACGTTAGTTACGACTGTGCAACTGGGCCCCTGCAGATCGCTTAAGATTACCAGCAAATCTACGAGCACTTCAGCAAATCTCGATCATTACGCAATGCCTTTTTGTAACTGCGCAAATGCGCGATTGACACATTTAAAATGATCGTCAACACCCACTCGACATCGTTTCTCTGAACAACGACATTTTTTTAAACGGTTTCAACTTAAAGTTCGTCGGCACACAATAGATTTTCAAATTTCTACTTCGCAGTTTTACATAATCCTGTGCACCTAGTTAAACATACATTTCTCGTGAATAAATGTAAATAATGAGAAGTGGTAACCTAACCTGTCATACTTTAAGATGACATAATGAAGCTCTTATTGAAGCAGAATCAAAGCAATTCATTGACTCCAGTCCTTTAATGAGCTTAAACTTGAATTCTTAATTTGACTTTTTTTCTAATGTGCCAATGACATTAAACGCCAGACGACCCTTGAGAATCGCCTACTATTTAGTATTTAATGTCTAAAGCTGACGACGTTCGAGTCGCTGTTACACTTACACGTCAGAACTGTCGGCATGAGAGCCGTGAACATCAGGAACAACATGCAGAAAAACAAACAACCCGCGTTGTTATACGCCTTGCTGGCCTCGTTGCCGATCTTGAAGTAGAGAAGACCAATCAAAATTCCGACCGTTAAATGTGAAAATAAACGCAGCCTTGTCAACGTCTGAAATTAGAAAAGTGCGTTTAAAAATTCTGTCGGTGCTCGTGTACTGAAACTCAGCGCGGATCAATTACAATTTATATCGGGGAATAGTAAATAGCGAAAGGAGGTTTCAGTTTCATGGATCCGCGGTTAAGTTGATAACGTGGTACTTTGACGTTGCAGGTGAAATGAAACCCGGTTCGTACAAACAGGAATGTCTAAAGAGGAACCACAGCAACGTTGTAGTCAGAAGGGAATGTAATTCAACTGATGAGTTTGTGGTCTCTGCTCATAAAACTCACCGTATCGCGTATTATGGAAGTGAACGTTCGCACGAACAGAATCTTGAATTGAGTCAGACAGCTCGTGTTGAAATTATGCGTATCTATATCGCTTCCACTTTCCTGAATAATCAAACGAATCGAACAAAATATTAATTTTCATTTAAAAACTTCCGATACTGTCACTTTTAATATTGTTGATTTGGTTGCTGTTTGATTTTCGGTGTTCGATTTTATATTTTCGTCAAACAAACTATATACACTTTCTATACGTATTTCTGATTTCAAATCAAGCCTCTAAAATGAATCTATCTATTTGCAGAACATCACTTTCATAATAATTATAATCATGCTGCTTGGAAACTTTGGTTTCATTCAAAACACGACAAAACACTTTCATTACAAATTATCATCACTATAAAACAGACTTGACAATGAATTTTTGCCGGTCAGACAAAACCAAAATACAGACTAGTACTCGTACTTCTATAGACACCAATCAATCATGAATATTGTAAACTAATGTTTCAACTGAAGAGAGATGCTTTGAGAAACTATATGAGTAATATATACATGTATATATTGAAAAATTCAACATATTAAGTACCAAATAAGAGTAGGTAATTTCGTTTGGCGCGTCCATCCTATACATACCACTTACAGAAGGCTTGATAATAGAAGAAATGCGTATGAAAATGACTACGAATGGTTGCCGAAAGCTTTTCTTGGGTTTAGAGCAAGATTTCGAGCAAGATATTCATTTCAAGAAGAGAACTATAAACATCCGCGAAAGTTTTAAGAAATCTTGATAAAATGGAGTCGTTATAGAAAAAAAAAACGATTTTTTGCACAGTGCACATTCCGAATCACTTTTGCATGCAAAATGTTCCGAAAGTAATATACAAACATACACGGGTACAATAATAATTCAGCAAAGGACAAAAATACACGAGAAAAACTTTATTTTGAATAAAAAAGAAAAAAACACGCACAGAACTTTTACAATTAAATATTGTGAACCCGCTTTGAAAAATGGTTCCAATTTGACAAATTACTCCTGACATTTGATTCAGTCAGATTGTTGTGTATTTTCGTTAGATCCAAAGTCATC
This sequence comes from Tubulanus polymorphus, assembly GCF_964204645.1. Taxonomy (NCBI): domain Eukaryota; kingdom Metazoa; phylum Nemertea; class Palaeonemertea; order Tubulaniformes; family Tubulanidae; genus Tubulanus; species Tubulanus polymorphus. The sequence goes on from NC_134030.1 coordinate 3,020,162, forward strand.
GTTGTTACTAGAATGGGATACCCGTGTTACCGCTATCCCACTAGATGGTGTGTCTGGCAGTAGGACATAACATTTCCATAAAATTTCATTCAGTCAATCGTTATCTTCTTTGCGGCAGTTTTGGATAGGATTGTATTATACATGAAAATAAATTCAACATTAATATCCTACTGGACACTAGCGCGCCTGGTGGATTCTCACTTGCCATAAGTGGAATCCTAAACTGCACAGCAGCTGATGTCCTACTGCACACCTGCGTGCCTGGTATATCAACACTTGTAAAAAGGTGGAATCCACGATTACAGTAGTTGATGTCCTACTGCATTCTAGCGACACCTAGTGGATCCTCAGTTGCCACTAGTGGAATCCACAATGTTGCAGTAGTTTATGTCCTACTGCACACTAACGACACCTAGTGGATCCTCAATTGCAACAAGCGAAATCCACAATTGCTGCAGATAGTTGATGCACTAATGCACACTAGCGCACCTGGTGGATCCTCGCTTGCCACAAGTAGAATCATCAACTGCCACAGTAGCGGCGTTGTCGGGTTGTTATTCACAACAGGGTTTTATGTTGGTTGTTTTGTGGTGTTTTGGTGATCGTTCATAGAGATTAAACACCGATATTTTATTATCGTACATGTATTTACCGTGACTGATTTCGGACGCAGCAAGCCACTACTGTCACGTGATGACGGAGGTGGAAGCGGCACCTGGTGGTGATAAATTACACTCATATATGGACGAGATGATTTTGACCTAGATCGGGTAATCCGACATGTCGAAAGAAAGCTCTCTAAAGATGCAATAGCGGGGAAATGGTCTTCCAAAGTTCTACCAAATGATTGCTCAACCTCTGCTTATATTCGGATGCTGTTTTATTGGAGGATTATTTCTTTCGACACCGGTCTTTGACACCACACCCACCTTATTTTAAACACAGCAGCACATTGCATTTTTAAATACACACAAATATAGGGTATTTTAATCAAAATAATCAAAATAATCCTTATTACCGGATAGGTTAGTCGTAACAGCCCAATAGCGGGTTAGACTTAGCGAAATCACCGTTTAAAACCCAACATGCAAGCGAGGAGAAAAAGGTCTAGGATATGAGGCCATATAATATCTTACTCACGCTATTTGAATCGTCGTTGAGAAGTCCGTTAAGTTCGGCGCCGGCGCCAGGTAACTGTAGCGGGTCGAGATTTATATGTCCATTCGTGGCCTGTTTATTTTTATTGTCCGCGTCGCTGTTGTTTGTGTTGTTATCGGTAACGCCCCCCTCGGCAATGAGATCTACTCGCTGTAACGCGGCCAGTTCCGTATTACGAGGTTTTCGATAAGCTTCTTGAAAGATATCACATTTGCTCATTTTGACGGCAGCGACAAGATTCGGTAACTTGTCGGCTCCGTGTTCACCGCACGCCACTTCCATACCTACAATAGAAGGAAGGCATAGTATAATAACGTACGATACATCGAACTAATCTTCACCCATCACAATCAGTACATCATCAAACACTCAAAAACATAGAAAAATAGTGGTTTAATTAAGGCTTTCGTGATAAAATCTATCAGTTTTCCTATCATAAAATCTACTTAATGGTCGTCTCAAGGGAACTAACACAACCCTGCGAGCGAGGAAAAGCAGTTCGAGCCCTCAAAAGAGAATGCCCACCACAGCAATGTATAGATGATATCCCTTCCCGAGAGACAGATCTCCATGCTGAAAGATT